>NC_133504.1:192885000-193237500 GCF_049354715.1 Callithrix jacchus
AACGAAGCTCACAGCTCAGCACTTGAGCTCCGATAGAGTACAGACTGTCTCCTCAAGCAGCTCCCTGACCCCCGTATATCCAAAGAGTCACCTCACAAAGGACTGATCAGACTGACATTTGGCAGGCATCATTCAGGGACAAAGATAGCAGAAGAAGAAACTGGTAGCAACCCTCATGGTTCTGCAGCTGCTACAGGTGTTCCCCAGGCAAGCAGGGCCAGGAGTGGACCTCAGCAGTCCTACAGCAGAGGGGCCAGACTGTTAGAAGGAAAACTAAGAACAGAAATACTTCATCATCAACAATCTGGACATCCACTCAGAGACCCAATTGGAAAATCAGCAACTACTCAGACGACAGGTGGATAAATCCACAAAGATGGGAAGAAACCAGAGCAAAAAGGAGGAAAACGCCCGAAACCAGAACACCTCGCCTCCTACAAGGGACCACAACTCCTCACCAGCAAGGGAACAAAGCTGGACGGAGAATGAGTGTGATAAAATGACAGAATCAGACATGAGAAGGTGGGTAATGAGAAACTTCCGTGAGCTAAAAGAACATGTTCTAACTCAATACAAAGAAACTAAGAACCTTGAAAAAAGATTTGATGAAATGATAACAAGAATGGACAACTTAGAGAGGAATATGAGTAAATAGATGGAGCTGATAAACACAACACGAGAACTTCGTGAAGCATGCACTTTTACACTGTTGGTGGGAGTGTAAATTAGTTCAACCATTGTGGAAGACAGTGTGGCGATTCCTCAAGGACCTAGAAATAGAAATTCCATCTGACCCAGCAATCCCATTACTGGGTATATATCCAAGGGACTATAAATTGTTCTACTATAAGGACACATGCACATGAATGTTCATTGCAGCACTGTTTACAAGAGCAAAGACCTGGAACCAACCCAAATGCCCATCGATGATAGACTTGACTGGGAAAATGTGACACATATACACCATGGAATATTATGCAGCAATCAGAAACGATGAGTTCGTGTCATTTGTAGGGTCATGGATGAATCTGGAGAACATCATTCTCAGCAAACTGACACAAGAACAGAAAATGAAATACCGCATGTTCTCACTCATAGGCGTGTGATGAACAATGAAAACACATGGACACAGGGAGGGGAGCACTACACACTGGGGTCTATTGGGGGGAATAGGGGAGGGACAGTGGGGGGGAGCTGGGGAGGCATGCCTTCCTCCCCTTCACCCACATCTGGCATGGGGAGAAATGCCAGATGTGGGTGAAGGGGAGGAAGGCAGCAAATCACACTGCCATGTGTGCACCTATGCAACTATCTTGCATGTTCTGCACATGTACCCCAAAACCTAAAATGCAATAAAAAAAAAATTTCTGCAATTCAAAGCAAAACAATAATGATACCATATTCAAAAACAAGTAAAAGGTTAGATTTTTTTTTTTTTCTCAAAGAAGAAATACATTCAAGGGAAATCTTGTACACTGCTGGTGAGATGCAAATTGATAAAGTCATCATAAAAATATAGTAAAAAATTAAACTAGAACCATCATATAATCCAGTAATACCATTTCTGGGCATAGTACTAAAGGAAATAACTTAGCATCTAGAAGAAATATCTTCCTCCCCATGTTTACTGTAGTACTGTTTACAATAGCCAATACATGGTGTGTGTACATAAACACAAACAGGTTACTATTCAACTATAAGACAAAAGGAAATCCAGCCGTTTACAATGCGGATAGACCTGGAGGACATTATACTAAATGAAATAAGCCAAGCACAGAAAGAAAAAGAAACTGAATCTTCTTGGTTAGATAGGAAATCTAAAAGTGTAAACTCACAGAAGCAGACAGCAGAACGGTAGCTGTTAGTGCCTGAGGTTGGGAATATGAGACGTTGTTCAAGAGTACAAATTTTTAGTTGTAAGTTGAGTAAATCTGAGAAATCTAATGTACATTAGCATTAGGTTACCAAAACAGCATTTAAATTTGCTACAACAGTAGGCCTTATGTATTCTTACTACCAAACAAAATGGCTATGTGAGGTAATAGATTTATGAACTTGACTACATTTGGTTTCATAATGTATATGCATATCAAATCATTACATTGTATACATTAAATATGTAGTTATATAATTTTTATTTATCAGAAAAATCCATGTCACACAAACATAGCTGTACAGTTAAGTCCTCACTCAATGTTCAAAATGGGTTCTTGAAACTGCATCTTTAAATGAAACAATGTTGCTATATACCATTCAAACATAACTGGTGTGTGTATCAATTAAACTCTGATAAAATTAGTTTTCTTAATCTGTTGCTTTCCTTAGCTTCCAAGAACTTAATGACAATGTTAAGCGAGAACTTACTATGCACTTATATAACTTACATAGGTGAGGGTGTGAGACACATATTTTTATATAGATACAGATACATCTCAACGACAGAATTTCAGTAGACTTCCTACTGGGACAAAATTACAGGATAATAATTATTAAGAAATAAGGTAACAATTGAGAGCTTGATATATACTTAGCAATGCTCTATGCTGGTTAATGATACAGTGCATTTAAGAAATATAGAAGGTGAGTAGATACTTTCATCCAGTGGTGTCCAACTCTTTGAATGCAAGGACTTTTTGCTTTTCTGTGTGGAGGATATCACAAAAATTTTTCACAAACCTTTCATTTTTTTTAAGCTCATCAGCTATCATTAGTGTTAGCGTATTTTATGTGTGGCCCAACACAATCCTTCCAATGTGGCCCAGGGAAGACCATTCTTCTTCCAGTGTGGCCCATGTTGGAAACCCATGCTTTAAAGTATATTATAAATTTCCAAAATCTGCACATATAGTTTAAATTACAAAGTCCTGTTTATACTAAAACAATCTTATTTTGAAGTAAATTAACATGAGATGTTTTCATATTTAGGAAAACGCTTACTGTTCTGATAAAATTTTTGCTGAGTAAGAATTTTTGTAGAATTACATTTGCAACCTCTATAGGATTAAAAATCACTAAGCAGAAAAGACACATCTGTCCCTGGTATTCCTGGGATTTCTGTACCAAATCCCAAAATGTCCATTACTCACCTTACACATTCTAGACGTCACGCAAAAACAGTATGTGAAAAAAAAATCCATTACCATACAACTCCTCAATATACAAATATTCCAATGTCTCCAAAAGCAATGGAACAGCAGTCAGATCATGCAGCCCCTTATAAGTGATAAAGTAGACATTGGCTTTCCCTGTAAACTTAAAGGGAGATCACTGAAGAAAAAAGAATTCTTAGATGATTTAACAGCATGGGACAGAAGATGACCCTATTTGTGAACATGAGAAAAAAAAAACTGCAGCTTTTTCAGAAATTATATTCATTGGAGCAGAGCTTCCCAAACTACTGTTTTTTTTTTTTCTTTTTTTTTTGAGACTGAGTCTCCCTCTGTTGCCAGGCTGGAGTACAGTGGCAAGATCTCGGCTCAGTGCAACCTGTGCCTCCCAGGTTCAAGTGATTCTCCTGCCTCAGCCTCCCAAGTAGCTGGAACTACAGGTGCGTGCCACCCCACCCAGCTAATTTTTGTATTTGCAGTGGAGACGGGGTTTCACCATGTTGGCCAGGATGGTTTTGATCTTTTGACCTCGTGATCTGTCCACCTCGGCCTCCCAAAGTGCTGGGATTACAGGCGTGAGCCACCACACCTGACCCCAAACTACATTTTAAGGCCTGGCTTCCTTCTTGACCTTTGGTCCACTTGCCTTTGTCCTCTCCTTCGTTCACTGTCACCTACCTGGTGATCTGGCTACTGTCTGATGTATCTTCACATTGTAGGGCTCCTTTCTTTGCCCCAGACAGGTGACCAGGTCTGGGTTAGAGAGAGCAGCACCTGTTTTATTAAAAAAAAAAAAAAAAAAAAATGACTATTGACAGGGATACTCCGATTACCAACCTAGTACTATGCTAAGCACAATAGAGAAATTATGGAAGATTCTAGAAAATTAATCCAAAAATTGTTTCCTGACAGTATCTTTAGAATATTTAAGTATTTTAAATCCGTGGGTCCTAAGTTCCACTACGCAGTACTACTGAATCAAAAATAACTTAAAATGCAATATGAATTGTATTTTAAGATATGGGAAATGATATTGCATGTCACTGAATCTCTAGAATTACCACTAACCTAGAGTGAAGGATACAAATTATCTCAAGAAAACAGAAGATTTATGTAGAGACAAAACAAAAAAGTTCCCAAGAGACATTCTACAAAGGAATAAGCTGAGAGAATTAGGAATTACATATTAAAGCTATCCTCACCCAGGGAGACCAGGTTTCTGTAGTTCTCCAACATCACATCTCTATATAAATTCTGCTGGGCAGGGTCCAGACATCTCCACTCTTCTGGAGAGAATTCTATGGTCACATCCCTGAATGTTAAGAGTTTCTGAAAATACATATGTATCAAGTTACAGAGGTCTTAATTTGACTACAGGTAAAATGAGTTAAGAGAACTAGTTCTGACATGTGATTGACTGGAATTATCTGATAAAACAACTTTCAACACAGTAATGTTCTCTAAACTATTCTATTCTGTAACTGTGGTAAAAGGAGGGCAAGCAACAATTTCTGTTGCTGCAATAAAGAAAATGGGCTCAACAGCACCAAGATGGCTGATCAGGAGCAGCTCAGGATTGCAGCTCCCAGTGAAAGTGTGCAGGGTGAGTGGACTCTGCATTTCCAGATGGACTTTTATTGCCTACAGACCAGGAGATTCCCAGGTGGAGGAGCCCCATGGGTTACCAGCAAAGCTGTTTTGGCTGGTGTGGCTGTTTCGGCCGGTGCCCCAGCACGGCGGTTCTCCATACAAAATACACGGGTCTGGGTGCCATTTTAACTGATGATTGGACCTCAGGGAAGACAGTCACCCATTCAACTGATAGAAAAGGGGACTGAAACAGGGAGCCAGGCCAGGAGATTCCCAGGCAAAAAAGCACCACGAATCTAAGCACGCCTGTTTCAGCCAGTGCTGTGGGCCGCCCCACAGGAAATCACACAGATCCTGGTGCCTTTCCAACAGGTGACTGGAACACCTGGGAGACAAAAAAAAAAAAGGCTCTGAGGCAGGGAGCCAGGTGATTAGGCTTGGCTGGTCCCATGCCCACAAAAAAACAGCAATCTGAAATGCTCTGGATTGAGAGTTTCACAGCAAAGAACAGCTGAACCCGGGGCAGGCCAGCTCTGTGGGGGAGGGGTGTCTGCCATTACCAAGGCACTCCACCACTACGGAGGTAGTCCGCCATTGCTGAGGCAGCCCGCCATTGCTGATGCAGCCCAAGACTCTGCCATTACAGAGGTGGGCCGCCATTGCCGAGGTAGTTCTAACTACATCCGTATAAACAGGACTTCAGGCAAGTTCACATGGCAGTTGGGTGGAGCCCACAGCAGCTCAGCAAAGCCTCTACAGGCAGACAGTGACTAACTAGGCTGCCTCCTCGCTGGGCAGGGCAGCCCTGAAAAAAGGCAGCAGCACAACAGAAACTCATAAATAAAGTCCTAACTCCCCGGGACGGAGCACCTCTGAAAAAAATAAGGGGGTTTATGAGTTCTGCTGCAGCAGACTCAAACGTACCTGCCTGGCAACTCTGAATGAATAATGGAGCTCACAGCTCAGCCCTTGAGCTCGTATAAAGGACAGAGTGTCTCCTCAAGCAGCTCCCTGACCCACATATATCCAAAAAGTCACCTCATAAAGGAGAGCTCAGTCTGACATCAGCGGGTATCCTACAGGGACAAAGACAGCAGAAGAAACTGGCAGCAACCCTTACTGTTCTGCAGCTGCTACAGGTGATCCCCAGGCATGCAGGGCCTGGAGTGGACCTCAGCAGTCCTACAGCAGAGGGGCCTGACAGGTAGAAGGAAACTAAGAAAAAGAGATAACTTCATCATCAACAAACTTGACGTCCACTCAGAGACCCAATCTGAAAGTCAACAACTACAAAGGCAACAGGTGGATAAATACACAAAGATGGGAAGAAACCAGCGCAAAAAGGATGAAAACACCCCAAATCAGAACACCTCTTCTCCTACAAGGGATCACAACTCCTCAGCAGCAAGGGAACAAGGCTGGATGGAGAATCAGTGTGATGAACTGACAGAATCAGGCTTCAGAAGGTGGGTAATGAGAAACTTCTGTGAGCTAAAAGAACATGTTCTAACCCAATGCAAAGAAACTAAGAACCTTAAAAAAATTTGACGAAGTGCTAACGAGAATAAACAACTTAGAAATATAAGTGAATTGATGGAGCTGAAAAACACAACACGAGAACTTCACGAAGCATACACGAGTTTCAACAGCCAAATTGACCAAGCAGAAGAAAGGGTATCAGAGGTCGAAGATCAACTCAATGAAATAAAACGAGAAGGCAAAATTAGAGAAAAGAGGGTAAAAAGGAATGAACAAAGTCTCCAAGAAATATGAGACTATGTGAAAAGACCTAATCTATGTTTGATAGGGGTACCTGAATGTGAAGGAGAGAATGAATCCAAGCTGGAAAATACTCTTGAGGATATTATCCAGGAAAACTTCCCCAACCTAGCAAGGTGAGCCAATATTCAAGTCCAGGAAATACAGAGAACACCACAAAGATATTCCTGAAGAAGAGCAACCCCAAGGCACATAATCGTCAGATTCACCAGGGTTAAAATGAAGAAGAAAATGCTAAGGGCAGCCAGAGAGAAAGGTCAGGTTACCCACAAAGGGAAGCCCATCAGATTCACAGCAGATCTCTCAGCAGAAACCCAGATGGGTTCACAGCCGAATTCTATCAGGCATACAAAGAGGAGCTGGTACCATTCCTTCTGAACCTATTCCAAACAATCCAAAAACAGGGAATCCTTCCCTAATCATTTTATGAGACCAACATCATCCTGATACCAAATCCCGGCACAGACTCAACAAGAGAAGAAAACTTCAGGTCAATATCCATGATGAACATAGATGCAAAAATCTTCAATAAAATACTGGCAAACTGATTGCAACAGCACATCAAAAAGCTTATCCACCACGATCAAGTAGGCTTCATCCCAGGGATGCAAGGCTGGTTCAACATATGCAAGTGTATAAACGTAATTCACCACATAAACAGAACCAAAGACAAAACCACATGGTTATCTCAATTGATGCAGAGAAGGCCTTTGACAAAATTCAACAGCGCTTTATGCTAAAAACCCTCAATAAACTAGGTATTGATGGAATGTATCTCAAAATAGTAAAAGCTATTTACGGCAAACTAACAGCCAATATCATACTGAATGGGCAAAAACTGGAAGCATTTGTATCTCAAAATAGTAAAAGCTATTTACGGCAAACTAACAGCCAATATCATACTGAATGGGCAAAAACTGGAAGCATTCCCTTTGAAATCTGACACTAGACAAGGATGCCCTCTCTCACCACTCCTATTCAATATAGTATTGGAAGTTCTAGCCAGAGCAATCAGGCAAGGAAAAGAAATAAAGAGTATTCAATTAGGAAAGGAGGAAGACAAATTGTCTCTATTTGCAGACGACATGATTGTATATCTAGAAGACCCCCATCGTCTCAACCCAAAATCTCCTTAAACTGATAAGCAACTTCAGCAAAGCCTCAGGAAACAAAATCGATGTGCAAAAATCACAAGCATTCCTATACACCAATAACAGGCTTAAAGAGAGCCAAATCAAGAATGAACTGCCATTCACAATGGCTACAAAGAGAATAAAATACCTAGGAATACAAATTACAAGGAATGTAAGGGACCTCTTCAAGGAGAACTACAAACCACTGCTCAACGAAATAAGAGAGGACACAAACAGATGGAGAAACATTCCATGTTCATGGTTAGGAAGAATCAGTATCCTGAAAATGGCCATACTGCCCAAAGTAATTTACAGATTCAACACTGTCTCCATCAAGCAAACAATGACCTTCACAGAACTGGAAAAAACCACCTTAAACTTCATATGGAACCAGAGAGAGCCCACATAGCCAAGTCAATTCTAAGCAAAAAAAACAAAGCAGGAGGCATCACACTACCGGACTTCAAATTATACTACAAAGCTACAGTAATCAAAACAGCATGGTACTGGTACCAAAACAGAGATATAGACCAATGGAACAGAACAGAGGCCTTGGAGGCAACACCACACATCTACAATGATCCGATCTTTGACACACCTGACAAAAACAAGCCATGGGGAAAGGATTCCTTGTTTAATAAACGGTGTTGGGAAAACTGGCTAGTAATGTGCAGAAAGCAGAAACTGGGCCCCTTCCTGACACCTTACACTAAAATTAACTCCAGATGGATAAAAGACTTAAATATAAGACCTAACACCATAAAAACCCTTGAAGAAAACCTAGGCAAAACCATTCAGGACATGGGCGTAGGCAAGGACTTCATGACCAAAACACCAAAAGTATTAACAACAAAAGCCAAAATAGACAAATGGGACCTAATCAAACTCCATAGGTTCTGCACAGCAAAAGAAACAATCATTAGAGTGAATCGGCAACCAACAGAATGGGAAAAAAGTTTTGCAGTTTACCCATCTGACAAAGGGCTGATATCCAGAATCTACAAAGAACTAAAACAGATTTACAAGAATAAAACAAGCCCATTCAAAAGTGGGCAAAGGACATGAACAGATCCTTTACAAAAGAAGACATACATGAGGTCAAAAAACATATGAAAAATGCTCATCATCACTGGCTATTAGAGAAATGCAAATCAAAACTACATTGAGATACCACCGCATGCCAGTTAGAATGGCGATCATTAAAAAACCTGGAGACAACAGATGCTGGAGAAGATTTGGAGAAATAGAAACACTTTTACACTGTTGGTGGGATTGTAAATTTGTTCAACCATTGTGGAAGACAGTGTGGCGATTCCTCAAGGACCTAGAGATAGAAATTCCATTTGACCCAGCAATCCCATTACTGGGTATATACACAAAGGATTATAAATCGTTCTACTATAAGGACATATGCACACTTATGTTCACTGCAACACTGTTTACAATAGCAAAGACCTGGAACCAACCCAAATGCCCATCGATGATAGACTGGACAGAGAAAATGTGGCACATATACACCATGGAATACTAGGCAGCCATCAAAAACACTGAGTTTGTGTCCTTTGTAGGGACATGGATGAATCTGGAAACCATCATTTTCAGCAGACTGACAGAAGAACAGAAAATCAAACACCGCATGTTCTCACTCATATGTGACTGTCGACCAATGAGAACACATGGACACAGGGAGGGAAGCATCACACACTGGGGTCTGTAGGGGGGAAATAGAAGAGGGACAGTAGGGGGTGGGGATTTGGGGAGAGATAGCATGGGGAGAAATGCCAGATATAGGTGATGGGGAGGAAGGCCACACATCACACTGCCATGTGTGTAGCTATGCAACAATCTTGCATGTTCTTCACATGTACCCCAAAACCTAAAATGCAATAAAAAAATAAAATAATAATTAAAAAAGAAAATGGGCTACACTGACAGGCCCCTACCAAAACCAAACAGAGTAGACCCTGTGACCTCCTGGAAAACGGGTGGAACTCACATCTCAGTAAAGTATCTGGAAGCTCTCATGCTTGACCATGGCCTTACTGTAGAATCATGTGAGGAACTGAATTTAAAAAACAGGGATGTTTTCACCCAGAATAACAGACAGAATCTGTGAAGAGGGTACACCTGATAGTTTCTCTTCAAACTGTCCATGTGATCCTACTAGAAGACTAGGCTGAGAGACACTTAGTTAAGCATTGCCTCTCAAGCTTCAATGTACATATAAAATTATTTCATATTCTAGTCCTCGGTTTAAGTAACAAAATTCTGCAGGTTTGAAAAGAGTCCATGAATTAGCTTTTTATAGCAAGTCTGTTAATGCTGACATTCCTCCCCCAGACCCATTATAGTACCGTTCAGCTAGAGAAAGCAGACAGGCACAGAGTGTCTTACCCCAACACCCTTGTCACAACACAAATACTTTTCATCCGAAGATAAGACCACCAATCATCATCTTGAAACATGGCATTCTGCAGCCCTTTAAAGGTTACAGAAGTTGGAAATGGTGGATATGTCTAAGTCTGCATTTGAAAAACAATCATGTGCACCTGCATTAATGCCACCTTCATGGGGCATTTAATACATGCTCAGACATATGTCACGGAGCACTGTGCTGGGAAGCTCACATTATGTGTGTTAATTCTCATAACATCCTGGGAGGTGGATACTAACTAAGTGTTCTATACTTCCCAGATTTAAATGCAGGGCCCAGAATTTCTATTTCCTTTCTTTTTTCCCCCCTTTGATCTTTTTTTTTAATGCATAGAATAATAGCTAGTAAATACAAGTGGATGGGAGAGAGACAGAAAGAAAGTGTTAAGTACAATTCAGAGGAATTTTTATTCTTATGTTTCTATTTTCTTTGAGACTTGTAAGAAATAGCCACTGAAACTGCAGGGATGGAGAACAGGTTGCTGGATGGGATGTCCATAGAAACACTGGTTTTAAATTTATAGAAAAGATTTAAGGCCCCAAAGTATCTAGCTTTTCCCTACTTATCGGCTTTTGGGTTTTAGAGAATTGTGAGCACCAGCTCTGGAGAGGAGGTAGGAGTAGCCACTCCAAACTCTGATCTCTTCTAATCAGTTCTGTGAGAGATTTCAGTGTGGGGTGAGACCTGGACACGGATCAGAAGAGGGTGGATCTGGGCAGGGATGAGACAGAAAGTGGGCCTTCTGCCCTCTGCTGTCTACGCCACTAAGTACTTTCAGTTTTGTCTTTTCTAAGCCTGACCAAGGGAAATTTGATTCCCAGAGTTTGTGAAATTTTAATGTATTTTAACCACTTCCCTGTCTCTTTTGTAACATGCAATAACAAGGACAGTGGCTCAAGCCTGTAATCCCAGCACTTTGGGAGGCCGAGGCCGGTGGATCACGAGGTCAAAAGATCGAGACCATCCTGGTCAACATGGTGAAACCCCGTCTCTACTAAAAATGCAAAAAAATATTAGCTGGGCACAGTGGCATGTGCCTGTAATCCCAGCTACTCAGGAGGCTGAGGCAGGAGAATTGCCTGAACCCAGGAGGCGGAGGTTGCGGTGAGCCGAGATGGCGCCATTGCACTCCAGCCTGGGTAACAAGAGCGAAACTCCGCCTCAAAGAAAAACCAAAAACCAAAAAACAAAAAACAAGGAATTTAACCAAAACCCTTATGTTTCTCTAGAGCAATTATATTAGAAGTTATTTATTCTTAGCAAGGTAAACACAATAAAAATAATTACAAATTCTCTTCTGTCAATGAATAGCCATTCACATAGTGGTATCAAAACTCACAAAACAGGCTAGGCACAGAGGCTCACATCTGTAATCCCAGCACTTCAGGAGGCCCAAGCAGGCAGATCACAAGACCAGGAGTTCAAGACCAGCCTGGCCAATACGGTGAAACCCTGCCTCTACTAAAAATACAAAAAAAATTAGCCAACGTTGTTGTGGCCACCTGTAGTCCCAACTACTCAAGAGGTTGAAGAATCAATTGAACTCGAGGGGTGGAGATGGCAGCCACTGCACTCCAGCCTAGGTGACAGAACGAGACTCCATCTCAAAAAACTAACAACAACAACAAAAAAACAACTCATGAAATAATAAAGGGGAAGTAGCCCAAATGAAGCTTAAGTCTCTTGTACAGTTTCCGTCTTTGTACTGAACATATGATGCTGGATTCAACCAATTATCCATGTGCTCTAGACAGCAAGTTCCTTGAGAGTAGGGACCATGACTGCTTCATGTCTTTTTCTAATGTCTATGTGAAATATAAGCAATTAGCTTACTGATCAATTTGAGTCTCCAGATATCTTTATTTTTCACCAAAGAACCAGAAAACTAGGGCAACTCTTATGTGGGTACAAACCAAGGATATTATTTTTTGTGAGGGGAGGAACAAACCCTGGATGAATCCCTTCTTTTCCTCTGAAATGGGAGCAGAATTAGACCTTGTGGTCAGACTGACCCTTGTCTGCATAGGACATCCTCAAATATCTCAAATACTCACAGATGCTGGTGAGAGTATCCCCAGTGACCCTGGGCTGACAGGCAGGACAGACTAAGGCTGACTTTGTGGGGTCCAAACAGAAAATGGAACAGCTTTGGTGGAGCTGCAGATCCTGGATCCAGATGTGATTTCCCCTGTCCCTGATCAGCTAGTAGGGGGAAGACAAAAGTACTCTACTTAAGTAACACGGTTTACAGGGAGGCATAGTTGTGATTGTGGCTCTGGATATTTTGTAGCCCTGACCTGCCACTGCTAAGGTGCTTGTTTACACTTACAGATTCTGCCATAGGATTCTATTTATAGCAGAAGCCTTGCACACAGATATAGCAGGTCACAGGACAAGATCTGGAAAACTCAAAGGGCTCCACTACGAAAATGGGGCTTAAGATGTCTATGTTTCCTCTAAAGTGATGCAGAAAATGTCTTCTGTTAGTTTTCTGTATGTCTTTTATTCAAAGTCTGGCCCAGTCTTGGGAATCCTAGGCAGAGGCCAGCTTTTATGTGCAGATTCTAGGTGGGATCAATGTGCTTCTGCATTCTTAGGGGTTACAGCAAGCAGAGTAAAACCAGAGGACAGATCCTCTCATGGAGGCTCCTTCAACACATTCTAAAGAATATTTTGACCTAAAGGAGAAAGCTGGGATAAACGTAATATAGAGTTTATTTGTGCCAAAGCTTGAAGACTGCAACACCGGGGTATAAAGCTGCCCTGAATATACATTCCAATTAGAAGCAGTTACAAGTTTTGTTGTTGTTGTTATTTTTTGAGATGGAGTCTGTTGGCCAGGTTAGAGTGCCATGGTGCAATCTTGGCTCACTGCAACCTCCACCACCTGGCTTCAAGTGATTCTCCTGTCTCAGCCTTTAGAGTAGCTGTGACTACAGGCATGTTCCACCATGCTCAGCTAATTTTTTGTATTTTTAGTAGAGACAGGGTTTCATCATGTAAGCCAGGATGCTCTTGATCTCCTGACCTTGTGATCCGCCCACCTCGGCTTCCCAAAATGCTGGGATTACAGGCACAAATATATTATTGAAGGCAAAAGAAAGGCAGAGCGAACTGAAAGAAAGCTGTCAGAAAATCTTACTGGTTTATAAAATTAACACAGGTTAGCAACTGGCTATATACATGGTTAAGCAATAAGGTGTGGGTTATAGTGTTCAGTATGGCATTATTAGGTTAATTTATATCCACTCGTGGCAATAACAAGCAGTTTCAAAAGACAAATAGTTTGAAGAGAGGAACAGCAGGACTGTGGTCTCGTTTTAACACATCCCTGGGTCTCATAATTACAAGATCTTGTATTTCTCAGATAAAAGTTCTCTTCTTTTCTCAAATCCCAGGACATAAATTCAGAATTTGGAACTGCACATTTAAGACTTGGAAGGCTGGTGAGCTATACACGTTTGTGGGCATTTGGGCAAAGGGAGGAGGAAGTTGAAGTTCTCAGGTTTAATTAATGTACACGTGTGATCCTGGTTGGGTTTATGGGCCCCATGATCTCTGAGTCACTGTCAGATCTGCAGACGCCTGGAGCACTGAAGGAGGTGGAATAACTAACTGCTGTCCTAAAAAGTAATTTTTGTAGAAATCTAGTCTAACTGCTCTAAAAGGGACTGCAGATCCCAAATAGAGACCATTTTGTTTGCAGCTTTGGAAAGCACTTTACTGCACAATTGTGGGTTGTGACTAGAATCCTGAGAAAGATAGTTTTCCTCTAAAGTGAAGCCTGGTGGGTACCTTGTGTATAGCATCTGGTAATTCTGGGCAGTGTGTGGAAAATATAGCTAAAAGCAAAATCATCTCTGAACTCTCCACAATAACAGAACAGCAAGAAAATGTGTTGTTATATAATTAAACAAAATGTGATGGGCATGCATTACAGCAATCTACTAAGATTGTAAACAGAAAGAAAGTCACCATAATTAGTTCTCAAGCAGACGACTTGACAGCACCATTTGTCACACACAGTTTATAATAATGTCACCTAATTTGGGACGTTATCTGGGTTTCCTAATTGGTAATATTCAAATGGAAAATAAACTTCCTGCAGCTTCATAACAGAAGGTAGATTTGAAATGTGATATCAGGTATCTGCTGAAGGCAGCCTCCTATTCTCCTACAGAAACTGTGGAATAGGGTGTACATTCTTGCTATTTACATTTCTTTTTTCTTTTTTTTTGAGACAGAGTTTCGCTCTTGTTACCCAGGCTGGAGTGCAATGGAGCGATCTTGGCCCACCGCAACCTCCGCCTCCCGGGTTCAAGGAATTCTCCTGCCTCAGCCTCCCGAGTAGCTGGGACTACAGGCGCGCGCCACCATGCCCAGCTAATTTTTGTATTTTTTAGTAGAGACGGAGTTTCACCATGTTGACCAGGATGGTCTCGATCTCTTGACCTCGTGATACACCCGCCCATACACCCGCCTCGGCCTCCCAAAGTGCTGGGATTATAGCCGTGAGCCACCGCAAGGGCCCGCTAGTTACATTTCAAAGCAACACTTTCCATGTCCTAGATAAAGACAATTTTGAGTCAAAAAAGACAAATAACCTAGTTAACAGATAAAAATGATTTACATATGTTTCAAAAAAGCATAGAAAATATTTAAATAAAAAAGTTTTCAAACTAAATGCTTTAAGGCAGAAGAACAAAAATTCTTCACTCATTCTAAAGAGAAAGCATTAAGCCTCTTCTTTCTAATTTGTGTTTGTTCCCACAACAGCCAGGTCTAAAGGCATGGTCTTGAACTCACTAACTTCTTAATTCTAATAGCACATGAGGGAAGGACTCGGCTACACTGTGTGCACAGGGAAGACGATGTGCGAGGAAAGGAAAAAGCAGACGAGACAGGAGCTATCAAGAGCCTTGGATGGCGGTAGGGCAGGATTAACAAAAGGACTGGTTTGTGCTACAAGAGCAGGCCCAGGCAGGGCTACTTTCTGACTCATTTCTGTGTCCATAAACCCAGAGGAGACTAGCATTAGGAGGTCCAGAAGCCTGGATTGGTGAAGGAATCAGGTTCCTGCTACAGATCCAGTGTCTGGGGTTGAGATGAGCCAGGAGTCTTCTGGGCAGTGTGTGTGTTCCTGGCAGACCACTCTAGGACCAAAGCTGCCATGGGCGTGCTCAGGAGTGGGTTAGAATTGGGTGGGGGCTGGCAGCAGGGTGCAGGGAGGGATAATTCTCAGAACTCCCTTCCTCTAAGTTTCTAGTCCTCTCTCCTCTGGAGACCTGGAAGGACAGGACCCAGTGTGACAGCGAATGGACAGAACCCAGTCACACCTCCCGCAGACACCCGGCATCTCCCTCCCTCCAGCCCAGGCTCAGCCACGTCTGTCTTCTGACAGAAAACGTTCGTTGTTTGCTCAACAGCAGTCAGTGCTCCACCCCGACGGGACGTCCAGCACCTCACTAACGACACCACCCAGAGTCAGCGCCGACCCCACAAGCTCAGCGCTCTTCCCGCAGCCGCCCCCCGCAGACGCCAGTCCCGGCCTCTGGACAAGCGTCCTCATTTCCGAACCCCGCCCGCAAACCAAGGGCGCCCACACCCTCCTCGGGGTCAGTCACGTGGCAGAACCGCTCAGAACTCGGCGGAGCGCCGGGCGCACCCCCGGCGGGGTCTAAGAGACGCCCCCCCAGAAACAGCCACGCGGGGGAGACGCCCGGGGCGAGGGAGCTGCTGGGAAAGGGGGCGGCGGGCGATCCGCTTCGCCTCCCCACACCCCTCACAAGAGCCTTTCCTTCAAGACCCGCTGGCAGCCCCCGGAGCGCGAGCCACGGCCGGGGCCGCCCCGTGCACGAGTCCCCGTTTGCTCACGGGAACCCCACGTTTTCACGGAGCCTCCATCTAATCCGAACAGGGTCAAGTAGGGACGGGACCACGGACCACAGCGCCGCCCACGCGGGCACCGCGGAGCTCCTCAGCTCGCAGCCCGGGGAAGGTGCGGGGCTGCGGGCGCAGAGCTGACAACAAGGGCTGCAGGCTGGGCCAGAGCCGCCGTGCCGGGACCGACGGGAGCCCGGGTCCCTCCGCGACGGCTGAGCGGCGGCCGCGGGGACTCGGCTCCCAGACTCCGTCCCGCCGCCGCCATTTCCTGCCGGTTCCGATGAGGCCTCCCCAGCCTCGGGACGCCCTGCCCCGCACACTCACCATTTCTGGGCTTCGGGGTGTCGCGGAGTCTTAGCTACGAATCACCCGAGACCCCAGGTCACAGAGCGACGGAGGCCGAGGCTGCGGCTGAATCACCCCGGCCTCCCTGAGGGGGCGGAAGCAGGGCGCCGAGGCCCTAACCGAGCTGGGGCTGGAGCAAAAGCCGCGCCAGATCCGGGATCCCGCCCTCTGTCCTCCGGCTGTGCGCCTGATTGGGCAGTTCTCAGTCTAGCGCTCTGATTGGATGTGGCTCCAAGCTCCGCGGCCTCAGGCTTTGAGTGACAGAAATTGCGACCATACAGCGCACGGAATGAGGCAAGAGTGACAGACTGCTTCCTGCAGGCACTTGCAGGCAGGCCTTTCTTTGCTAGGCCTGCCTCTGCTGGGGGTTCATTTTTAACCCTCTGGTGTGTAAGGTTACACGCATTTATAAATTGTGAAAGCACGCGCGTGCGCACACACCGACACACGCTTGTTCACAAATGGAAACAATGCTATGACAACTATTTTAATATTTTAGATTTCATAACCTTTCTGGCCTCTGGTCCTTTGAGCAGGACACCTGAGATTTGAAGAGGGAAGCAATGCTCTAAAAAAATAAAACGTAGCTGGGCACAGTGGCTCACGCCTGTAATCCCAGCACTTTGGGAGGCCAAGGCGGGTGGATCACGAGGTCAGGAGTTAAAGACCAGCCTGTCCAACATGGTAAAACCCCGTCTCTACTAAAAATACCAAAAAAAAAAAAAAAAAAATTAGCTTGGCAAGGTGGCACTCACCTGTAGTTCCAGCTACTCAGGAGACTGAGGCAGGGGAATCGCTTGAACCTGGGAGGTGGAGGTTGCAGTTAGCAGAGATCGCGCCACTGCACTCTAGCCTGGCAACAGTGAGACTCCCTCTCAAAAAAAAAAAGTTAGCTATTTGTGAATTTTCACTTTTGTATTAGCCCCATCAAAACTAATAAAAATAAACAAGTGAAATTATAATTTTAACCTATTTTATCCAAAATACTATTGTTTTAATGTGATCAATATTTAATTAGAAATAAAGCATATTTCTGATTTAATTCTTCTAATCTCACTGTATAACTTACTTTTGTAACACATTTTACTTCAACACAACCATATTCTAGGTACCCAGTAGCTGCATATGGCAGGTGGCTGCCACATTGAGTGCAGCCTCGAGAGCTCCGACCTCAGGGAAGTGAGAGCCTGAACACCTTATTTCTGCTGGAATAGAGGAAACAGCCTGTGTACCAACTTTTCTCCTCAGGCTTTTGGGTGGTTGGGACAGTGGAGAGATCAGGGGCTGCAAGCTGAGTGTCCACGTGAAGACCACGGTCTCCCAGTTGCTGTCTGGTGCTGGTGTGGTGGACTCCTCAGTCAGCCAGGTCGGGGCTCTCATCCCCCGACGAGAAGAATAAGGCACACAGATACCAGAGAGTAAAGCAGAGTAGGATTTATTAAGCAAAAGGAAGGCTCTCAGCAAGATGGGACATGAGAGCAGGTTGCCAGAAATGGAGCTGAGTTCTAGGTCTTTTACGTGGCAAGAACAAGGAAGTCTTCTCTGGGTTCTGCCCAAATGGGAGGGGTAAAGTTCCCCCCAAGGGTGTTGCATCTGAGCATGCCTGGGGTTGACCAGTGTCTCCATCTTGGTTATTACCCATGAGTGCCCAGGGAAAACCCAGGGCAGGTGGAAAGGGTAAAGCTAAAAGCAAAATACTTAAGTCATGTTAGTAACATTGTAAGGAACTTGGTCAAGTTAATGATATTTAGGTTGATTTATTACACCTGGGCCTAAGTTGGGACAGTCCCTTCTGAGCAACATCCTGGCATAAAAGGAAGTTCTCAATCATATTTCTTCCTACTAGCTACATGGGTGATGCAGGTGCAGTCCTGCGTGTGTTTTTCCTCTCCCGAGATCCTCCGTCCCCATCTTCCTAAACTGCCTCTGACTGCCTCCTCTCTCAGGGCTTCCTTTTCCTTTTAAATATCACACAGTAAACAAAGAATGATGGGGCCCCAGGAGGAGAGAGCACCATGTCTTCAGATCTCTTCACAGCCTTGCCCTCCAGAGTTTAGATGTAGAGGGAATAGATTAAAGGCAAACTTCTTGTTTTGCTCTTTGCCTTTGGACCTAATTGTCAGGCTGTAACTGTGTGTTTTTCTCCCGTGGTGTGGGCACTGTGTGAGTTTTAGCACCAATCACCTGCATCCACATCTACCTGCACTTCTGTTCCCAGAAGGAAGGCCGTGAATATGAGTTATCCAGATCCTTGACATTTTGAATAAAGAATCTAACAAAATGCACAAAGGAATGAAACACAGGAAAGCAGCACTCCGCAAGGTGGGTGTGGGCCCCAGCAAGCAGCTTAAGGACCCGGTTACAAAGCTTTCTGGGTTTTAAGTACTTCTTTTGAGATCCCTATCAGCTACCCATTATCTGAATGAAAGATTTGGACTGTGGCTAATTGAAGGCTGAGGTGAATTGGTACCCTATGCAGATGAAGGCATAGCCTGTGCTTGGCCCATGGCCACTCCAAGGCACTCTCCCTTTTTTTTAAAGATGGGGTTTCACCGTGATGGCCAGGCTGGTCTTGAACTCCTGCCCTCAGGTGATCCACCCACCTCGGCCTCTCAAAGTAATAGGATTACAGGCGTGAGCCACCGCGCCCAGCAGCACTCTCCTTTTCTACCGAGAACTGGTGAAAGGGGGAGGGTCTTAGTGACAGTAGCCTTTGACCCGTTGCTACTTGGGTGTAGATGAGGTTTTACCTTTTAGTTTAGATGTGGAAAGTTCATATTAATTGGCCTTAGGTTCCCTGCTCCCAGACCTTGGTGCTTTTTCTCTTAGGAAGTCAGCACAAATTGGCCTTAAGCTCCCTGCCTCCAGACCCTATTCTCCTGCCTCACTTCTGTATAAGTCAATATCATCTTACAACAAATTTAACTTTAAATAAAGGAAAAACAAAATCGATCCTTACAGGGTGCCAAGCATTTTCAGGTTACTTGTAATCAATCTGTCCTGGAATCCTGGAAACCTGTCTTTAATGGGTTTATACATTACTAAGCTACAACCGCCTAACAATCCGAAAACATACTAGTTCAGGATTGAGCTGGTTAGAAATTCAGGCTGGGCTCAGCTGGGTCATTCTTCTGGGTTCAGTTTGGCTCCTTCGGGTGTGAGTGGTCAGCTCCTGGTGAATTAGGTGGCTCTGCTTCTGGGAGTAAGCTGTGTGTAAGCTGGCACACTTTGGCTTTTCTCAGCATGCTATTTTATCCTCCAGAAAGCTGAAATGGGCTTGTTCCCATAGAGATGGAAGAATTCTGAAAAAGATAACAGAAGTATTTAAGACCTTTTGAGTCTGGGCCCCAAACTGGCACACTGTGATATGCACAGCTTTGGCCTGTGCAAATAAGGCAGGAGAGATTCAAGTTTAGGAAACAGAAGCTGTCTCTTGATGGGAACAACTATAAAAGCCATTTCTAGGAACATGAATACAATAAGAAATATTGTTAAATTGCTGTTTTTGCCATCAATTTTACCGTGACTTTTCTTGCAGATGTGGCTTATATAACTACCCCAGAGCTACCAAGCAGCTGGCTTGGACTCAGGAATGATGCTGCCTGACTCTGAAGCCCATGGATCTCCATAGACCACATTACTCAGCCAGGTTTCCTAGTCCTTCAAAGGGGTGAAGACGGACACTTCTGAAATAGAAGCAAGATTTTTTTTTTGAGAATCTCATCCCATCCATGCAGTACTCTTCACCATTGAAAATAATTCACTCCAGGGAATGCTGCTGAAGTCTCTTGGAAAAACTAGGAACAATTTTAGGAAATTGCTGAGCATTGAGTTTAGGAAATTAATGCCCAACATTACATTTTTAATTTCTTATCATAGGAGAAATTTGAAAACACCTATAATGCACTCAATAGATCTGCAAACTCTTTGAAGTTTTCTGTATTTGCAGACTATTTAAATTACTGTTCCTAAAACAAATTTTGCTCTGAAGGCAAGTGACAGCAATAGGGCTGCTGCTATTTAGCAACCAGAAGAGTATGCTCTGAAGGGCAAAGATGTTTTCTAAGACCCCACATTTAGGAGCAGCTATAGGGCAAATCCCCAGAGCACACAGAAATCAAACACAACCAATGTATTTCTCATCCTGAATCAATGCTTCTCACCCTTGCTTGCACGTTAGAATAGCCTGCTGTGCATGTTGGTGGTGGTGGTGGTTGAAGTTCCCAAACCCAAGTTGCAAGAGAATAATTAAGCCAGAATCTTTAGAGACAGACCCAGGCAACAGTGTGATTTAAAGCTCTCCAGATGATTACAATATGCAACCATACTCCCAAATGTCTGTGTAAACCAACATCTTTCAGAGAACCAGCTGAAAATATTTCTCAAATTAATGTAAAATGGGTTTGCTGTTGAGTTGTGGCCTTTCAGTTCTACCTGTATTATCTACATCCTATCCTTTGAAAAACTGACCTCTGCTACTTGTTTTGTTCCTGATTAGAACCAGTTCCACACACAGAGCGCACACTATGTGCAGCCCACCGTGCTAGGTGGCCTGGCTGTGGTGAATGTTATTGTGCAGGAAGGACTTGAGCACGGTGGCTCACGCCTGTAATCCCAGCACTTTGGGAGGCCGAGACGGGTGGATCACGAGGTCAACAGATCGAGACCATCCTGGTCAATATGGTGAAACCCCGTCTCTACAAAAAATTAGCTGGGCATGGTGGCGCGTGCCTGTAATCCCAGCTACTCAGGAGGCTGAGGCAGGACAATTGCCTGAACTCAGGAGGCGGAGGTTGCAGTGGGCCGAGATCGCGCCATTGGGCTCCAGCCTGGGTAACAAGGGCAAAACTCCATATCAAAAAAAAAGAAAGAAACTGCATTCCCCAAAACTAAAACTATGTTACTCACTCAACTAAGGTAAAAAATGAAAGACTAAGGGAGACTCCCAAGGGTCAGGATGTAAATAGATACCTTGGAATATTAATATTCATCTCATGATGCCTGAGTGTGAATGCTCCGCTTTTTTTGGGGTGTGGCGGGGGCAGGGTGCTGTGTTGCCCAGGCTGGAGTGCAGTGGTGCCATCTCGGCTCACCACAATGTCCACCTCCAAGTTCAAGCGATTTTCCTGCCTCAGCCTCCCAAGTAGCTAGGACTACAGGCGTGTGCCAACATGTCTGGCTAATTTTTGTATTTTTAGTAGAGAAGGGGTTTCACTATGTTGGCCAAGCTGGACTCGAACTCCAGACCTTGTGATCCACTCCCAAAAGCATTTACAATCCCAAAAGATTACAGGCGATGCCTGGCCAATCCTCCATTTTCAAATAATACCAAACATTGCATTAAAAAAAAAACAATGCACATTATTCTGAAATATTAAGTTAGGATTAAATATGTCATATTTACATTTTTATTGATGTATAACAATGCATACAGAAATACATCCACAATTAACATAATGCTCGATAAATTATAACAAAGCTAATACATTTGTGTAACTACCCCTGTTTTTCCCCACAAACCACTTCCTCTTTTTCTCCTCCCCAAATGTAACCCCAGTCTTAAGAGCTAATGTTATAGATGGTTTCTCTTTTTATACAAGTGTTTTATTAGGCAATATTTTAAACTTATATATAGTAACCAAAATAGTATAATAGGCTGATGCTCAGCCTCAATATCTGCTAATGATGTCTCATTTCTGTTTAATTTCTACTTCAACTCCTTCCCTATCCCCACTTTATTGTTTTTAGTTATTTTCTGTAAGATAATATATATATGCATTGAAACATACAGTCTTCACTGTACCTTTTGGAGAAATCAGTCCATCCATATAAAGAATAACTGCCACTTAACAATTATTAATGTGCATATGAATCACCTGGAAATATTTGAAATACAGATTCTGATACAGTATATCTGGGTTTTGCCTGAAAATGTGAATTTCTAACAAAGTACAGTTCCATAGAGCACATGATAACTAGGTCTCTTCTGTCTAGTGTATAACACTTGATGAATAAAATTAAGAAAAATTGACCTCAGATAAAGGAACAAATCAAAACGCATGTGCAATATGCTATCTGTAGGAGCATTTTGTCAGCAACCACTCATAGTTATATGTGACCTTTACTGAATCACCCAAAATTCAGTCATTTATATACCAAGTGCACATAAATTTCAGTTTCCTATTAAAATTATATTTAATGCCTTTATAAAATCTGAGTTTTCCTATCAAATTAAGTAACAATATTTTATATGACATTCTAAGTTCCATTTATATTAAACTTAAGCTTACATAATTTTATTAGGCAGCGTCTGTGTGTCTACCACCGAATATCCTTTTGGGTTCCAGCATTTTCACAGGCACCAAAGCTGAGAAGCACAGATTTACCAGACACAGGATGTTCCCTGCATCTTTATCTTTCTAAGTTCATCAGTTAATCAAGTCAGGTGAGAATTGAGGTTATGTATTCGCTAGCATAGAGTCTTGTGTACCCTCTCTTCAGAGGGAAAACAGACTAGAAGAAGATTATTTTAGGGAGCAGTTCCTAGGACATGGGCTAAACTGCCTGAGGGGTGAGAGCTCTGACCAGCAGGTACAGACTTCTCAGAAGAGAAAGACAAAGCAGCCATTCTAAACCTGGAGCTCCATCACCCCTTGTCCCAGCTCATTAAACAATTCTGAGGGATTGTTCTGGAACATGTCTGGACGGTGGAGGTTAAAAGACAATGTGGGCTTCGACGGGATTTGGGTAAGATCTGTCACGGGAAGGCAGGAGGCCAGTGTTCAGCATCTCAGTTTGTGTTCTTGAGGACAATGAGTTGCCATTTTAGAGCCAAGTCCATTTTCACTAAAGAGTAGGCTAGAGTCTGAATGGCTCCCAGATTCCATTTATGATTCTTTCAGGGGGTGAAATCAGGAAAGGTCAGTCTTTGGGAAAATCTGAGAAGTCTGTTTTGGATACCTGGAAAGACCTCTTGCCTTGTGCCTGAATGCTTGATTTGCTGTTCTGGATTTATATATTCTTGGCAGCCAGAGAGCCGGGTTTGCATTTACACCAATACAGCTGTGAGTCAGAGGCTAAGTGGGCAGGACAAGCGTCTTGGTGGCAGGCTAGGGTACATTATGACAGCAAACTTCAATACTGTTTACAGTCAGCTTGGCAGTCAGGGTTGAGTTCTAGCCCAAGTGCTTGGATGCAGCATGGGGCCAATCAATAAATCCACCTCCAATCCTTCGGCTGTCTATGAGGTAAAAAGGAGCCCAGTTCATGTCTTGATGGGAGGCTTTACCAGGGATTTAGATGACACCCTGGATTTCTTGACTTCTGACTTGCCTGTAAGAACAGGTTCAGGACAGATGTATTCTTGGATGTGTGGACAGTCATTACCCTGCTAGAATGATGTGGGAGAGACTCCAGTAAAATAGGTGTTAAGGGCTGGACATGGTGGCTCATGCCTGTAATCCCAGCACTTTGGGAGCCTGAGGCAGGCAGATCACGAGGTCAGGAGCTTCAGACCATCCTGGCTAACACAGTGAAAACCCATCTCTACTAAAAACACAAAAACAAAATCAGCCATGTTTGGTGGCAGGCACCTATAATCCCAGCTACTCAGAAGGCTGAGGTAGGAGAATTGCTTGAACCTGGGAGGCGGAGATTGCAGTGAGCCGAGATTGCACCACTACACTCCAGCCTGGGCAACAGAGTGAGACTCTGTCTCACACACACACACACAAAGGTGTTAGAAACCCCTGACAAGAAAGAAAAAAAATCACAAACTCAATTAAAAAATACATAGAACTTATAAAAAAATTACAAATTAAAAGAAGAACGGCCATTTTCAGAGGTTATCTGACTTCAACGGTGGTTAGGAAAAAAAGCTACAAAATATATGGGTTTTGTCTGATCATCAGTTTGGGAAATTAAATGTTTTCTAATATTGTCCCTTTTTATGAGCAGTAGAAACAAACTGTTCATACTTGCAAAGTGTATACATGTTCAATAACCTTTTTTTTTTTTTTTTGAGATCCCAGGGTTTTGTTTGTTCACTACAATAATATATCAAAACATCCCCATGACTTACAAAGCTTTCCCAGTACTTACCTGAACAAACTGGCACAATAAACTCATTTGTGTCAGTTATAAAAAGTGAAAGAATAACCACAGAAAACAGCTTATGTAGGGTTCTTCAATTAAAACAAGAAAATGAAATGTTCTAACTAAAATATAACTTAATACACACATTATGAAATTACAGCCAAAAATTATTTTGGGCTCAAAACTGAGTTTTATAAAAATAATTCTTATAATTTCTGACCGGCTCACATAATACTTCATGAAGTGAAAACAAAAACAGAGAAATAAAGAAATTGTAGCTCTAGCATGAGCACCAGACAAATAAAAACAATTTGCATGGGAACATTTTCAACAACAATCCAATAGACTTTACAGTAATTAATTAGATAAAAAATATAGATGTGGTTTAAGAATGTTTTAGGTTTCTAGATTTCTAGTAAATTATCCATGGTATTAATAAAATCTTCTTTGTTCTAATATTGCTATTTTCTTTGGAAGATAGGTACAAACTCACACAAACAGAATTGCTCACTCCATAATTTTCTTAAACCTAATGTTTATCTTCAGAGCAACACATTTATATATTTAACTTCATATAAATGAAACTAAAGTCTGTATGAGTTTGCCGGAAAGATGCCACATGTTCAAAGATAAACATAAAACATTTTTAAAGTACTCATTCGGAGCTCAAAAATTTATGAATTATAATTATACTCTGATAAAATACTACAATCATAATTTTACATTTAAAAATAATTAAAGTGTATAACTGGATTGTGTATAATACAAGAGATAAATGCTTGAGGTGATGAATAACTCATTTACTCTGGTATGATGATTATGTTATATGCCTATATAAGAAAATAACCCATATATACCATAGATAAATACACATACTATGTACCCACAAAAATTTTAAAAAATAACAATAAAATGCAACATATGGAAATGATATTCTCCAATGTATTTGCTATTTAAAGTCACTGAAAAAAGAACACTAAAAATTTCATTCAACTGTGTCACCATTGTTGCCATCTTTTACCCACAACCTTGAGTAAGGAGGGACAGGTTAAAGTTGGTGGCATAATAACACTTCATTCAAGCAACAATTACTTCAACAAATCAACAATTTTGTTTAGTTAAAAAATTATGTTCCAAAATATTAAGACAATTTAAAAATTTACTGCATTTTATTACATAAATGTACAATTGGTAAAACAATTTACTACTACAATGCAGAAGAACACCTACCTCATGCATCACTCAATATTGTCAACTACAAAAATGTCTCTCTGCTTAGATTTTCATTGTGGATCTTTCATTTCTGTCCTCTTTCTTTTAAAGTTCATGAATAGGCCAGGCACAGTGGCTCATGCCGGTAATCCTGACACTTTGGGAGGCCGAGGTGGGTGGATCATGAGGTCAAGAGACAGATCATCCTCATCAACATGGTGAAACACCGTCTCTGCTAAAAATACAAAAATTAGCTGGGCGTGGTAGCATGCACCTGTAGTCCCAGCAACTCAGGAGGCGGAGGCAGGAGAATCATTTGAACCTGGGAGGTGGAGGTTGCAGTGAGACAAGATTGTGCCACTGCACTCCAGCCTGGCGACAGAGTGAGACTTCATCTACAAAAAAAAAGTTCATTAGTAATGCCTACCTAATGAAGAATAATCTCTTATCTCTGATGCAGCAACAATTCATCACATGCTTTCACATAAACAGGAATGTTGAAACAGTATGAAATAAATTGAGTGAAACTATTATATGTTTTTCAAAAAATCTATACTTTTTTCAAGTGAAAAAATATACTTTAAATGTAGTATCTCTTCAAAAATCTTCTTTCAACTTATATACAAAGAAAGTTTCTAACAGGTTCAACTTTGGATTGCTTTTTATACTTAATACTCCAATTTAATGTAGTATCTGGTGTTAGCTCCTTAGTTCTATTGTAAATCCTGATGTTCACAGTCTTAATTTTAGACTAAATATTTCTTTACATTTAATGCATCTACAAAATGTCTTCTCATATAAACTCTCTGGTGCTTTTTAAGCTGCAGTTTTTGAACAAATGTTTTTCCACATCTTATTTCATCTGTAGGATTTCTCTCTAATATAAATTTACTCATGTTGAAGTCTCCTTTAGGGTTTTTCTCTATTGCAAGATGTGCACAATTAAGATCCATGATAGAAATACTGGTACTGCAACCCTCTTTATATTTACATTGTCTTAAGATTTCTCTTTAAAGGCCTATATTTTCTAAAAAGTCTTTCAACATAAATTACATTTATAATGTCTTTACGAAGTCTGAACTTTGTTTAGTTAGTAAAATGTGAGTAGATATGACTTTTCTACAATTTTTCTATTTCTGCAACTTTTCTCAAGTATAAAGGCTATCATGTGCAAAAAGATGAGCATTGGTAAAGAGTTTTGCCACCATTTTTGTATTTCCAGGAGATTTCATCCGTAGGAATTATATACAGTAAGATGTGACAAGCATTTGAAAGCTTTGCCATTGCCACATTTTTCTTCTTATGGCTTTTCACCAATATCATTACTTTTTTTGTTGTAGTTTTTTTGTTTTTCTTTTTTGAGACAGAGTTTCACTCGTTACCCAGGCTGGAGTGTAATGGCACGATCTCGGCTCACCGCAACCTCCGCCTCCTGGGTTCAGGCAATTCTCCTGCCTCAGCCTCCCAAGTAGCTGGGACTACAGGCGCGCCACCATGCCCAGCTATTTTTTTGTATTTTTAGTAGAGATGGGGTTTCACCTTGTTGACCAGGATGGTCTCAATCTCTTGACCTCGTGATCCACCCACCTCGGCCTCCCAAAGTGCTGGGATTACAGGTGTGAGCCACCCCGCCTGGCCTCATTACTCTTATATTTAGAACAGACTGAGGTGTGGTTAAAAGCTTTTTCACATTTTTTCTCTCCAGCATGAATTACCTTATGATTTAAAAAGGACTGAGGAAGATTTAAAGACTGCCACATTATTCACATTTGTAAGACTTTCATCCAGTATGAATTCTCTCATGTTTAAGAAGCTTGGGGGTATGGCTTAAAGGCTTTGCCACATCCTTGACATTTCTATGGTTTTATATACAGCATGAATTTTCTTACATTCATTTCACCTATCTTCTCAGTGAAGTTTGTGGAATGAATTCTTCATAAAGGTATGCGAACTGTCTTAAGGCTTTGCCACATTCTTCACATTTGCAGAATTGTTCCCCAGAATGAATTCTCTCGTGTACAATAAGGGTCTCTTGAGAGCCTATTAAAGGCTTTTCTTCATGTGTAGGCTTTCTCTCTGGTATGAATTCTCTTATGTTTAGCGTGGGTTTGGGGATGTGGTAAAGACTTTGCAACATTCTTCACATGTGAAGGGTTTTGCTCCAGCATGAATTCTCTTATGTTCATTAAGGGTTGAGGGCCATTTAAAGGCATTGCCACATTGTTCACATGTGAAGTTTTTTTACACCATGAATCCTATTTATTAAGGGTTGACGGCCAATTAAACGCTTTGCCACATGTGTGGCAAAGCCTTCTCTCCAGCACGAATTTTCTTTCTTTCTCTTTCTTTTAGATAGAGTCTCACTCTGTCACCAGGCTGGAGTGCAGTGGTGTGATCTTGACTCACAGCAACCTCCGACTCCCTGGTTCAAGGTATTCTCCTGCCACAGCCTCCTAAGTAGCTGGGATTACAGGTGCCCACCATATCACACCCAGCTAATTTGTGTGTGTGTGTGTGTGTGTATATATATACATATTTTAGTAGAGATGGGGTTTCACCGTGTTGGCCAGGATGGTCTTGATCTACTGACCTGGTGATCTGCCCGCCTTGGCCTCCCAAAGTGCTGGAATTACAGGCGTGAGCCACTGCACCTGGCCTTACAAATTTTCTTATGTTGATTCAGGATTGTGGACCATCCAAAGGCTTTACTACATTCTTCAAATTTGTAGGGGTTCTCTCCAGTATGAATTTTCTTTTATTCATGCGTGAGGACTATTTTAAAGATTTTGTCACATTCTTTACATTTCTAGAATTTATTTCCAGTAAAAATTTTTTTATGTTCATTCAGATTTGTGGACCACCCACAGGCTTTGCCACATTCTTCACATTTGCAATTTCTTTCCAGTATGAACTCTCTTATGTTTAGCAAGGTTTGAGAATGAGGTAAAGAACTTTTTCATACTGTTGCCACTTCCAGGGTTTCTCTCCAGTATAAACTTTCTCATGTTCATTCAGTTTTGTGGACCATCCAAAGGCTTTGCCCACATTCTTTAAATTTATAAGATTTCTCTCAAGTATGAATTTTCTTATGTTTATTCAAGTGTGAGAACCGTTTAAAAGCTTTGTCACACTCTTTACATTTGTAGGGTTTATCTACAGTATGAATTTTCTTATGTTGACTCAGGAGGGAGAACTGTTTAAAGGCTTTGTCACATTCTTTACATTTGTAGGGTTTATCTGCACTATGAATTTTCTTATGTTGACTCCGATCTGTGGACCGTCTAAAGGCTTTGCCACATTCTTCACATTTGTAGGGTTTCTCTCCAGTATGAATTTTCTTATGTTCATTCAGGACTCTGGACCGTCCAAAGGCTTTGCCACATTCATCACATTTGTAGGGCTTCTCTCCAGTATGAACTTTCTTATGTTCATTCAGTTTTGAGGACTGTCTAAATGCTTTGCCACATTCCTCACATGTGTAGGGTTTCTCTCCAGTATGAATTCTCTTATGTTTAGTAAGGGTTGTGGACCTATTAAAGGCTTTGCCACATTCTTCACATTGGTAGGGTTTCTCTCCAGTATGAATTCTCTTATGTTTGGCAAAGTTTGAGGATGAGGTAAAGATTTTGCCACATTCTTCACATGTGATGCACTTCTCTCCAGCATGAATTCTCTTATGTTTAGTAAGGGTTGTAAACCTATTAAAGGCTTTGCCACATTCTTCACATTTGTAGGGTTTCTCTCCAGTATGAATTATCTTATGTTTAGCAAAGTGTGAGGATGTAGTAAAGATGCTGCCACATTCTTCACATGTAAAAGGTTTCTCTCCAGTATGAACTCTCTTATGTTCATTAAATATTAAAGACCATTTAAAGGCTTTGCCACAGTCTTCACATGTGTAGAGTTTCCCTCCAGCATGGATTCCCTTATGTTGAGTTAGCTGCAAGAACTTCTGAAATGATTTGCCACATTCTTTACATTTAAAGGGCTTCTCTCCAGTATGTCTTGTCTTACGTTTGTTTGAATTAGAAAACTTACTAAAAACTTTGACACGTGCTTTACATTGCAATATTTTGCTCGTGGTAGTTGACAAGCATTCATTAAATTCATTATAACCTCCTTTCTGCACCTTACACTCATTCAAACTTTTACAGCCTTTTCTTAATTGTAAATTCTCATGTCCACACTTCTCATATCTTCTCAGTATAAGTTTGTGGAATGAATCTTCTATGCCCTCCACTGGCCAATGGTCTTGGGTAAAAGGAGAACACATAGCTGAAAGAAAAAAATAACAAATTATCCCACTTACTAGATTCATATGAATATACTTTACAAATCTTATATAATTATACAAAGTACATTAGTAAGTTGGCATAACAAAATACCACAGGCCATAATTCTTTTACAGACATATACATGTGGCCGGGTGTGGTGACATACCTGATCCCAGCAATTTGGGATGCCAAGGTGGGCAGATCACAAGGTCAAGAGATCGAGACCATCCTGGCCAACATGGTGAAACCCCGTCTCTACTAAAAACACAAAAATTAGCTGGGTGTGGTGGCACATGCCTGTAATCCCAGCTACTTGGGAGGCTGAGGTGGGAGAAATCACTTAAACCCAGAAGGTGGAAGTTGCAGTAAGCTGAGATCATGCCACTGCACTACAGCCTGGTGACAGAGTAAGACCAGGTCTCCAAAAAAATATATATATATATATACATGTAACAAACATATACTAAAAAAATTGCCTCTGTTTGAAATCTATAAATGAGTTAATTGTATGCAATGCCCCATGTAAGCACAATGCCAAGAACCATATGGAACAGGAAGGAAAGTTTGTTACATTTACCCATCAACAGCTCTTCCTCCTCCCCAACATAGCATTGTGCCCTTAGGAGTAAACTGTCAACTCCTGGCTTCATCCTTTAAAGAGAAGAAAAATACTGACACACATATCCTTACTTTTGGCTTTTGGGGGTCTTTACAAAAAATGGTTTCTGTCTCCCGTAACAGTTCTGAGAGAAGTGGTGGTATACTTTGTAAATGTTTCAGGAACAGAATGCAGTGCTAAATACTGGAAGCAGGTAGAACAAATAACTAGAGACTGTTAAGAAGAAACATGAAAAGCCCTTTTGCCTGGGCGTGGTGGCTCAAGCCTGTAATCCCAGCACTTTGGGAGACCGAGGCGGGTGGATCACGAGGTCAAGAGATCGAGACCATCCTGGTCAACATGGTGAAACCCCGTCTCTACTAACTATACAAAAAATTAGCTGGGCATGGTGGCGCGTGCCTGTAATCCCAGCTACTCAGGAGGATGAGGCAGGAGAATTGCTTGAACCCAGGAGGCAAAGGTTGCAGTGAGCCGAGATCACGCCATTGCACTCCAGCCTGGGTAACAAGAGTGAAACTCCACCTGAAAAAAAAAAAAAAAAAAGAAAAACCCTTTTAACTGAAAAACAAACACAAAATTTAAGAGAAGACACATCACTAGAACATGAATGAGGTTCCCATACGCTCTATCAAAGACAATTGGTTTTAGACTATGTCAGGAAAAAGCTACATTGTAAAGATTGTGACAAACAACTTTTTGCTAATGTTCAAATAACAAGCAAACATTACAAGGTGAATATGGTCCAACAACTTTAAATTTTTCAGAAAAAAAACGAAGTACAAATTTAAAAAATTTAACGTGAATAAAGCCCAGTGAGCTAAGTGGTAACACAACCAAATATAATTTAAAAAATCAAAATATTAGTGAAAACATGAAAAATATTTTAAAAATCATGGAGGTGAAAGATACAGAAATAATGACTGAGGAATTTTCAAAAGTAAAAAAAGGATGTAAAACATGAAGAAGCTCAACAAACGTCAACTAGGATACGCACAGATTTATAACAAGGCACATATATAAGCAAAGTTTCAAAAGTCAAAGAGAAAAATGGACTCTTAGGAGCAGCAAGGTAAAAGTATTGTGTCATTTATAAGTATGCTCTTGTAAGATAACCAGTGAATCTGTCAAAATCATTTTTCCAGAGAAGAGAAAGTTGTGATATAGTTAATGTGCTGAAGGAAAAATAACTTCTAAATGGGAAGAATAAAACCAGAAAAATTGTGCTGAAAATGAAGAAAAAGTAAAGATAACCAAATGCTGAAAAAGTATATTGGCACACCTGCCTTATAAAAAAAAATGCTGAAGTATCTTCCACTGAAAATAATATGATGTAAGAAAACAAAACATAATCATATGGAAATACGTACCTTTCTGAAAAAGATATGTACATATACAAAGTTCTGTATCATTATCATAATAGTGTAAAAAAACTTTAATTATTCTCTAAAATTTCAAAGACAAAAGCATAAAAATGATTACAAACGGTTCACCATAATCTGGTAATAAAAACAGAACATAAAAAATATGATCAGTGACATCAATAACGACATTTACAGCAAATGCAATAAGGAAAAATTTTCAAATGAAACCAAAGTTACATTTTTACCAGTTTAAAATACATTATTTTGGCCAAGCATAGTGGCTCACACCTGTAATCCAAGCACTTTGGGAGGCTGAGGTGGGTGGATCACAAGGTCAGGAGATCTAGACCATCCTGGCCATAATGGTGAAATCCCATCTCTACTAAAAACACAAAAAGGAGCTGGGCATGGTGGCATGCAACTGTAGTCCCAGCTACACAGAAGGCTGAGGCAGGAAAATCACTTGAACCCAGGAAGCAGAGGTTGCAGTGAGCCGAGATCATACCACTGTACTCCAGCCTGGATGACAGAGTGAGACTACATCTCAAAAAAAAAAAATTATTTTATCTTTCACAAATTTTACAGAATTCCCAAGATACCACAAATAAAGTATCTGTATAGATATGCAAAAGTATAAGAAGTCCTATGAATACAAAAATCTAAAAGACAAATAGGAAGACAGAAAAAGAAAATAAGAAACAAAGATAAAATAATCCAGTAAAACAATAAATTAAACAAGTAAGCTTTTCTATTTCAGCAAATTATTCAAATATTTATGAAGTAAACTTCCCATTCAAAATACATGCACCAAATAAAGGGATTCCAAAAATTGAAGAACAAAATGCAACTTGTTTTTCTACAAGTCACTTGAGGTCTAATGATTAAAGGAGACTGAAAAAGACAACATAAAAGAAGACATTTCATGGAAACAACCAAATAAGAGGCCCAAGTAATATAACACAAAATACATCTTAAGTCAAAAACTCTATTTCATAAGATATACTTTAACTAAAAGCTCAAAAGGGGCAAAGGAGGACATTAAACGATAATAAAAAGGTTCATTTATTGAGAACCCATGACAAATGTGTGTAGACATATTTTAATGTGTGTGTGTGTGTGTGTGTGTGTGTGTAACTTACATTAGGGTTCAAATAATATAAAGCAAATACTGACAGAATTAAAGATGTTAGGGAGCAATATAATTGTAATAGGATATTCAATACTTCAATTTCTGCAATGAATAATGAAACAAGAGAGAATATTCATAAGGGAATAGAAGACTTGAAAGCAGTATAAAACAATTATGCCTAACAGAATTGTAGAGCACACTGCTCAACAACAGAATAGCTCACACAATATTCTCCTTGATAGACTACATGTTAGGGCACAAGAAAAGTCAACACATTTTTTTAAACTGAAATTTTACCAATTACTTTTAATGATCAAACTGGAATGAGAGTAGAAAAAAAAGAAAGAAAAAGAATTCACACATGTACAGAAACTATACAACACACTCTTAAGCATGCTTTTGTTCAATGTTTAAAGTAATGAATGCTATGAAGTCTGAACTGCTGAATGTAATGTACAGATTAACGCAATCCCGGTTAAATTTCTAATTAAATTCTTGCAGGAAAAGAAACAGCAACACCAAAATTATATGGAATTTCAAGAAGCAATGAAGCACTCAAAAATCTTCAGAAAGAGATATGATGTCAAAAATACCACCGCTCCTGATATCAAAACACATACAAAGCTAAAGAATTAAAACAATTTGGTAAGTGTGTGAAGGTGAACACCCAAATTGATCAAACCTGGCAAAAATTTAAACTCTCACACATATGGTCACATGAAGAGTAATTTGGACACTCATAACTGGAGCATTGTTACTGAAAGCAAGTAAATGAAAGCAGTGCAAATTTCTCTCACCAAATAAATGGATACATATAATTTGAAATATTGAAATAATGAAATATTACTGTTTGTAAAAAGCAAAAAATATTCTAACATGTATAATAAAGATCAATCTTAATGATACTGTGCAACATGAAATAAGTCAATCACAAAGAGACATACTGTATGAGTCAACTTATATGGGATATCTAAAGCTGTTTCACTCTAAAATAGAAAACAGAATTGTTTCTGTAAAGGGCCAGAAAACAGAAAAAGTAGGTAGTTGTTTAATGTGCGTAGAGTGTTAGCTCTGCAAAATAAATGTATTCCAGAGATGTAGTGCATAAGAATATCAATATAATACAACTAAGATGAATATTTAAAAATATTTAAGATAGTAAAGTTTATGTGTTTTTGATAACAATTAAAATAACATCTAAAATCTGAGATATAGATATATATGACAGTTTTTGAAATTATCTTCAAATCACAAAAGTCTTTCTCCCATACACAGAAATATAGATTTACAAAGAGAGGGTAAAATTAGGAGGACAGCAATGACTACTCAAGACCACCACTGTATACACTCAAGCAGAACAAGCATACAACTCATAAACAATACAAAAACAATATACATACAGAACAAACAGACTCATATTGGAAATAGACATATCACTGATCCATATTTGACTTGTGTTCCAGTCTTACAGTGTACGTAGCTGAATGCTGTCATACATTAAAATATAAAATTAAACATCTTTGTCTTGTTCCAGATCTCAGATAAAGTTTTCTTCCCTCTCCTATCCAGTATACCGGTCATTAATCTGTGATATATGGCCTTTATTATATTGAGGTACAAACCATCTATACCTAATTTGTTGAATTTCTTAAATCACAAAGGCATGTTCAATTTTACCAAATGTTGCTTCTACATTCACAATAAGAAATAAAGATGTTGGCCAGGCCCAGTGGCTCAAGCCTGTAATCCCAGCACTTTGGGAGGCCGAGGCAGGAGGAACACCTGAGGTCAGGTGTTCAAGAGCAGCCTGGCCAACATGGCAAAACTCTGTCTCTACTAAAAATACAACAATTAGCCAGGTGCAGTGGCACATGCCTGTAATCCCAGCTACTCAGGAGGCTAAGGCAGGAGAACTGCTTAACCCAGGAGGCAGAAGTTGTCGCAAGCCAAGATCACACCACTGCATTCCAGCCTGGGTGACAAAGCAGGACTCCATGTCAAAATAAATAAAAGATGTCTAGCAGCAAACTGAGTTCAAAAGGTGAACATTCTCTACACTGTTAATTACAAAACACTGATAAGGCCAGGCGCAGTGGCTCACACCTGCAATCCTAGCACTTTGGGAGGCTGAGGTGGTCAGATCACAAGGTCAGGCGATCAAGACCAGCCAGACCAAAACGGTGAAACTCCATCTCTACTAAAAATACAAAAATTAGCCAGGTGAGGGGGCATGCATCTGTAATCCCAGCTACTCAGGAGGCCGAGGCATGAGAATTGCTTGAACCTGGGTGTTGGAGACTGCAGTGGGTCGAGATTGCACCACTGCACTCCAGGCTGGGCAGCCAGAGCAACAGAGCAAGACTCTGTCTCAATAAAAAAAGAAATAAAATTTGAGAAAAAACTGAAAAAGACATAAAAATTGAAAGATATCTTTCCTCATGAATTGAAAAAAATATTATAAAAGTGGTCATACTACCCAAGGCGATCTATAGATTCAATGCCATCTCTATCAAAATACCAATGACTTTTTTCGCAGAAATAGAACAAGCTTAAAATTTATAACAAACAACCAAAGACCCCCGAATAGCAAAAGTAATCCTGAGCAAAAAGAACTAAGCTGGAAGCATCACACTACCTGACTCCAAAATATATTACGAAGCTATATAAAATAAGCAAAACAACAGGATACTGTCATAAAAACAGATCAAACTATCCAGTGAGCCTTGTAAATTCATGAACCTAGAGGCAAGTGATTTTCAACAAAGATGTCAAAAATATACATTTGAAAAAAGAAAGTTTTTTCAATATATGGGGCTAGAAAAATTGATTATCTATATGATAATAAAAAAAAATGATTCTAGGTCCCTAGCTCTTATTCTATAAAAACTCAATCGCACATAAAGATTTAAATGTGAAACCAAAGCCTATAAAGCTATTTGGGTAAATATAGAGGAATGCTTTACACATATTACAGGGAAAAAAATTTTTAAGTAAGACCTCAAAAGCACAGGCAAGAGGCATAACGATGCAAATAGGATTACAACAAACCAAAACTGTTTTGCACAGTAAAGACAACAGAGTGAAGAGATAATCTACAGAATGAAAGAAGATATTCACAAAATCTATACATAACAAAAGATAAACTTGTACAATATATAACAAACTTAACAATAAAAAAATACACAATTTAAAAATAGAGCAGAGACCTTAAGAGGTATTTTTTAAAAGAAATACAGGGCAGGGCGTGGTGGCTCATGCCTGTAATCCCAGCACTTTGGGAGGCCGAGGCGGGTGGATCACGAGGTCAAGAGATCGAGACCATCCTGGTCAACATGCTGAAACCCCGTCTCTACTAAAAATACAAAAATTAGCTGGGCATGATGGCGCGTGCCTGTAGTCCCAGCTACTCAGGAGGCGGAGGTTGCGGTGAGCCGAGATCGCGCCATTGCACTCCAGCCTGGGTAACAAGAGCGAAACTCCGTCTCAAAAAAAAAAAAAAAAAACAAAAAAAACAAATACAAATGGCCAAAAAGTACATGCAAAGATGCTCAACATCACTAATTATCAGAGAAATGCAAATCAAAACCACAAGATACCACTTCACTACAATTAAAATGACTGTAATTAGAAAGATAAATAAAATTTAGTGAGAATGTACAGAAACAAAAACACGTACTAAAGAATATATAGTAAATATATACAACAAAATACTATTTAGCTACAAAAGGGAATACAATTTTTATACCTGCCACAACATGGATGAACCTGGAGGATATTATACATGAAGTGAAATAAAATGGATACACTGAGACAAATACCACATGATCTTACACATATGTCAAATCTAATATAAACATTTATGATGAAGGTTTCATATGACTGGTGTCAGCAATCACTTCTCCGATACAACGTCAAAGGCTCAGGAAATAAGAATGTGGAAACACAAATGGTACTACATCACTGTATCCAAAATACCCCAAGAATATTAAAAACAAAACTTTATTAAAATAGATATTTATACATGCATGTTCATTCATTATTATTTACAAAAGGCAATTCCTGGAAACAACACAAACGTCCCTTTAGAGAACAGTATCAGATTTTTGAGATGTGACAAACACATACAATGAAATATTATTTCATTTTAAAACAAAGATATTCTGACACATCTTACAAAACAAAGCCTGAGATTGTTAAAAAATAAGATAGTAAAAAAGAAACGGATATTATATAAGTACAGTGATAAGAATATAAAAATCAGTCAAAAGTATAGAAACAGTAAGTAAAATGGTGTTCTCCAAGAGCTGAAAAGGGCAAAAGAGGAGTTTATTGTTTATTATTACATTTTACTTTTGTAAGATAAAGTTAATCTAAAGATCTATTGCAAAATAATGTAAATGTACTTAACTCCACTAGACTGTATAATTGAAAATGTGTAAGATGGCAATTTTATGTTTTTCATCGCAATTAAATATTTACATTTACCTAAAAAGGTTATATTTTTCAAAAATCACCTTCAAATAAAAAGTGTTTCTCTCACAGAATAACATATAATCAAACAATAAACAGACGGTAATGTTATACAGTTTCTTTGACTACTCACTTACACAAGAAAACACGGATGACTACCAAAGAAAATAAGTTATAAACAAAATAGGGATAGTATTTGTATAGGCAAATACCACATAAATAACTTTTATAGGCAAAGGAAATGTCATATATATATATTCATTTAAATTTGTTCCAATAATTTTTATTTGAATACATACATGCTCATAAAATGTACAGAGTTGAAAATTACAATATGAGGATTAAAAACACACGAAAGTAAATGATCGAGGAGAGCCTACATGAAAAGAGTCCCCAGTAAAATACAGCTGAAAACAAGAATAAAAAATTCTGACCTATAAGATATTGAATAATAGATGTATCATAAAAACAATCCTTTAAATAACTACGGTTTTCAACTGTGACTTATGAAGAGCCTGCATTTTGAATCTCTGATATGTAATATACGGCAGTAAAAGCAAATCCATCTCAATAATAAAATGAGAATCAAGCATTTCAGTATGTTTACTTATTACACAATGTGTAAATCTGAGTATTTTATTTCAGAAATTCTGCATAAGTAATCAGATACATCTGACATAGAACATATGGGAAAGTGAAACATACAAGGGGTGTGACATAGCAAGATAGCTGAATAGGAGGTCCTCTACCCACATCTTTTACAGTGACAAAAACGCACCAGTTAAGCCCTGATAGAAGTACTTTGGAATCCACGTGTAAGATTGTGAACCCAAGACTGAGGAGGGTTGTATTGAAAAGGCATGCCCTTTCTTGAGTGGCGTGCTTGCCCATCATGGTCTCAGCTACAGAATAAAGTATGATTACTTTTCATTGTAGCTATAGACCATTCGGTTTTGTTTCTGCCACTAGCATCATCTGCCAAGACACCTTGGAGAATTCATAATGTCCTACGTCTCAGGTGAAAGGCCTTTAGATGTTGGTTCTGTCTGTGATCTCTGAACTAGCCCAAAATCCACCTCTCGCACATATCAGTCATGATGTGGAAGAAATCCTACACCTATAAGAACCCACAAACAGAAATATCCATCTATGCCCCTGAATGTAGGTTTGCCAATATTTGGCAGCAGATCTTGACAAGGCACTATAACTTGGCTCCAAGTCCATCAACCAAAATCCAGGAGCAGTTTTTCCTAACCTGGGATCTGCCAAAAACCACATCTATATGTGCCCCTGTAGGCATGCTGGCTGACTTTATTCTTGCTGTAAATCTTGAGGCAGTCCTATAACCCAGTTCCAGTCCCTGTCAGGTAGAGTCTGGAAGCAGTCCTGCCCACTGAGGAATGTGGAGGGAAAAATGCCATAAACCCAGAAACAGACCTGAAGACTTTGGTCTCAGCTGTGTGTCCTAAAACAGCCCTATATGAATCAGTTCTACACCCTCTCAGCTGTGATCAAGGGTCAGTACTGCTCATCTAGGAACCTGTCCAATGACTAGGTTAGAACATTTCCTAACATCCAGCAAGAGCCAAACAGCAGGAGCCACACGTACTCATATTAATTGTATCAGCATCTCCAACTGCAGATATTAACTGGGTTTTTTATTTTTTCTCGGTGCCAATCTTATTGATCAAGATCTTGGAGAAAGTTCAGTCTCCTCAGAAAAATAGAATCCACAACTATGTGATGCCTTTGTAACAGGTCTGCCAAGCATGAACTTCGCTGCAGATCCAGTAGCAGTTATGTGATCTGGATCCAATGCACTTGTCTGAAATATTAGTGGAAATCTCATCAGCCCAGAAATCCAATAGGAGATTTACTTCCCCATACTAGCCTATGATGACTGAAAGAGGTATTTACTCCTTCAGATACAAGAACAGCAGAACAAGGCTTCACAGATGAAGAATCAGGCAAACATAACACCACCAAAGGAAAGTTAAAATGCTCCAGGAACCACTAGCAATAAAGCACGGATCTAAAAAATGGCTAAGAATTCAAAATAATTCTCTTAAAATATGTCAATAAAATGCAAAAGTACACAAATTACTATTTTGTTTTTTTGCAAAAATGCATGAACAAAATCAGTTAAAGAGAGAAACCATTAAAAAAGTACTAAATGCATATGCTGGAGCTGAAGTACATGACAGAACTAAAAATTTAATAGAAAGTTTTAACAGGAGACTCAGTTATACAGAAAAAAAAGCAAACTTTAAGTAATTTGAGAGTTGCTCATTAAAACTTTTAAAAAGAATGAAAGAGTGACTAAAGCATTTGAGCCCCATACTTCATAATTATCTGTAAAAATGTACATATCTTAGGAGGTTCAGGAGACACAGGGAAAAAAAATCTAAATTGTTTAAAGTTATAATGTCTTAAATTTTCCCAATCTTGGAAAGGAAATAGATGTTCAGTTTTATGAAGCTCAAAATCTCTATAGCAAAAACTTGGTAAAAATTGCTCAGGACACCTTATAATTAAACTGCCAAAATTCAAAGACAGAGAGATTCTTAAAAGAAGCAAGAGAAAAGAGATTCTCATACAAGGGAACTCCTGTAAGGTTATCAGCAGATTGCTCAGCAGAAACTATGCAAGCAAGAGAGGAATCAGACCACATACTTAAAGTGCAAATGAAGAGAGAAAAAGAAAAAACCTTTGAAAACTAAGAAAGCTGAGCACAGTGGCTCACACCCGTAATCCTAGCACTTTGAGAGGCTGAGGCAGGTGGATTACCTAAGGTCAGGAGTTCGCAACCAAGCTGGTCAACATGGTGAAAGCCTGTCTCTACTAAAAGAAAAAGTCCAAAAAAAATTAGCCAGGCACGGTGGTACATGTCTGTAATCCCAGCTACTTGGGACGCTGAGGCAAGAGAACTGCTTGAACCTGGCAGGCAGAGGTTGCAGTGAACCAAGACTACACATTGCACTCCAGCCTGGGCAAAAAGAGTGAAATTCCACCTCCAAAAAAAAAGAAGAAAAAAAGAAAAACTAAGAAGACTATACCTGACAAAGTTGTCCTTGACAAATAAAGTATCAAGATATTTTAAGATTTAAAAAGGTGAGGAAATTTATAATCACTAGACCTGTCTTACAAAAACAGCCAATGAGAAAATTTTCACATTGAAATAATGAAATCCTAACTTACAGCAAGAAAACATAAAGTATAAATATTACTGGAAAACATATACACATAGTTAAATTTAAAAGGCTATAAAACTGCAATTATGGTGCATAAATCACCTTTAACTCTGGTATAAAAGCCACAAGAAAAAAGTATTAAAAGTATACACAGCTTCAATAATTTGTTAACAGGAATATAATATAAAAAGATACAACAGGAATATAATATAAAAAGATATAAACGGTGACATAAATAATGTGCTGAAGGAAGTAAAAGTGTTTAATTTTTCTATACATAGAAATTAACTTTTGCTTGAGGCCGCTTCAAAACCAGTCTGGTCAATATAGCATGACCCTGCCACTAGATAAATACATAAATAAAATAAAGATCTCAGAAAGCTATTTAGTGTTTTAAAAAAAGAAATGACTGGACCCGATGGCTAATGCCTGTAATCCTAGCACACTGGGAGGCCAAGTCAAGTGCATGAGGCCAAGAGTGCAAGACCAGCGTGAGGAACATGGCAAAACCGTGTCTTTCCAAAAAGTACTGACAAAATTAGCTGAACATGGTGGCATGTGCTTGTAGTTCCAGCCACTCAAGAAGCTGAGATGGGAGGACTGCGTGAGCCCACGCAGGCCAAGGCTGCACTGAACTGTGAATGCACCCCTGCACTATAGCCTGAGTAACAGAGCAAGTCCCTAGCTGTACAAAACAAAAGGTTAAATTGAAGCTAGAATTTAAAAATTATGCAATGTTTCATGTAAGTCTCTTGGAAATTACAAAAACAAAACCAAAAACTAGTAGATACACATACAAAAAAGAAAAAGTAAGCAAGAACAACGAAACCAAAATTCAAGAAAACACAAAAGACAGTAAGAAGGAATTAAAAAACAGAAACTACTAAATGGTCAGAAAATGAACAAAATGGCAGTAATAAGTTCTTATCAATCAGTAATTCCTTTAAATATAAAAACATTTAGTTATCCAATAAAAACACATTGCTGTGATTTCAGTGTCCCCTCAAAATTTGTGTTAAAATTCAACTGTCATTGTGATAAAATTAAGAAGTGAGGCCTTTAAGAAGTTATTAGGTCACGAGGGCTCTACTTTCAGGAAAGGGTTAGTATTATTATCCTGTTTCTTTTGAGATGGAGTCTTGCTCTGTCAGACAGGCTAGAGTGCAGTGGTGCAATCCAAATGATTCTCCTGCTTCAGTCTCCAGAGTAGCTGTGAACAGATCCAGGCCACTGTGACCAGTTAATTTGTGTATTTTTAGTAGAGATGGGGTTTCACCATCTTAGCCAGGCTGGTCTTGAACTCCTGACCTTGTGATCCACCTTCCTCAGCCTCCCAAAGTGCTGGGATAAAAGGCATGAGCCACCATGCCTGGCCTAGTATTATCATTCATCCTGAGAGTGGGTCTACCATAAAAATGAGCTCTGGTGTACACCTTCTGTCATTCTCAAGGCTTTGGTCATGTTGTGATGTGGAAATATGATTCTCTTCAGATAGAAATAGCATACCCTTAAACTTCTCAGTATCCAGGACTGTGAACTAAGAAAACTTCTATTCTTCATAAATTATCAACTCTGGAATATTGTTATTGAAGCAAAAAATAAACTAAAACATTCACAGAATGGCTGAATAGATTTAAAAAATCAACAATATGCTGTGCACAAGAGACTTACCGTAGATTTAAGGAAATACATAAGTTAATGATTAAAGGATGAAAAAGAATATTCCATGCCAATGGAGTGTAGGAGTGCCTATATTTGTATCAGACTAAATAGACTTCTAGAAAAATATCAGTCATAGCTGGGCAGAGTGGCTGAAGCCTGTAATCCCAACACTTTGGGAGGCTGAGGCAGGAGAATAACCTGAGATCAGGAGTTCTAGACCAGCCTGGCCAACATGGTGAAATCTTGTCTCTACTAAAACCACAAAAATTAGCCAGATATGGTGGTGGGTGCCTGTAATCCCAGCTACCTGGGAGGCTGAGACAGGAGAACTGCTTGAACCCAGGAGGCAGAGGTTGTGGTGAGCCAAGATCATGCCACTGCACTCCAGCCTAGATGACAGAGCAAGACTCTGCCAAAAAAAAAAAAAAAAAAAAAAGAAGAGAAAAAAATCTGTCATAAAAAATAAATTCAATATTTAGAGATAAGAGGCTAATTTGTCAAAATAATGTAACAATTAAAAATATATATGTACAGAATGTTGGAGCACATAAATATGTAACATATATTTAAAAAACTGGAGAAAGAAACAAGTATGATAGTAACAGAAAACTTTATTGCCCTACTTAATAGAATACCTCATTCAGACAGACAGTAAGAAAACAAGGCACTTGCATAGCACTATAAAACAACCGCACCTAACAGATATACATAGAACATTTCATCCAACAGAATAATTTATATTCTTCTCAAAAACACAGAAAACATTCTCCAAGACTCCTGATAAATCTGGCTGACAACAAAAATAAAGAAGTCTTTTCATTTTTAAACAGACCAAAATCATATCAAGTTTTTAAATTACAATGTTATAAAACTAGAGATCAATACCAGAAGAAAAATTTTAAACTTACAAATAAGTGGATATTAAATAACATATTTCTGAACAACCAATGGCTCAAAGAAGGGAAAAAAAAGGAAATCAAAAAGTACCCTGAGAAAAATAAAAACAGAACCATAACAGATAAAAACTGGAATGTAACAAAAGCAGTTCTAAGACAGAATTGTTTTTTTAAGACAGAGTCTTGCTGTGCTGCCCAGGCTGGAGTACAGTGGTGTCATCTCGGCTCACTGCAGCCTCTGCTGCCCAGGTTCAAGTGATTCTCCTAGGAGCTGGGACTCAGGTGTATGCCACCACGCCTGGCTAATTTTTTGTATTTTTTTTTTTTGAGACGGAGTTTCGCTCTTGTTACCCAGGCTGGAGTGCAATGGCGCAATCTCTGCTCACCACAACCTCTGCCACCTGGGTTCAGGCAATTCTCCTGCCTCAGCCTCCTGAGTAGCTGGGATTACAGGCACACGCCACTGTGCCCAGCTAATTTTTTTGTATTTTTAGTAGAGACGGGGTTTCACCATGTTGACCAGGATGGTCTCGATCTATTGACCTTGTGATCCACCTGCCTCAGCCTCCCAAAGTGCTGGGATTACAGGCTTGAGCCACCGCGCCCAGCAATTTTTCGTATTTTTAGTAGAGATGGGGTTTCACCATGATGGCCAGGATGACCTTGATCACCGGACCTTGTTATCCACCCACCTTAGCCTCCCAAATCACCCAGCCCCTTAAGGCAGGATATTATAGTAATATATATATTTTCAGAAACATGTTTATTTTCCATCCTTATTTCCATGATTAATATATTTTATATTTTAAAAAGATCTCAAATAAACTAACTTTAATCCTCAAAAAACTTGAAAAAAATAACTAAATAATCCCAACATTAGCATAAAAAAATAAAAATTAGACAAGAAACTAATTACCAACTTAAAAGATAACAAAAAACATAAAAGGTAGAGAAAGAATTTATATATAAAAATTTTCTAAATCAAAGATTTTAAGAAAAGGGAGGAGAATAAACACCCTTCATTTTCCAATCTGAGGACTAAGTCTCTTAATTCTATTTTGCATGTATATTTACAATAACCTCACCCAAAAACTTTGCCTTGAAATCATGGACATCTGATTCCAGCAGGGCCTGGATTTAGGCACCTGCAGGATGATGTTGGGCATACTGTGTTCACAAGAAAGAGGGTCTGTGTGGGGGGGAAATGCAGATTTAAAAAGGTGCTATCAAGAACCCATGGGTGCAGGTCAGTGCACAGTTGGTAAAACAACTGGTTAGCATTCTAGATATTGGCCCAGGCAGGACACCTCTGACTTGTAAATGTGTGCATGCAGGGAGACAGGTGATCCAGAAGCCGATTCTACTGGAGAAAACAGGTTACTGGTGCAAGCTCAAGATCTGGCAGGTAGAAAGAGCCCATGAGTCTTCTGGACACTTACGTAGCCTATTCGTGGAAAACTCCAGAAGCAGAGGTGTTCTCGGCACAATTCCTGAGTGAAGCTTTGTCATGAGACAAGTGTGGCCACAGCATCGCCTAGCATGCATGTGTGTGAATGTGCAGAAATCACATTGTAGCAGAAGGGTGGAAGGAAGAGTCTGTCCTCAGAACTCCTTCCCTTTAAGTCCTCAGTCCCCTATGGAGGAGATCTAGAATCACAGGACACCTAACAGTGTGACAACTTGTGTGCAAAAAAAAATTAACTCTCAGCTGGGCACCATGGCTCACACCTGCAATCCCAGAACTTTGGGAGGCCGAGTTGGGTGAATCACCTAAAGTCAAGAGTTGAGACCAGTGTGGCCAACATGGTAAAAACCCTGTCTCTACTAAGAATACAAAAAATTAGTGGGGTTTTGACGCATTCCTGTAGTCCCAGCTACTCAGGAGGTTGAGACAGGAATTAATCGCTTGAACTCAGGAGGCAGAGGTTTCAGTGAGCTGAAATCACACCACTGCACTCCAGCCTAGATGACAGAGGAGACACTGTCTCCAAGAATAAAAAGGAAAAATAAACTCTCCATTCTTCAGCAGACCCACCATCTCCCTCCAACCGTCTGCTGTGACTTTTTTTTTTTTTTTTTTTTGAGACAGGGTCTCACTCAGGCTGGAGTACAGTGGCATGATCTCAGGTCACAGCAGCCTTGACCTCCTAGGGTTCAAGCAATCCTCCAGACTCAGTCCCCAAAGTAGCTGGGAATACAGTGTGTGCCACCATGCCCAGCTAATTTTTTGTATTTTTGGTAAAGGTGGCATTTCACCATGTTGCCGAGGCTGGTTCTGAATTCCTGAGCTCAAGCCACCTGCCCTCCTTGGCCTTCCAAAGTGCTAGGATTACAGGCATGAGGCACCACACCCAGCCTGATCTCTTTATTCCAACACCAAATATACGGAGTTTGCTCAGCACCAACTAATCCTCCAACACAACTGGGTGTCCAACAACTCAATTGTGACAACACCCAGGGTCAGCATAGACCCCATCGGCTCAGGGCTCAGCCCCACAACACTGCTTCCACTGCACATGCCAGTCACAAGCCCCAGGGGTCCAACTATACATCTGAGCAACTGACTATAAATAATGGGCTTCCATAACTCCTTCCCTGAAGTTTAATAATTTGATAAAAAATACTCGCAGAGGCGGCTTGGGTGCAGACATGGCCAAGTCCAAGAACCACACCACACACAACCAGTCCCGAAAATGGCACAGAACTGGTATCAAGAAACCCCGATCACAAAGATACGAGTCTCTTAAGGGGGTGGACCCCAAGTTCCTGAGGAACATGCGCTTTGCCAAGAAGCACAACAAGAAGGGCCTAAAGAAGATGCAGGCCAACAATGCCAAGGCTAGGAGTGCACATGCCGAGGCCATCAAGGCCCTCGTAAAGCCCAAGGAGGTTAAGCCCAAGATCCCAAAGGGTGTCAGCCGCAAGCTCGATCGACTTGCCTACATTGCCCACCCCAAGCTTGGGAAGCGTGCTCGGGCACGCATTGCCAAGGGGCTCAGGCTCTGCTGGCCAAAGGTCAAGGTCAAGGCCAAGGCCAAGGATCAAACCAAGGCCCAGGCTTCAGCTCCAGTTTCAGTTCCAGCTCAGGCTCTCAAAGGTGCCCAGGCCCCTACAAAGGCTTCAGAATAGATATCTTTGTCTGCCAATGTGAGGACAGAAGGACTGGTGTGACTCCCCTGGGGCTGCCATCTGCATGGGGCTGGGGTCCTCCTGTGCTATTTGTACAAATAAACCTGAGGCAGGAAAAAAAAAAATACTCACAGAACTTAGTAGAAACACTTTATGTATATTTACCAGGTTATTATAGTGAATACAACTCAGTAAAAGTCAAAGGGGAAAAGTGTGTAGGACAAAGGAAAGTGGGAGAAAAGATGAGGTGGGTAGTGAATCTTGGTAAATAGCTATGACTAAGGTCTCTCCAATCCTTTGTGTTCTGGAAGAAAAGCTTATTGCAAAGAAATACCCTTTTCATTATGACTTTGATGATGATCCCTCTTTAAATATCACAGATTCGCAGGCTCTACATTCTCATTTTCCCTCATAAACAAATAATGTTGTCTTTAGTGTTCAGAACAGAATACGCGTTAACCAAACTTTGCTTACGTTTCTCTCCTTCCCCCAGGCCCTGGACTCTGCTCCACCCTCAGTCTGAGCCAGCATACAACCCCTTTTTATGACTCTCCCAAGAGCAGGCTGATTTCAGGATGAAACATTCTCTAATCTTGAATCTAATTTTACCACTCTCCATTCTGCCCTTTCCTTCCCACCTTCTTTCTAATCTTGTTTGCTCCTCTATACAAAAAATAGCCCTTTCATTTTGGAGATGCTTGCAGGTCTTATGCTTGATGCTTTCCCCACTGCAATATTCCTTAGAATAAACTCACTTTTAATTTGACAGAATCTAGAAACAGCCCTATGACAGTAACAATTACAGCCTCTCAGAGGATATCACAATTTCTTCTCATCCCAACCCTCACTGCATCTGCCTGTGGATATCCAGCTTTCCAAGGGTCTATAGCTTCTCAGTACAAAGTCTCCTTCCCTATCTAATTTGAGCAGGCAGAAACACCTGAAGCAAAGGTTCACCTGCAAAACATTATTGGGCTATTAATGACCTGCTTTGGCAGGGTTAAGACTGACCTTACCCTGCAGTCAATGGGCTTAGGTCTCTGATTCTCAGTCAAGGTTATTCACTTTGTTTTTATATAAAAAGAACTCAGTGGTTGAAGAATCCAGCAAAATTATCCAAACTCAGTGCTTATATTTATAGGAGGAAAGAAAATTTTAAGGCACTTACAATTTATACTTCACCAAGTATATTGAAGTATAAACGTTTCTCCAAAGATGAAATACACAGGAAGCCACAGACAGAAACATCCATCTATGCCCCTGGATGTAGGTTTGCCAATATTTATTTGATGGTGGATCTTGACATAGCCACCAATTATTGAGAAAATTTCTAATCTTTAGAAAAATGTAAAGCAAAACCACAATGAGGTATTATTGTGCATTAATTAAGATGGCCAATATTAAACAAACAAAAAATAACAAATATTGTCAAGAAAGTAAAGGAAATGGCCAGGTGCAGTGGCTCATGCCTGTAATCCCAGCTCTTCGGGAGACAGAGGCAGAGGACAGCTTGAGCCCAGGCATTCGAAACCTGCCTGGGCAATATAGCGAGACCCCATTCTCCACAAAAAGGAAAAAAAAAGGAATGTAAATGAATTGAAACCCTTATGCACTGTTGGTGGAAAAAAAAGTGATGCAGCCACATGAAAAATGTATGCAAGTTCCTCCAAAAATAAAAAATTAATATATATGACCCAATAATTCCACTTCTGAGCATCTATTCAAAGTATGCAAAGTATGTATACCTGAAAGAAATACTCATACACCCATGTTTACTGCAGCAATATTCACTGTATTATTCTCACATTGCTATAAATAAGTACCTGAGACTGGATTATTTATTTTAAAAAGAGCTTTAATTGGCTCATGGTTTTGCAGGCTATACAGGAAGCACAGCAGCTTCTGCTTCTGAGGATGCCTCAAAAAGCTTCCAATCATGGCACAAAGCAAAGGGAGAGTGAGTCATCTCACATAGCGGGAGCAGGAGCAAGACAGAGTGACAGGGAAGGTGCCACATGCTTTTAAAAAATAAGATCTCAGGAGAAGTCACTCACTATGGCAAAGATAGTACCAAAGGGGCTGCTGCTAAACTATTCACGAGAAGCCAACCCTATGATCCAACCCCTTCCCACCAGGCCTCACCTCTAACATTAGGGATTGCAATTTGACATGAGATTTGAATGGGGACATAGATCCAAACCATATCATTTACAAAATTGAAAAACTAAAAAAATTCAAACATCCTTCTTTTAAAATCATTCATTCATTGATGTGGCTTATACATGCAATGAAATATTCTTTAGCTTCACATGAAAATATCTTGTCAGATGCTACAATAAGGATAAATCTTAACATCATTATCTTAAGTGAAATAAGACACTAACAAAATGACAGTGCATGATTCCACTTTTATACAATATTTTAAGTAGTAAGCATATAGAAAACAGAAGTAGAAAGGTGCTTGCCTATGGTTAGCATTGTGAAACCTCAGTGGAGCCAGAGATCAACAAGGGTTATTTGAAATAAGAAGGCCCTCACTCAGCTGGCCAACTCAAGAGCCCACAGACATGGCTACAGACAAGGAAATGGTGCACCAGGCTTGGTCTTACTAAGAATTCTGAAGCAATTCTGCAACCTTTTACAAATTCCTGTCTCAGCTATAGTATACAAGTGGTCCTTCCCATCAAGAAACCTGCAGGGAGATACATTCAGCCATGGCCCTGGAGGCAGGCCTGCAGATCTTGGCCTCAGCTGTGGTCCCTGAAGCAGCCCTGTGACTCAGTTCTAGCCCTCACAGCCACAGTCAATGGCCAGTTGTACACACTCAGGGACCCAGAGAGACCTGTGAAAACTGTTCCCCAGTAGTCAACAGAAGCCAAACCCATCCATATACCTGGTATCTGGCCCATCATATGGAGACAAACTTCAAAACCCTAGTCTACTGCCTGCCATATAGATTAATATCCTCAAGGAAATTTAATCTTTCCAGGGCCCAAAAAGAATCCATGACTGTCCAAATCTCTGGTAATAGAACCATCAAAAGGCAGACCCCACAGCAGACCCAACAGCACCCTTGTGACCCAACTACAACCCTTCGCTGTAACCCCAGAGGTAATATCATCAGCCTGGGGACTCAACAAAAGGAGATCTTTACTTGCCAAAAATAGTTTACAGAAACGATGAGTTGTCAAATGCACAAACACAGGGCTGCTTCAAAGACCATAGCCGAGGCCAAGATCTGCAGGCCCGCCCCAGGGCCACAGCTTCTATCTTAACATATTACTGGAAAGTTGTATCAGAGTAATTAGACAATGAAAAGGAGAATAAAGCTCTCCACCTTGGAAATGAAAAAAAAATGTTACTGTTTGTGAATAATATAATCGTGCATATATATAAAACCTTAGAGTAAAACCAGAAAAATTGATTGAACCAATAAATGTATTCATTAAAGTATCAGGATACATAATCAAAATATAGATGGTTGTTGGGATTTTTTTGAGACAGGGTCTCACTCTATTGCCCAGGCTTATCTCAAACTCTTGTACTCAAGTGATATAACTGTCTTGGCCTCTTAAAGTGCTGGGATCACAGAAATGAGCCACTGCACCTGGCACCACATACAAATATTTCTTGCATTTCTACAGAGTAAAAACAAACTTTCCAAAAAAAGAAACTGTTTCCATTTGCAATAGTATAAAAATAAGAAAGTTAATAAATAATAAAATAAATTTAACAGATGACATAAAAAATATATAGTATTATACACTAAATACATAAGATATTAATGACAGAAATTGAAATAGACACAAATAAATGGAAACATGTTCCATTAGGATAACTAATATTGTCAAAGGATATTATCCAAAGTGATCTACAAATTAAATATGATCCCTATCAAAATTTTATTGGCATTTTCCACAATAGAAAACACAATTGTAAAATTTAAGTAACCTTAAACGACTTTAAATAACCTGGGCAATCTTGAGAAAGAACAAAGCTGGGGAGCATTGTACTTTCTTTCTTTCTTTTTATGAGATGGAGTTGGGCTCTGTTGCCAAGGCTGGAGTGCAGTGGCACAATCCAGGTTCACTGCAACCTTTGCCTCTTGGGTTCAAGAGACTGTCCTGTCTCAGATTTCAGAGTAGCTGGGATTACAAATGCCCACTACCACGCCTGGCTAATTTTTGCATATTTTTAGTAGAGACAGGGTTTTACCATATTGGCCAGGCTAGTCTTGAACTCCTGATCTCAAGTGATCTACCCACCTCGGCCTCCCAAAATGCTGGTATTACAGGCATGAGCCGTCTTGCCTAGCAGGCATCATGCTTTCAAATTCCAAACTTTCAAAACAAAAGATTTAAATATAAGACATAAAATCTTAAAACTCCTGAAGAAAACATATGGAAAATCCTTGGTCATATTGGTGTCAGCAATTAATAACGTTTTTGAAGTAACATCAACAGCACAGCAACAAAATAAAATATAAACAAGCAAGACTGCATCAAAGTAAACAGCTTCTATGAAGAAAAAAACAAACACAAAAAAATCACCCAAATTTTGCTCCCCTTCCCCCATCCCTCCTCCTCTTAAAGAAAATAAAAATAAAAAGGCAAAAAAATTTAAAACCCTACAAAATAGAAAAGTATTTGCAAGCCATATCTCTGATAAGTTAATATCCAAAATGCGTAAGAAATTTCTGCAATTCGGTGGACAGAGGAGGAGAAGGTGGAGCTGTAGGACCAACTCAGGATTGCAGCTCCCAGTGAAAGCGCAGAGGGTGAGTGGATGCCGCATTTCCAGACGGATCTTTATTGCCCACAGACCAGGAGATTCCCAGGTGTAGGAGCCCCACGAGCTGCCAGCGCGGCTGTTTTGGCTGGCACGGCTGTTTCAGCCGGCACCGCAGCACACCGTACAAAATACACTGGTTTGGTTGCCCTGTTAAACCGGCAATTGGAGTTTTCGGAAGGCAGATTAGCACATTCATCTGATTAAACGAGACTTAAACAGAAAGCCAGGCCAGAAGATTCCCGGGCAGCGATGTTGTAGCGATGTTGTTTCAGCCAGCGCAGTGGGTCATCACACGGGAAATCACACAGATCCTGGCGACCTTTCAGCAGGTGACTGGAACACCTGGGAGAGAGTCAACCGTTTAACTTAAAAAAAAAAAAAGGGCTCTGAGGCAGGGAGCCAAGATCAGGCTTGGCGAGTCCCACCCCCACAAAAACAAAACAGCAATTGGAAACGCTTGGGGTTGAGAGTTTCAGGCAAGCACAGCTGAACCCAGGCTGGTGCAGCTTGGTGGGGGGAGGGGCGTCCGCCATTACGGAGGCACTCCACCCTTACGGAGGTACTCTGCCGTTGCTGACTGCTGTTGCCAAGGCAACCTGCCATAACAGAGAGAGTCCACCATTACAGAGGAAGGCAACCATTGCCACGGCAGTTCTAACCACACCCATATAAACAGGACTACAGGAAATTACACACGGCAGCAGGGAGGAGCCCACGGCAGCTCAGCATAGCCTCTGCAGGCAGGCAGTGACTAGACTGCCCCCTTGTTGGGCAGGACAGTGCAACGGATACTCATAAATAAAGCCCTAACTCCCCGAGACAGAGCACCTGAGGGAAAAAAGGGGTTTTATGAGTTCTGCTGCAGCAAACTTAAACGTACCTGCCTAGCAGCCCTGAATGAACAACGAAGCTCACAGCTCAGCACTTGAGCTCCGATAGAGTACAGACTGTCTCCTCAAGCAGCTCCCTGACCCCCGTATATCCAAAGAGTCACCTCACAAAGGACTGATCAGACTGACATTTGGCAGGCATCATTCAGGGACAAAGATAGCAGAAGAAGAAACTGGTAGCAACCCTCATGGTTCTGCAGCTGCTACAGGTGTTCCCCAGGCAAGCAGGGCCAGGAGTGGACCTCAGCAGTCCTACAGCAGAGGGGCCAGACTGTTAGAAGGAAAACTAAGAACAGAAATACTTCATCATCAACAATCTGGACCTCCACTCAGAGACCCAATTGGAAAATCAGCAACTACTCAGACGACAGGTGGATAAATCCACAAAGATGGGAAGAAACCAGAGCAAAAAGGAGGAAAACGCCCGAAACCAGAACACCTCGCCTCCTACAAGGGACCACAACTCCTCACCAGCAAGGGAACAAAGCTGGACGGAGAATGAGTGTGATAAAATGACAGAATCAGACATGAGAAGGTGGGTAATGAGAAACTTCCGTGAGCTAAAAGAACATGTTCTAACTCAATACAAAGAAACTAAGAACCTTGAAAAAAGATTTGATGAAATGATAACAAGAATGGACAACTTAGAGAGGAATATGAGTAAATAGATGGAGCTGATAAACACAACACGAGAACTTCGTGAAGCATGCACTTTTACACTGTTGGTGGGAGTGTAAATTAGTTCAACCATTGTGGAAGACAGTGTGGCGATTCCTCAAGGACCTAGAAATAGAAATTCCATCTGACCCAGCAATCCCATTACTGGGTATATATCCAAGGGACTATAAATTGTTCTACTATAAGGACACATGCACATGAATGTTCATTGCAGCACTGTTTACAATTGCAAAGACCTGGAACGAACCCAAATGCCCATCGATGATAGACTTGACTGGGAAAATGTGACACATATACACCATGGAATATTATGCAGCAATCAGAAACGATGAGTTCGTGTCATTTGTAGGGTCATGGATGAATCTGGAGAACATCATTCTCAGCAAACTGACACAAGAACAGAAAATGAAATACCGCATGTCCTCACTCATAGGCGTGTGATGAACAATGAAAACACATGGACACAGGGAGGGGAGCACTACACACTGGGGTCTATTGGGGGGAATAGGGGAGGGACAGTGGGGGGGAGCTGGGGAGGCATGCCTTCCTCCCCTTCACCCACATCTGGCATGGGGAGAAATGCCAGATGTGGGTGAAGGGGAGGAAGGCAGCAAATCACACTGCCACGTGTGCACCTATGCAACTATCCTGCATGTTCTGCACATGTACCCCAAAACCTAAAATGCAATAAAAAAAAAATTTCTGCAATTCAAAGCAAAACAATAATGATACCATATTCAAAAACAAGTAAAAGGTTAGATTTTTTTTTTTTTCTCAAAGAAGAAATACATTCAAGGGAAATCTTGTACACTGCTGGTGAGATGCAAATTGATAAAGTCATCATAAAAATATAGTAAAAAATTAAACTAGAACCATCATATAATCCAGTAATACCATTTCTGGGCATAGTACTAAAGGAAATAACTTAGCATCTAGAAGAAATATCTTCCTCCCCATGTTTACTGTAGTACTGTTTACAATAGCCAATACATGGTGTGTGTACATAAACACAAACAGGTTACTATTCAACTATAAGACAAAAGGAAATCCAGCCGTTTACAATGTGGATAGACCTGGAGGACATTATACTAAATGAAATAAGCCAAGCACAGAAAGAAAAAGAAACTGAATCTTCTTGATTAGATAGGAAATCTAAAAGTGTAAACTCACAGAAGCAGACAGCAGAACGGTAGCTGTTAGTGCCTGAGGTTGGGAATATGAGACGTTGTTCAAGAGTACAAATTTTTAGTTGTAAGTTGAGTAAATCTGAGAAATCTAATGTACATTAGCATTAGGTTACCAAAACAGCATTTAAATTTGCTACAACAGTAGGCCTTATGTATTCTTACTACCAAACAAAATGGCTATGTGAGGTAATAGATTTATGAACTTGACTACATTTGGTTTCATAATGTATATGCATATCAAATCATTACATTGTATACATTAAATATGTAGTTATATAATTTTTATTTATCAGAAAAATCCATGTCACACAAACATAGCTGTACAGTTAAGTCCTCACTCAATGTTCAAAATGGGTTCTTGAAACTGCATCTTTAAATGAAACAATGTTGCTATATACCATTCAAACATAACTGGTGTGTGTATCAATTAAACTCTGATAAAATTAGTTTTCTTAATCTGTTGCTTTCCTTAGCTTCCAAGAACTTAATGACAATGTTAAGCGAGAACTTACTATGCACTTATATAACTTACATAGGTGAGGGTGTGAGACACATATTTTTATATAGATACAGATACATCTCAACGACAGAATTTCAGTAGACTTCCTACTGGGACAAAATTACAGGATAATAATTATTAAGAAATAAGGTAACAATTGAGAGCTTGATATATACTTAGCAATGCTCTATGCTGGTTAATGATACAGTGCATTTAAGAAATTAGAAGGTGAGTAGATACTTTCATCCAGTGGTGTCCAACTCTTTGAATGCAAGGACTTTTTGCTTTTCTGTGTGGAGGATATCACAAAAATTTTTCACAAACCTTTCATTTTTTTTAAGCTCATCAGCTATCATTAGTGTTAGCGTATTTTATGTGTGGCCCAACACAATCCTTCCAATGTGGCCCAGGGAAGACCATTCTTCTTCCAGTGTGGCCCATGTTGGAAACCCATGCTTTAAAGTATATTATAAATTTCCAAAATCTGCACATATAGTTTAAATTACAAAGTCCTGTTTATACTAAAACAATCATATTTTGAAGTAAATTAACATGAGATTTTTTCATATTTAGGAAAACGCTTACTGTTCTGATAAAATTTTTGCTGAGTAAGAATTTTTGTAGAATTACATTTGCAACCTCTACAGGATTAAAAATCACTAAGCAGAAGAGACACAACATCTGTCCCTGGTATTCCTGGGATTTCTGTACCAAATCCCAATATGTCCATTACTCACCTTACACATTCTAGACGTCATGCAAAAACAGTATGTGAAAAAAAATCCATTACCATACAACTCCTCAATATACAAATATTCCAATGTCTCCAAAAGCAATGGAACAGCAGTCAGATCATGCAGCCCCTTATAAGTGATAAAGTAGACATTGGCTTTCCCTGTAAACTTAAAGGGAGATCACTGAAGAAAAAAGAATTCTTAGATGATTTAACAGCATGGGACAGAAGATGACCCTATTTGTGAACATGAGAAAAAAAAAACTGCAGCTTTTTCAGAAATTATATTCATTGGAGCAGAGCTTCCCAAACTACTGTTTTTTTTTTTTTTTTTTTTTTTTTGAGACTGAGTCTCCCTCTGTTGCCAGGCTGGAGTACAGTGGCAAGATCTCGGCTCAGTGCAACCTGTGCCTCCCAGGTTCAAGTGATTCTCCTGCCTCAGCCTCCCAAGTAGCTGGAACTACAGGTGCGTGCCACCCCACCCAGCTAATTTTTGTATTTTCAGTGGTGATGGGGTTTCACCATGTTGGCCAGGATGGTTTTGATCTTTTGACCTCGTGATCTGCCCACCTCGGCCTCCCAAAGTGCTGGGATTACAGGCGTGAGCCACCACACCTGACCCCAAACTACATTTTAAGGCCTGGCTTCCTTCTTGACCTTTGGTCCCCTTGCCTGTGTCCTCTCCTTCATTCACTGTCACCTACCTGGTGATCTGGCTACTGTCTGATGTATCTTCACATTGTAGGGCTCCTTTCTTTGCTCCAGACAGGTGACCAGGTCTGGGTTAGAGAGAGCAACACCTGTTTTATTAAAAAAAAAAAAAAAAAAAAAGTGACTATTGACAGGGATACTCCAATTACCAACCTAGTACTATGCTAAGCACAATAGAGAAATTATGGAAGATTCTAGAAAATTAATCCAAAAATTGTTTCCTGATAGAATCTTTAGAATATTTAAGTATTTTAAATCCGTGGGTCCTAAGTTCCACTACCCAGTACTACTGAATCAAAAATAACTTAAAATGCAATATGAATTGTATTTTAAGATGTGGGAAATGATATTGCATGTCACTGAATCTCTAGAATTACCACTAACCTAGAGTTAAGGACACAAATTATCTCAAGAAAACAGAAGATTTATGTAGAGACAAAACAAAAAGTTCCCAAGAGACATTCTACAAAGGAATAAGCTGAGAGAATTAGGAATTACATATTAAAGCTATCCTCACCCAGGGAGACCAGGTTTCTGTAGTTCTCCAACATCACATCTCTATATAAATTCTGCTGGGCAGGGTCCAGACATCTCCACTCTTCTGGAGAGAATTCTATGGTCACATCCCTGAATGTTAAGAGTTTCTGAAAATACATATGTATCAAGTTACAGAGGTCTTAATTTGACTACAGGTAAAATGAGTTAAGAGAACTAGTTCTGACATGTGATTGACTGGAATTATCTGATAAAACTACTTTCAACACAGTAATGTTCTCTAAACTATTCTATCCTGTAACCGTGGTAAAAGGAGGGCAAGCAACAATTTCTGTTGCTGCAATAAAGAAAATGGGCTCAACAGCACCAAGATGGCTGATTAGGAGCAGCTCAGGATTGCAGCTCCCAGTGAACGTGTGCAGGGTGAGTGGACTCTGCATTTCCAGACGGACTTTTATTGCCTACAGACCAGGAGATTCCCAGGTGGAGGAGCCCCACGGGTTGCCAGCGGAGCTGTTTTGGCTGGTGTGGCTGTTTCAGCCGGTGCCCCAGCATGGCGGTTCTCCATACAAAATACACGGGTCTGGGTGCCATTTTAACTGATGATTGGACCTCAGGGAAGACAGTCACCCATTCAACTGATAGAAAAGGGGACTGAAACAGGGAGCCAGGCCAGGAGATTCCCAGGCAAAAAAGTGCCACAAATCTAAGCACGCCTGCTTCAGCCAGTGCTGTGGGCCGCCCCACAGGAAATCACACAGATCCTGGTGCCTTTTCAACAGGTGACTGGAACACCTGGGAGACAAAAGAAAAAAAAGGCTCTGGGGCCAGGAGCCAGGTGATTAGGCTTGGCTGGTCCCACGCCCACAAAAAAACAGCAATCTGAAATGCTCTGGATTGAGAGTTTCACAGCAAAGAACAGCTGAACCCGGGGCAGGCCAGCTCTGTGGGGGAGGGGCGTCCGCCATTACCAAGGCACTCCACCACTACAGAGGTAGTCCGCCATTGCTGAGGCAGCCTGCCATTGCTGATGCAGCCCGAGAGTCTGCCATTACAGAGGTGGGCCGCCATTACCAAGGTAGTTCTAACTACATCCGTATAAACAGGACTTCAGGGAAGTTCACACGGCAGTTGGGTGGAGCCCACAGCAGCTCAGCAAAGCCTCTACAGGCAGACAGTGACTAGGCTGCCTCCTCGCTGGGCAGGGCAGCCCTGAAAAAAGGCAGCAGCACAACAGAAACTCATAAATAAAGCCCTAACTCCCCGGGACAGAGCACCTCGGAAAAAAAAAGGGGGTTTATGAGTTCTGCTGCAGCAGACTCAAATGTACCTGCCTGGCAACTCTGAATGAACACTGGAGCTCACAGCTCAGCACTTGAGCTTGTATAAAGTACAGACTGTCTCCTCAAGCAGCTCCCTGACCCACATATATCCAAAAAGTCACCTCATAAATGAGAGCTCAGTCTGACATCAGCGGGTATCCTACAGGGACAAAGATAGCAGAAGAAACTGGCAGCAACCCTTACTGTTCTGCAGCTGCTGCAGGTGATCTCCAGGCAAGCAGGGCCTGGAGTGGAACTCAGCAGTCCTACAGCAGAGGGGCCTGACAGGTAGAAGGAAACCCAAGAAAAAGAGATAACTTCATCATCAACAAACTTGACGTCCACTCAGAGACCCAATCTGAAAGTCAACAACTACAAAGGCAACAGGTGGATAAATACACAAAGATGGGAAGAAACCAGCGCAAAAAGGATGAAAACACCGAAAATCAGAACACCTCTTCTCCTACAAGGGATCACAACACCTCAGCAGCAAGGGAACAAGGCTGGATGGAGAATCAGTGTGATGAACTGACAGAATCAGGCTTCAGAAGGTGGGTAATGAGAAACTTCTGTGAGCTAAAAGAACATGTTCTAACCCAATGCAAAGAAACTAAGAACCTTAAAAAAATTGACGAAGTGCTAACGAGAATAAACAACTTAGGAATATAAGTGAATTGATGAAGCTGAAAAACACAACATGAGAACTTCACGAAGCATACACGAGTTTCAACAGCCGAATTGACCAAGCAGAAGAAAGGGTATCAGAGGTCAAAGATCAACTCAATGAAATAAAACGAGAAGGCAAAATTAGAGAAAAGAGGGTAAAAAGGAATGAACAAAGTCTCCAAGAAATATGAGACTATGTGAAAAGACCTAATCTATGTTTGATAGGGGTACCTGAACGTGAAGGAGAGAATGAATCCAAGCTGGAAAATACTCTTCAGGATATTATCCAGGAAAACTTCCCCAACCTAGCAAGGTGAGCCAATATTCAAGTCCAGGAAATACAGAGAACACCACAAAGATATTCCTGAAGAAGAGCAACCCCAAGGCACATAATCATCAGATTCACCAGGGTTAAAATGAAGGAGTAAATGCTAAGGGCAGCCAGAGAGAAAGGTCAGGTTACCCACAAAGGGAAGCCCATCAGATTCACAGCAGATCTCTCAGCAGAAACCCAGATGGGTTCACAGCCGAATTCTATCAGGCATACAAAGAGGAGCTGATACCATTCCTTCTGAACCTATTCCAAACAATCCAAAAACAGGGAATCCTTCCCTAATCATTTTATGAGACCAACATCATCCTGATACCAAAACCTGGCACAGACTCAACAAGAAAAGAAAACTTCAGGTCAATATCCATGATGAACATAGATGCAAAAATCTTCAATAAAATACTGGCAAATTGATTGCAACAGCACATCAAAAAGCTTATCCACCACGATCAAGTAGGCTTCATCCCAGGGATGCAAGGCTGGTTCAACATATGCAAGTGTATAAACGTAATTCACCACATAAATAGAACCAAAGACAAAACCACATGGTTATCTCAATTGATGCAGAGAAGGCCTTTGACAAAATTCAACAGAGCTTTATGCAAAAAACCCTGAATAAACTAGGTATTGATGGAATGTATCTCAAAATAGTAAAAGCTATTTACGGCAAACTAACAGCCAATATCATACTGAATGGGCAAAAACTGGAAGTATTCCCTTTGAAATCCAACACTAGAGAAGTATGCCCTCTCTCACCACTCCTATTCAATATAGTATTGGAAGTTCTAGCCAGAGCAATCAGGCAAGAAAAAGAAATAAAGAGTATTCAATTAGGAAAGGAGGAAGACAAATTGTCTCTATTTGCAGACGACATGATTGTATATCTAGAAGACCCCCATCGTCTCAACCCAAAATCTCCTTAAACTGATAAGCAACTTCAGCAAAGCCTCAGGAAACAAAATCGATGTGCAAAAATCACAAGCATTCCTATACACCAATAACAGGCTTAAAGAGAGCCAAATCAAGAATGAACTGCCATTCACAATGGCTACAAAGAGAATAAAATACCTAGGAATACAAATTACAAGGAACGTAAGGGACCTCTTCAAGGAGAACTACAAACCACTGCTCAACGAAATAAGAGAGGACACAAACAGATGGAGAAACATTCCATGTTCATGGTTAGGAAGAATCAGTATCCTGAAAATGGCCATACTGCCCAAAATAATTTACAGATTCAACACTGTCTCCATCAAGCAAACAATGACCTTCACAGAACTGGAAAAAACCACCTTAAACTTCATATGGAACCAGAGAGAGCCCACATAGCCAAGTCAATTCTAAGCAAAAAAAACAAAGCAAGAGGCATCACACTACCGGACTTCAAATTATACTACAAGGCTACAGTAATCAAAACAGCATGGTACTGGTACCAAAACAGAGATATAGACCAATGGAACAGAACAGAGGCCTTGGAGGCAACACCACACATCTACAATGATCCGATATTTGACAAACCTGATAAAAACAAGCCATGGGGAAAGGATTCCCTGTTTAATAAATGGTGTTGGGAAAACTGGCTAGTCATGTGCAGAAAGCAGAAACTGGGCCCCTTCCTGACACCTTACACTAAAATTAACTCCAGATGGATTAAAGACTTAAACATAAGAGCCAACACCATAAAAACCCTTGAAGAAAACCTAGGCAAAACCATTCAGGACATGGGCGTAGGCAAGGACTTCATGACCAAAACACCAAAAGTATTAACAACAAAAGCCAAAATAGACAAATGGGACCTAATCAAACTCCACAGGTTCTGCACAGCAAAAGAAACACTCATTAGAGTGAATCGGCAACCAACAGAATGGGAAAAAAGTTTTTGCAGTTTACCCATCTGACAAAGGGCTGATATCCAGAATCTACAAAGAACTAAAACAGATTTACAAGAATAAAACAAGCCCATTCAAAAGTGGGCAAAGGACATGAACAGACCCTTTACAAAAGAAGACATACATGAGGCCAAAAAACATATGAAAAATGCTCATCATCACTGGTCATTAGAGAAATGCAAATCAAAACTACATTGAGATACCACCGCATGCCAGTTAGAATGGCGATCATTAAAAAACCTGGAGACAACAGATGCTGGAGAAGATTTGGAGAAATAGAAACACTTTTACACTGTTGGTGGGATTGTAAATTTGTTCAACCATTGTGGAAGACAGTGTGGCGATTCCTCAAGGACCTAGAGATAGAAATTCCATTTGACCCAGCAATCCCATTACTGGGTATATACGCAAAGGATTATAAATCGTTCTACTATAAGGACATATGCACACGAATGTTCACTGCAACACTGTTTACAATAGCAAAGACCTGGAACCAACCCAAATGCCCATCGATGATAGACTGGACAGAGAAAATGTGGCACATATACACCATGGAATACCAGGCAGCCATCAAAAATGATGAGTTTGTGTCCTTTGTAGGGACATGGATGAACCTGGAAACCATCATTCTCAGCAGACTGACAGAAGAACAGAAAATCAAACACCACATGTTCTCACTCATATGTGACTGTCGACCAATGAGAACACATGGACACAGGGAGGGAAGCATCACACACTGGGGTCTGTAGGGGGGAAATAGGGGAGGGACAATAGGGGGTGGGGATATGGGGAGAGATAGCATGGGGAGAAATGCCAGATATAGGTGATGGGGAGGAAGGCCACACATCACACTGCCATGTGTGTAGCTATGCAACAATCTTGCATGTTCTTCACATGTACCCCAAAACCTAAAATGCAATAAAAAAATAAAATAATAATTAAAAAAGAAAATGGGCTACACTGACAGGCCCCTACCAAAACCAAACAGAGTAGACCCTGTGACCTCCTGGAAAACGGGTGGAACTCACATCTCAGTAAAGTATCTGGAAGCTCTCATGCTTGACCATGGCCTTACTGTAGAATCATGTGAGGAACTGAATTTAAAAAACAGGGATGTTTTCACCCAGAATAACAGACAGAATCTGTGAAGAGGGTACACCTGATAGTTTCTCTTCAAACTGTCCATGTGATCCTACTGGAAGACTAGGCTGAGAGACACTTAGTTAAGCATTGCCTCTCAAGCTTCAATGTACATATAAAATTATTTCATATTCTAGTCCTCGGTTTAAGTAACAAAATTCTGCAGGTTTGAAAAGAGTCCATGAATTAGCTTTTTATAGCAAGTCTGTTAATGCTGACATTCCTCCCCCAGACCCATTATAGTACTGTTCAGCTAGAGAAAGCAGACACGCACACAGAGTGTCTTACCCCAACACCCTTGTCACAACACAAATACTTTTCATCCGAAGATAAGACCACCAATCATCATCTTGAAACATGGCATTCTGCAGCCCTTTAAAGGTTACAGAAGTTGGAAATGGTGGATATGTCTAAGTCTGCATTTGAAAAACAATCATGTGCACCTGCATTAATGCCACCTTCATGGGGCATTTAATACATGCTCAGACATATGTCACGGAGCACTGTGCTGGGAAGCTCACATTATGTGTGTTAATTCTCATAACATCCTGGGAGGTGGATACTAACTAAGTGTTCTATACTTCCCAGATTTAAATGCAGGGCCCAGAATTTCTATTTCCTTTCTTTTTTCCCCCCTTTGATCTTTTTTTTTAATGCATAGAATAATAGCTAGTAAATACAAGTGGATGGGAGAGAGACAGAAAGAAAGTGCTAAGTACAATTCAGAGGAATTTTTATTCTTATGTTTCTATTTTCTTTGAGACTTGTAAGAAATAGCCACTGAAACTGCAGGGATGGAGAACAGGTTGCTGGATGGGATGTCCATAGAAACACTGGTTTTAAATTTATAGAAAAGATTTGTTTGCAGCTTTGGAAAGCACGTTACTGCACAATTGTGAGTTGTGACTAGAATCCTGAGAAAGATAGTTTTCCTCTAAAGTGAAGCCTGGTGGGTACTTTGTGTATAGCATTTGGTAATTCTGGGCAGTGTGTGGAAAATATAGCTAAAAGCAAAATCATCTCTGAACTCTCCACAATAACAGAACAGCAAGAAAATGTGTTGTCATATAATTAAACAAAATGTGATGGGCATGCATTACAGCAATCTACTAAGATTGTAAACAGAAAGAAATTCACCATAATTAGTTCTCAAGCAGAGGACTTGACAGCACCATTTGTCACACACAGTTTATAATAATGCCACCTAATTTGGGACGTTATCTGGGTTTCCTAATTGGTAATATTCAAATGGAAAATAAACTTCCTGCAGCTTCATAACAGAAGGTAGATTTGAAATGTGATGTAAGGTACCTGCTGAAGGCAGCCTCCTATTCTCCTACAGAAACTGTGGAATAGGGTGTACATTCTTGCTATTTACATTTCTTTTTTCTTTTTTTTTGAGACAGAGTTTCGCTCTTGTTACCCAGGCTGGAGTGCAATGGAGCGATCTTGGCCCACCACAACCTCCGCCTCCCGGGTTCAAGGAATTCTCCTGCCTCAGCCTCCCGAGTAGCTGGGACTACAGGCGCGCGCCACCATGCCCAGCTAATTTTTGTATTTTTTAGTAGAGACGGAGTTTCACCATGTTGACCAGGATGGTCTCGATCTCTTGACCTCGTGATACACCCGCCCATACACCCGCCTCGGCCTCCCAAAGTGCTGGGATTATAGGCGTGAGCCACCGCAAGGGCCCGCTAGTTACATTTCAAAGCAACACTTTCCATGTCCTAGATAAAGACAATTTTGAGTCAAAAAAGACAAATAACCTAGTTAACAGATAAAAATGATATACATATGTTTCAAAGAAGCATAGAAAACATTTAAATAAAAAAGTTTTCAAACTAAATGCTTTAAGGCAGAAGAACAAAAATTCTTCACTCATTCTAAAGAGAAAGCATTAAGCCTCTTCTTTCTAATTTGTGTGTGTTCCCACAACAGCCAGGTCTAAAGGCATGGTCTTAATTCTAGTAGCACATGAGGGAAGGACTCGGCTACACTGTGTGCACAGGGAAGACGATGTGTGAGGAAAGGAAAAAGCAGACGAGAAAGGAGCTATCAAGAGCCTTGGATGGCGGTAGGGCAGGATTAACAAAAGGAATGGTTTGTGCTACAAGAGCAGGCCCAGGCAGGGCTACTTTCTGACTCATTTCTGTGTCCATAAACCCAGAGGAGAATAGCATTAGGAGGTCCAGAAGCCTGGGTTGGTGAAGGAATCAGGTTCCTGCTGCAGATCCAGTGTCTGGGGTTGAGATGAGCCAGGAGTCTTCTGGGCAGTGTGTGTGTTCCTGGCAGACCACTCTAGGACCAAAGCTGCCATGGGCGTGCTCAGGAGTGGGTTAGAATTGGGTGGGGGCTGGCAGCAGGGTGCAGGGAGGGATAATTCTCAGAACTCCCTTCCTCTAAGTTTCCAGTCCTCTCTCCTCTGGAGACCTGGAAGAACAGGACCCAGTGTGACAGCGAATGGACAGAACCCAGTCACACCTCCCGCAGACACCTGGCATCTCCCTCCCTCCAGCCCAGGCTCAGCCATGTCTGTCTTCTGACAGAAAACGTTCGGAGTTTGCTCAACAGCAGTCAGTGCTCCACCCCGACGGGACGTCCAGCACCTCACTAACGACACCACCCAGAGTCAGCGCCGACCCCACAAGCTCAGCGCTCTTCCCGCAGCCGCCCCCCGCAGACGCCAGTCCCGGCCTCTGGACAAGCGTCCTCATTTCCGAACCCCGCCCGCAAACCAAGGGCGCCCACACCCTCCTCGGGGTCAGTCACGTGGCAGAACCGCTCAGAACTCGGCGGAGCGCCGGGCGCACCCCCGGTGGGGTCTAAGAGACGCCCCCCCAGAAACAGCCACGCGGGGGAGACGCCCGGGGCGAGGGAGCTGCTGGGAAAGGGGGCGGCGGGCGATCCGCTTCGCCTCCCCACACCCCTCACAAGAGCCTTTCCTTCAAGACCCGCTGGCAGCCCCCAGAGCGCGAGCCACGGCCGGGGCCGCCCCGTGCACGAGTCCCCGTTTGCTCACGGGAACCCCACGTTTTCACGGAGCCTCCATCTAATCCGAACAGGGTCAAGTAGGGACGGGACCACGGACCACAGCGCCGCCCACGCGGGCACCGCGGAGCTCCTCAGCTCGCAGCCCGGGGAAGGTGCGGGGCTGCGGGCGCAGAGCTGACAACAAGGGCTGCAGGCTGGGCCAGAGCCGCCGTGCGGGGACCGTCGGGAGCCCGGGTCCCTCCGCGGAGGGGACTGAGGACCGACGGCTGAGCGGCGGCCGCGGGGACTCGGCTCCCAGACTCCGTCCCGCCGCCGCCATTTCCCGCCGGTTCCGATGAGGCCTCCCCAGCCTCGGGACGCCCTGCCCCGCACACTCACCATTTCTGGGCTTCGGGGTGTCGCGGAGTCTTAGCTACGAATCACCCGAGACCCCAGGTCACAGAGCGACGGAGGCCGAGGCTGCGGCTGAATCACCCCGGCCTCCGCGGCGAGCATGCAGGGCGGTAAAACCCTACACCGAGCCCTGGCAGTAGCCAGAGGCAAAGGCCGCCACAGATCCCGGAGGCCGCTTTCTCCTCTCCGGCTCATTGGGCAGTTCTCGCTCCAGCGCCCTGATTGGCTAGGACTCCGATCCCCGCCCTCAGGCCTTGAGTGACAGAAGTTGCAGCCATACACTCCATTGAATGTGGTGAGAGTCCCAGGCTCGGGCCTCCAGGCACTTTCAGGCAGGGCTTTCTCTCCGGGCTTGGCCAGGAACAGCACAGGGGTCATTTTTTAACCTTGTGGTGTGTAAGGTGATGTCCATTTAGAAATTATATACGTACACACACGCGTGCGCACACACAGTCCAGTGACACACACAGTCACACACAAGGTGACAGACAAAATTTCACACACACAGTAACATAGTGACACACGGAGTCACACACACACAGAATCTCACACACAGAGTAACACACAGTGATATAGTGACACATGCGGAGTCACACACACAGAATCTCAAGCATACACAGAGTAACACACACACACTGATATACAGTGACACACACGGAGTCACACACACAGAATATCACACAGAGATATACAGTGACACACACACGGAGTCACACACACACAGAATATCACACACAGAGATATACAGTGACACACACACGGAGTCACACACACACAGCCCGTCCTTCCTCCAGGCCCACGAATCACCTCTCCAGAAACCCCGCCTTGGGGCGCAGCCCGCGTGCTGACCTCAGTCCGTCCTCACACAGCGAGTGGGGTGCGCAGCCCTCCCTGACGCGGGAGGGGCAGGTTCAGGGGAGTCGGTCGCGCATCCCCAGCGCCCTGCGGGCCTCGCAGCGGCTGGAGCAGTAACCTCGGATGAAGAACGCTTCGGGACGGGTGGCCGTTGCTGAGGACGCCCTCCTCGCCAGGAAGCCGGGTCCTGGGGGGACTGGGCGGCCGGTCTCTGCCCGCTGTGAACAAGAGCTCAGCGGTGTCCACGCAGCAGGCAGCAAATGCGCAGGAAGGGACCGTCCCGTCTTTGGCCTCAGCTTTGTGTCTGTAAAACTGGGGTGAGGGGGCCTCGGTCAGGCCTCGGAGCGCGGCTGGCGGGGCGATGTGGGCTGAGAGTGTGTCTCCATCCCCAAGCCCACCCGGAGCTGTGCGGGGCGGGGCGGCCCCAGGACCCTCGGTGCCGAGCAGCTCCCGGGGGCTCCCGGCAGCCGCAGCCCCCCGCGCCCCCTCCCCCGGCCGCACAGCCCCGGTCCCCGCCGGCCCCACCGCGCGGTCGCTTTGAGGTCGGCCCGGGTCTGCCCGGCGATGGCGACGCTGCAGCCGCTGGAGTCCTCCCGGCGGTGTGGAGGACGTGGGCCCCGGAGAGGTGGGAGTGGGCGCCCCGAGCCCAGTCCCTGCCGCCGTCGGCCAAACCAGGGCGGGGGCGGACACCCTGGGCGTCCAGGGCGAAGCCGGGCCCGCGCCCCTGGACGACCCCCTGAGCCGCGGAGCCCCGCGGGGTGAAGAGAACCCCAGTAAGATACTCCATGAAAAGACCATTCCCAAGTCATATAATCATCAAATTCTCCAAGGTTAGAATGAAAGACAAATGTTAAGGGCAGCAAGACAGGCCACCTACAAACAGAAGCCCATCAGACTAGCAGCAGTCCTCTCAGTGGAAAACCTACAAGCCAGAAGAGATTGGGGGCCGAGTCAATATTCTTAAAGAAAAGAAATTCCAACCCAGAATTTCATATCTGGCCAAACTAAGCTTTATAAGTGAAGGAGAATTAAGATTTTTTTTCAGACAAGGCAAATACTAAGGGAATTTATTACTGGCAGACTTGCCTGATAAGACCTCCTGAAGGAACCACTAAATATAGAAAGTTACCATTACTAGCCACTACAAGAACATACTGAAATACACAGACCAGTGACACTATGAAGCAACCACATAAACAAGTCTACAAAATAACCAGCTAGCATCATGATGACAGGATCAAAACCACGCGTAACAATACTAACCTTAAATATGAATGGCGTAAGTGCCCTAATTAAAATACACAGCTGGCAAGCTGGATAAAGTACCAAGAACCATTGATATGTTCTTGATATGTTCTTGTGTGAGATAGGTCTTCAAAAGACCTATCTCACATGGAAAGACACACATAGGCTCAAAATAAAGAGATGGATGAAAATTTACCAAACAAGTAGATAACAAAAAAGCAAAGGTTGCAATCCTGGTTTCTGACAAAACAGATTTTATACCAACAAAGATCAAAAAGACAAAGGCATTACATAAGGGTAGAGGTTTCAATTCAACAAAAAGAGCTAACTATCCTAAATATATATGTACCCAACACAGGAGAACCCAGATTCATAAAGCAAGTTCTTAGAGACCTTCAAAGAGACTTAAGACTCCGGGAGAATAATAGTGGGATACTTTAATAATCTGCTTGACAATATTAGTCATCAAGATAGAAAATCAACAAAGATTTCAGGATGTGAACTCAGCCCTAAATTAAGTGGAACTGATAGATATCTACAGATCTCTCCACCCAAAAAACAGAATATGCATTGTTCTTATCACGATATATAACTTACTCTAACACTGACCACATAATCAGAAGTAAAACATGCCTCAGCAATTGCAAAATAACTGAAATCATAACAGTCTCGCAAACCACAGTGCAAGCAAATTAGAACTCAAGAATAAAAACTTCACTCAAAACCATGCAACTACATGGAAGTTGAACAATCTGCTCCTTAAGGATTCCTGTGTAAATAATGAAATTAAAGCAAAGATCAAGAAGTCCTTTTAAACTCATGAGAATAAAGAGACAGTGTAGCAGAATCTCTGAGTTGCGCTAAAGCAGTGTTACGAGAAAAATTTATAGCACTAAATGTCCATATTAAAAAGCTAAAAAGATCTCAAGTTACCAACCTAACATTACAACTAAAAGAACTAGAGACCCATACATTCCTGGACACATTCATCCCCCCAAGACTGTACTAGGAAGAAACAGAACCCCTAAATAGGCCAATTATGAGTTCTGAATTTGAGACAGTAATAGAGAGCCTACCAACCAAAAAGAGGCCAGGACCAGATAGATTCAAAGCTGAATTCTACCAGAGGTACAAAGAAGAGCTGGTACCATCGTGCATCACCGGAGCGAGCAGAAAATCAACACCAAGACAAAAGTATGCCAAATTGCAGGGTCTTTATTGCCAGCGGCCACGGAGGACTCATGTCTCTCCAACCCGTGTCCCCGACCTCAGGGGGAGCAAGGCATTTAAGCTACAAAACCACATCCTTTTCTTGTTCAGGGGGCTTGCAAGGCAAGCTTTCTGTACAGAAGCTAAAGTCTGCTGTTTGTTGCAAGGGAATGGGGGGTAGCAGTGGAAATTTTTACCCTTAACACTTCTGAGAATTGATGTACATTAACTGTTCTTAGAACGACACCTCTGCCCAGGGTCCAAGTGGCTTCTCCATAAGATGGCAGTGCTTAGGCTTCAGTTCTAGCCCCTATCACAATTGTTTCTGAAACCATCCCAAAAAATAGAAAAGGACGGACTCCTCCCTAAGGCATTCTATGAGGCCAGCATCATTCTGATACCAAAACCTGGCAAAGATACAACAAAAAAAGAGGAAATTTCAAGCCAATATTCTTGATAAATATCGATGCAGAAATCCTTAACAAAATACTGGCAAACTGAACTCAGCAACCCATTTAAAACTTATCCACAACGACCAAGTAGGTTTCATCCCTGGGATGCAAGGTTGGTTGAACATACACAAATCCATTTATGTGGTTCATCACATAAACACAACTAAAGACAAAAACCACATAATATTCTAAAGAGACGCAAAAGAGGCCTTTGATAAAACTCAACATCTCTTCATGTTAAAAACTCTCAATAAACTAGGTATTGGAGGAACATACCTCAAAATAATAAAAGTCATCTATGTCAAACCCACAGCCAATATTATACTGAATGGGCAAAAGCTGGAAGCATTTGTCTTGAAAACCAGCACAAGACAAAAATGCCCACTCTCACCACTTTTTTTCAACACAGTATTGGAATTTGTGGCCATGGCAATCAGGCAAGAGAAAGACATAAAGAGTATTCACATAAAAAGAGAGAAAGTCATGGCCAGGCACAGTGGCTCACATCTGTAATACCAGCACTTTGGGAGGCTGAGGTGGGCAAATCATGATGTCAGGAGTTCAAGACCAGCCTGGCCAACATGGTGAAACCCCATCTCTACTAAAAATACAAAAATTAGCTGGCTGTGGTGGTGTGCACCTGTAATCCCAGCTATTCAGGAGACTGAGGCAGGGGAATCACTTGAACCTGGGAGGCAGAGGTTGTGTTGAGCTGAGATTGCACCACTGCACTCCAGCCTGAGCAACAGAGCGAGACTCCATCTCACAAAAAAAAAAAAAAAAAAAAAGAGTGAGGAAGTCAAAGTATCTTTTCTGCAGATGACATGATCCTATATCTATAAAAGCCCATTGTCTCAGCCCAAAAGCTTCTTAAGCTGATGAGCAACTTCAGCAATGTCTCAGGATACAAAATAAATGAGAAAAAAAAAACTCTACCATTCCTATGTACCTAAAACAGGACAGTTAAGAGACAAATCAAGAATAAACTCCCATTCATAATTGCCACAAAAAGAATAAAATACCTAGGAATACAGCTAACAAAGGAAGTAAAGGACCTCTTCAAGGAGAACTAAAAGCCACGGCTCAAATAAATCAGAGATGACACTAACAAATGGAAATACATTCCATGCCCATAGATCGGAAGAATCAGTATTATGAAAATGTCCATACTACCCAAAGAAATTTATACATTTAATGCTATTCCTACTAAACTCCCACTGACATTCTTTGCAGAACTAGGAAAAAACTATTTTAAAATTCATGTGAAACAAGGCCAGACGCAGTGCCTCACACCTGTAATTCCAGCATTTTGGGAGGCCAGAGGGCGGATCACCTGAGGTTGGGAGTTTGAGACCAGCTTGACCAACATGTCGAAACACCATCTCTACTAAAAATAAAAAATAAAAAAATTAACCAGGCATGGTGGCACACGCATATAAATTCCAGCTACTTGGGAGTCTGAGGCAGGAGAATCACTTGAACCAGGAGGTAGAGGTTGCAGTGAGCCAAGGTCATGCCATTGCACTCCAACTTAGGCAACAAGAATGAAATTCCATCTTAAAAAAACAAAAATTCATATGGAACCAAAAGAGTCCAAATAGCCAAGGCAATTCTAAGCAAAAAGAACAAGGCCGGAGGTATCGCACTACCCACCTTCAAACTATACTACAGAGCTACAGTAACCAAAATATCATGGTACGGGTAAAAGAAAAGACAGATAAACTGATGGAACAGAATAAAGAACCCAGAAATAAGACCGCACACATACAACCACCTGGTCTTCAACAAACCTGACAAAAACAAGCAATGGGAAAAGAATTTCCTATATAATAAACAGTGTTGGGAGAACTGGCTAGCCCTATGCAGAAAACTGAAACCAAATCCCTATAAACTCAAGACTTAAATGTAAAACCCAACATTATAAAAACCCTAGAAGAAAGCCAAGGCAATATCATTCAGGACATAGGCATGGGCAAAGATTTCATGACAAAGATGCAAAAAGCCATTGCAAGAAAAGCAAAACTTGAAAAATGGGCTCTAATTAAAGAGCTTCTGCACAGAAAAAGAAACTGTCAACTGAGTAAACAGACAACCTACAAAATGGTAAAAAACTTACAATCGATTCATCTGACAAAGGCGTAATATTCAGCATCTATAAAAAACTTGAACAAATTTACAAGAAAACAAACATCGCTATTTAAAAGTGAGCAAAGAACATTAACAGACACTTCTCAAAAGACCTACATGTGGCCCAGAAACATACGAAGAAAAGCTCAACATCACTGATCATTAGAAGAATGCAGGCCAAATGCAGCGGCTCACACCTAAAATCTCAGCGCTTTGGGAGGCTGAGGTGGGCGGATCACTTGAGGTGAGGAGTTCAACACCAGATTGGCCAACATGGTGAAACTCCGTTTCTACTAAAAATAGAAAAGATTAGGCAGGCGTGGTGGTGGTTGCTTGTAATCCCACCTACTCAGAAGGCTAAGGCAGAAGACTTACTTAAACCTGGGCGGTGGAGGTTGCAGTGAACCAAGATCATGCCACTGCACTCCAGCCTCGGCAACAGAGTGAGTCTCCATCTCAAAAATAAATAAGTAAGTAAGTAAATCAAAACCATAATGAAATATCACCTCACAGGACTCAAAATGGCTATAATAAAGTCACAAAACAACGAATGCTGGCAAGGTTATGGAGAAAAAGGAATGCTTTTACACTGTTCGGCAGAGTGTAAATTAGTTCAACCACTGTGGAAGACAGTGTGGCGATTCCTCAGAGACCTAGAGGAAGAAATACCATTTGACCCAGCAATCCTGAAACTGGGTATATACCTAAAGGATTATAAATTGTTTCATTATAAAGCCACATACATGCGTATGTTCACTGCAGCACTATTCATAATAGCGAAACATGGAATGAATCTAAATGTCCATCTATGACAGACTAGATAAAGAAAATGCGGTACATATACACAATGTAATACTATGCACCCATAAAATGGAATGAGATCACGTCTTTTGCAGTGACATGGATAGATCGGAGGCCATTATTTTTAGCAAACTGATGCAGGAACAGAAAACAAAATACTGCATGTTCTCACTTATAGCTGGGAGCTAAATAATGAGAACACATGGACATGCAGGAGGAACACACACTGGGGCCTGTGTGTGGAAGGTGAGAGTAGGGAGAGGATGAGGAAGAACAGCTGGCAGATGCTGAGCTTAATACCTGGGTGATGGGATGATCTGTGCAGTAAACAAACCACCATGGCACACGTTTACGCATTTAATAAACTTACACATCCTGCACATGTACCCTGGACTTAAAAGTTGGAAATACAGCGAAAAAACAGATTTTTCTATTTTTGTAGATCAACTGAATAGAATTGATGGTATATTAATAAATACATTAATTTGTGGTAAAATCAAATATGTCAAAGATGCCAAGAAATTTTAATAGCAGAATTTCATTCAACAATTGATGCTGAGAAATCAGTTGTCAACATGCAAACAAATAAAGCTGGAACCCCTAACTCAAACCACACAAAAGAAAATTTTAAAAATTGATAGAGATATTGATTTTAACTAATTATAAAGGTTAAAACTAACATATTCACTGGATAAAAATTATTTTAGAGTAATTATTTTAGAGTAAATTTTTTAAAAAAATTATTTTAGAGTAAATTTTCATAATGTTGGGTTAGGCAAAAATATCTTAGATATTACACAAAAGCAAAATCAAGAAGAAAAATTTAGGCTAGGACCAATGGCTTATGCCTGTAATCCCAGCACTTGAAGAGGCTGAGGTGGGAGGATTACATGATACCAGGAGTTCAAGACCAGCCTGGGCAATATAACGAGACCTCATGTCTATGATTTTATTTTTAAAAAAAGCTGGGCATTGGGGTGCAGGCCTGTAGCCCAGCTTCTCAGGAGGCTGAAGTGAGCCACAGGAGATTGAAGCTGCAGTGAGCCACAATTGTGCTACTGCACTCCAGCCTGGGCGACAGAGAGAGACCTTGTCTCAAAATGAGAAAAAATAAAGAATATTACCTCATGAAACAGAAAAACATTTTTTTTTGAACAGAATCATAATGAATACAAAAAGACAAACTACTTAATGGCAAAACATATTTTAAGTTTTAAATATAATTTGTTTCTAGGAACAAATATATTGAGAGCTCTTATGAGTTAATAATACAATAATTTACCAATGCAACATGAATAAAGCATTTGAATAGACATTTTAAATAAAATATATGCAAATCCTAAGTGATATGTAAAATGTTTCAATGCTATTACTCATTGGGAAATGCTACTTAAACCATGATATTATGATATTCCTCAGAATGGCAACACCAAATGCAGGTGTTCAGAAGCACCCAACTAGAATGTGTTTCCAGAAGGGTGGATATGCCTTATGCATTTTTATTTAACTTTGATTGGCCTAAAAACAGTGTGATGCACATCTATTTTCACATTGTCAATGCTTTCTTGGTAAATGCATGAATACCTGGAGGTCCTGGTTTGATTCCCCCAAAGTTGGGATCTTTTCCCACACAGCCAGCCGCCTGTCTGATCAGAGTGAAATTGCTTTTGTCTCAGGGTGGTGAGGAGGGCAGTGACAGGGACCGAACCTGACCAGGAGTTTTTCTTATACTGAGACCCCTGGCTCCATTCTAAAGAATTCCTCCTTCTGGCCAGAATTCCTGTTCAGAATGCTAATAAATGATTCTTGTCTAGACTGATCATTCTGTCTAGACTAATTTACAAATAAGCAACTAGCCTAGAAAACATTTTTATTTTTTGAACTTGGATTATAATAACAAAGTAAAATATTGTTAGACAACTGGAATTCGTTTCTGCTGACAAAAAAAAAGTGTAGGTAACTTACAGAATGAATAAAAAAATGATAAAAATGGAAAATGTTTAGGAGTTATTTGCAGTTTCCAATATCTGTCTTTCCTAGGAGGCCCTGCTGGCTTAAGGCTTGTACAGCAAAACAGTGATTACACTACCCAGATGCTTTCTTGGCTCTCATTTCTAGCACTTTTAAAATTTTATTTTTTTTCTCTGCTTCCTTTCTTCCTCTTTTCCTTTCTTTCATTTTAAAAATTCTAACTTCTTGTTTCCTTTTTCTCCTTTTCTTTTGTTCTTTCCTTCTTCATTTTACATGGACAGATGAATATAAGCAAGGATAAAACCTATATGGTATTTTGTTCTAACGAAATGACACAATGCCAAAAATTAGAAAATAAAAAACAATTCAATAAAGCAAATTAAAATAACCTACAATTCCACCACTGAGAATTTACCTTCCTTAACTTCCAACTTTCTGGATCTTTGTGTGTGAGACTGGGCCAAAGATGGACATTTCAACTTTTGAAAGACATTTTTATTGCCATTCCAACTTGACAATGATACATTTAAAAAGATAAAACAGGCCGGGCGTGGTGGCTCAAGCCTGTAATCCCAGCACTTTGGGAGGCTGAGGTGGGTGGATCACGAGGTCAAGACCGAGACCATCCCGGTCAACATGGTGAAACCCCGTCTCTACTAAAAATACAAAAAATTAGCTGGACATGGTGGCGCGTGCCTGTAATCCCAGCTACTCGGGAGGCTGAGGCAGGAGAATTGCCTGAACCCAGGAGGCGGGGGTTGCGGTGAGCCGAGGTCGCGCCATTGCATTCCAGCCTGGGTAACAAGAGCGAAACTCCGTCTCAAAAAAAAAAAAAAAAAAAGATAAAACAGCTAGGGATCATGTGGTTTGCCTACCTTCTATGGTTAGGAATGTGCAGGAGGCCAGAGACAGGCCATAGAAACACTTTGTACTCTGTCTCTTGCACCTTACATGATCTTTGATGAAATTCCAAACACTCACAAACACAGATACAAACACGTACATGTACATTTCTGAGTCAGGAGATTTAATATTGTTAACCTGTCAATACTACTTAGTGATGTACAAATTCAATGTCATCCTTATTAAAATTCCAATGTCACTTCTTTTGCAGAGGTATTGTATAAAATCCTAAAATTATATGTAATCTCAAGGGACCATGAATGGCCAACAGCTTTAGAAAAAAATCAAGTTAGAGGTACCACACCTCGTGATGTCAAAACTGATAACAAAACTACAAAAATAAAACTATTGTGGTATTGGTATAAAGACAAACATGTTTGATGGAACAGAACAGTGAACCCAGAAATGAACTTTTATTAATATTATAGAAAAATTTTTTACTAGGTTATATCATGACCAAACAGTGAAGAAAAGGTCAGACTCTCCAACCAAACGTGTGAAAAAATTCAACATCTAAATAGAAGATAATGAATTTCGATCTTTCCCTTTGATGACATGCAAAGAAAATATTTTACATAGACCAAGTACTTAAATGTAAGACATATACCCCTTAAACTCTTAGAAGAAAATATAGGGAGGAGCATAATGACATTACTTTGGGCAAAAATTTCTGGAATATTACATTAAAAGCAGAAGCAAGAAGAGGAGAAAAAAAAATGGTACTATATCAATCTTTCAAAACCTTCTGCACATCAAGGGAAACAGTGGAGTACAAATGCCAACCATGAGATGGCGAAGAAACTTCAAGTAATCTGTTTGACAGGAATTAACATCCATTACATATAAATGACTTCTAAAATACAACAACAAATAGTGAATAATTTAATTTTTAACAAAATGAACCAAGGTCTCCAAATATATTTTTTTAAAAAAGCTATGCAAATGGCCTAGAGCCATTCGAAAGGAGAATCAAAATTACTTTTTAAGAGAAATGCAAAGCAAAATCCCAGTGAGCTCTTACCTCACCCATTAGGATGACCATTATTCTGCACTCAGTAAACAAGAATAAATGCAGAAAGACGTGAGTTCAGTTCCAAACATTGACAAGTGTCGGTTTTGGCTGCCCAATATCTGATATTCTGCCATTAAAGTTGCTGCTGCCCAGAGGCAGACATGGGTGATTAGTTTAAATAAGAGAATGATTCCTATTTTTATACAAAATCACGTGTCTAGTGCTATCTGGGAGAAAGGTTTTCAGAAAGGCATGAAAGACTTGAAACCTACTGCATAATGCATACTGGCTCTGTTGATATCGTGGGTTGGATTGATGCAAGAAGGGTGATTGAGGCAGAATTCAGTGGCATCACTTGGCATAAATGGTCCAGGAGTTGAAATATTGGGAGTGATGAGTAGAGAACCTCATTTAGTATTGGGAATATTTAGTGAAAGTGAGAAGTTTGGGAGGTAGTAACAGTGGTGCTGGGTGTGTTGCATTGTGTTGGGTCAAGAGCACCCCCACCCACAAAGGTTCTGGAATTTATGGTAGCACATATGCACAGGGATACCTGGCCAATGAGGGTAACAGGGGAGAAAAAGGGGTTCAAAACAATGGGAGTTGGCTTAAGAAAATCTTCAAAGGCCTCTTTAGCTTCGGTTAGAAATAGTATGTTAGTAGGGGGAAGGTTTTGTATAAAGAGGTCCCAATGGTAAGTGAAGCTAAGTTGGGTTTGAGTAGTTGCCCATTCTTGTATTGTGGCCAAGGAGGCCATTTTTACCCTGAATGGAATTCATGCACAGCTAACAGGTTGAGGCATAGGAGGAAGTGGCAGGCTTTAGTAGCTGTGGAGCTGCCTACGGAATTCAAAAATGTTGCAGGCAGCTAGAGATTATAAGGGTGATTTTAGCCAGAAGCATGAGTAATGATCAGAGAGCATTAATGTGCATAGTTCTAAGGCAAGTAGATTAGGGCCAAATTGAGATGTTTGTTGATTACGAAGAAAGAGTGTTAACCCAAAGAGTATTAGAGATAGAGACCACTATTCAAATTATGGCTTTGAGGTTTAAATTTAGGAGGGACATAGCAAATTCTTCCTTGGAGGGGTGTTGATATATAGTGACAAAGGCATATTAGTAAGTCTGCATAGTATTAGAACTTGTAATATAAACATCAAAATATTACTAACATTGCTGATGCACCAAAGCAGTCAAAAGTAAAATCACCAAATCATTAGGTTAAAAAATTCATATCAGATAAAGCAAACTCATGTTGGAACTCCTGGAGCTGCACAAGATAGGGTTAAACTAAAAATAAACAGTACCCTTTTAAATAAGATTGACAATATTTAAAAGAAGGGAGAGCATTACTTATCTTCTCATTCAAAGAGAAATTTTAAGTCTTCCAGTGGCTCACAAGAGTAGCTGAGTTCTGGTTCCATCTTTGCTTCCCTAAAGTCTTTCCAGGGTTTTATTCACAAGTGATTTATCCAACTAGAGATGCCAGAAACTCTGATATGAGTGGAAAGTATGATAGTAAAAGGTGCTTTTGTAAAGAGGTTAGTTGAGATCCAAAATATCCATCTCTCCAGATTTTTTTTTTTTTGAGACGGAGTTTTGCTCGTTACCCAGGCTGCAGTGCAATGGCGCGATCTCAGCTCACCGCAACCTCCGCCTCCTGAGTTCAGGCAATTCTCCTGCCTCAGCCTCCTGAGTAGCTGGGACTACAGGCAGGCGCCACCATGCCCAGCTAATTTTTTGTATTTTTAGTAGAGACGGGGTTTCACCATGTTGACCAGGATGGTCTCCATCTCTTGACCTTGTGATCCACCCGCCTCAGCCTCCCAAAGTGCTGGGATTACAAGCGTGAGCCACCGCACCCAGCCATCTCTCCAGAGTTTAATGAGGCCTGTGTGGTAGAAACGTTGTTGGTTGTTACCCGGGTCACTTAGGCAGGCAAATTCCTGATGGCCTCTTGAAACTGAGTAAGATTTTATGTATTGGGTTATTTTGGTAACTTCTTGATGTAATATTCTTTGCATGTAGAAAGGATCTCCCATACAGGATATATATATATGTAATTTAGGGGAGGTTCTGATCTGCAAAAGTGCCATGGGCACAAGTTCTAGCCATGGTAGAGGGGTTTTCCTGGAATCATTTACTCAGGGTGCTTTTAATAGTTCAATTTGTTCTTTTTACACCCCTGGAAGATTGTGGCCTTCAGGACTATAAAAAGTATTTTATCCCTAGAAAGGCTTCTGCCACTAATTGGGTAGCATGTAAAATAAAATACGGACCATTGTTACTTTGTGAAGATGGTGGAAGCCCAAACCAAAAGATAATTTGAGAAGGGCCTTGGCAACTACTTGAATCTTTTTTTTTTTTTGAGATGGAGTCTCACTGTCACCCAGGCTGGAGTGCAATGGTGCACTCTCAGCTCACAACAACCTCCGCCTCCCAGGTTCAAGAAATTCTCTTGCCTCAGCCTCCCAAGTAGCTGGGATTACAGGTGCACAGCACCATGCCTGGCTAATTTTTGTATTTTTAGTTAGAGACGGGGTTTCACCATGTTGGTCAGGCTGGTCTTGAACTCCTGACCTCGTGATCTGTCCGCCTCAGCCTCCCAAAGTGCTGGGATTACAGACAGGAGCCCCGCACCTGGCTGAATCTTTTCTATTCTACTATAAGACACTTCAACCCTGCCAGTAAAGGTATCCTCAAAGATCAGAAGCCTTGAGAGGCTAACAATTAAGTGAAGTCTATCTGCCAGTCTTCCTGCTAGGTAGGTTTCTTGTTGCTGAACAGGCTGAATTAATGCTGCTGGAGAAGATATAGAAGTTTTCCCAATTTATACCATCTTTCACATTCTAGGGTATATTGACATTTGATAGCCCATTTCTTTTTCTGGTGAGCATACTGCAGGATGGGTAGGTTGTCAGGTAAATTTGGAATAAGGGCCACAAAAGGTTCCCAGAGAAGGTGGTGGCCCTGGCTGCTTGGTCAGCTCTTCTGTTTCTCTGGGCAATTTTAGCTTGGCCCTTCTGGTAGCCCAATGGACTACAGCTACTTTCGGTGGTAGGTGAACAGCCTAGGATAGGGTAAAAACCTATGACCCATATTAAACAGAAGCCTCCTTTGCTGTCAAAAATTCTTTTGTTCTTTTCAGATGGCTGCATAAGCATGGGAAACTAAAAGGGCATATTTAAAATCTGTATAAATAGTAACCATTTCCTAGTTCTAGGGTCCTTGTCAGGACTATGAGCTCTGACTGCTGAGCTGAGGTTTCCAGAGATAATTTAAAGTTTTATAAGCAAATAGAAAAGTATTTTGGTGGAAAAATAAGTGGTAGTATTTCAGCAAAGCTGAAAAACAGGCACAAAGAAAACTAAACTTGAGTGAAGCAGCTCAAGAAATAAATCTGTATTAACAAAGGTAATAAAATCATAGTATACTGCCTGTGTTTGTAGTAAATAATATTTAATTACATTACAGCATTTGCTGACTACAGGTTTAGTTTAAAATTATGCTGTTAAGTACTCTGAGTTGCTGGAGGGGTCGGGAAGGGCAGCTGAAAAAAGTTGTTCCCAAGTTTATATGGTATAGTTAAATAGAGGAAGTATTTCTCCTTTAGTATCATATTTTATAAATTTACACAGACATATAACAAAAGAAGTATCAGTTATTTCCACTTTTGTTGAAATTTTACTAAGAATGGGTGTTAATTATTTTGTTTGAGAAGACTGTTTACTGTTTATAGATAAGAGTACTGTTGGACATGGTCAATCATGTCTATAGTCCCAGCACTTTGGGAGACTGAGGCGGGCAGATCACCTGAGGTCAGGAGTTCTAGACCAACCTGGCCAACATGGAAACCCCATTTCTACTAAAAATACAAAAATTAGCTGGGCATGGTGGCACATACCTGTAGCCCCAGCTACTCGGGAGGCTGAGGCGGGAGAATCACTTGAACCTGAAAGGTGGAGATTGCATTGAGCCGAGATCACACCATTGCACTCCAGTCTGGGTAACAAGAGTGAAACTCTGTCTTAAAAAGAAAAAGAAAACAAAGAAAGAAAAGAAAAGAAGAGTGTTATTTCTGAAGTCAAAGTTGCTTGTATTTTAATACTTGCTCCGATGTAAGCAAGTCATTTTTCTCTGTGGTTCTGTTTGTTTCTCTGTAAAGTTAGAATCATAACAATACCTATGCTATTGAGCTACTGTGGGAATTAAATTTATTAACATACATATAGAGTTTTGGTTAGTATTTGGAACACATTAGTTATATTAATAAAAATTATTACATTCTGAATTACATTAATATATGCTTTAACAGAAACGTATCTTCATTATAAGTTTCTCAACAAATAAATGGTTATATATTTAAATTTTTTAAAATGTGGTATATACAATTAAATACTATTCAGCAATAAAAGGGAAAAAAATCTTGTTATCTGAAACATGAATAAATTTTGAGGATATAATGCTAAGTGAAGTAAGGCAGACAGTAAAATGCTGATTACCAGATACTTGGCTATTTACAAAAAAGAGGCATTTGGACAGATGTCTGTAAAATAATACATAATTACAGTTGGTTAGGAGTAGGTTCAGAAAATGTACTGCACAGCATGGTGACTATAGTCACCATGTACAGTATATGCTATACAATAAATATAGAATATAGACTATTCTGCATAAAAAAAGTTAGTTTTGCTATGTTATGAACAATTTATGTAAAAATTTTCACCTATCACTAAGTCTCCAGAAAGTTTATTTCTAATACATATTTTCTTCTGAATTTTGAAATCTCTCAGTTGTTTCTTCATATGATGCTTTCTTACAATATGCCACCCACTCATATTAATGCTTTACCTATTTTAGCTTATGTTTCATTTAACACACTTTGTTTAGAATCTCATAACATTTTTCTTTTACAGAGAAAAACAATGCTGACTGACCTAATCCTGACATGAACAGTAAATTAATCTTTAGTGATCTAAATGTTGCACTGACAAGCTACAAATACCCTCAAACACGCCAGTTAAACACAATAATTTACCACATTAAGAAAACCAAACTTTTCATGAGAACCTAGAAAATTCATGTGAAATTACATGGCATGAAGAGAACAGTGAAAAAACTGTAGCCGTAACACAAATCAGAAGGGCTCTGAGGTACACAAAGCTGAGGATGACACACAGACACCAAAAACTAAAGATAATTAGAATATAAAAACAGAAATCTTCTTAAAATTCAGAATGAGTTATTTTTAGTCTGAGAACAGATGTCCTCTTAAAATGCAGAATTAATTCTTCACCACATATATTTTCCATCTCTTACTTGGACCTATAAATAAACTCCAGGAAAATATTTCTGCCTAATTATGGAGCATCTATTACACATCCATCACTTTCTTATGTTTGTTCTCTACGATTACATATCAAAACATTCTCATAACTTACAAAGCGTATCCAGTATTTACTTGAACAAATTGGTAAAATTAATAAACTCAATTATGTGGATTATAAAAAGTGAAAGGAACAATAACTACACAGCTTATATAGGATTCCTCAATTAAAGCAAGAAAACAAAATGTTTTAAAATATTGCTTAATACACACATTGTGAACTTACATCTAAAATTTGCATGCACTACCAAATTTTGTAAAAATCATTCTTATAATTTCAGATCAGCTCACACAAGTTAATGATGTTAAAAACAAAAAAACAGAAACAAGTGAAATATAGCTCTAGCATGAGTACCAGACAAAATAATTTGCATAAGGAGATTCTCAATGATTCATTAGATTTTTTTATTTGAGATGGAGTCTTTATCGCCAGACTGGAGTACAGTGGCACAATCTCAGCTCACTGCAACCTACGCCTCCCAGGTTCAAGTGATTCTCCTGCCTCAGCCTCCCAAGTGGTTGGGACTACAGACGTGCACCACCACACCTGGCTAATTTTTGTATTTTTAGTAGATAAGCTTTCATTATGATGGCTAGGATGGTCTTGATCTCTTGACCTCGTGATCTGCCCACCTCAGCCTCCCAAAGTGCTGGGATTACAGGTATGAGCCACTGCACGTGGCCATGATTCATGAGATTTTACAGTAATTAACTAAATACAAAGAAAGTATAGATTTGATTCCAGAATATTTTGTTTTTAAATTTCTAGTAAGTTATATATATTATTAAAAGAATCTTTGTTATTCCAATGTTGCTATTTTCTTTCAAAAATTGGTACAAACTCCCAAACACAATTGCTTGCTCTATAATTTTTTTTACACCTAAGGTTGGTCTTAGGGCAATACATTTATATATTTATCTCCATGTAAATCAAAATCAAGTCTATACGTGTTTGCCAGAAGAGATGCCACATGTCCAAATGAAAATATGAAACAGTTAAAAAAATATTTATTCAGGAATAAGAAATGTATAATTATAATTATACTGACGTAATATTGAATACAATCATAAAATGACATAAAAATAACTTAATTGTACATTTAAAAATAAAGTGTATAAATGGACTATTTGTAATACAAAGGATAAATGCTTGAGGTGATGAATAACTCATTTACTATGATGTGATTTTACATGTTGTATGCCTGTATGAACTAACCCATATATGCCATGAATATATACACATACTGTGTACCCACAGGAATTTAAAAAATTAAACTTAAATAAGGAAAACTAACAATTTAACATGGGAACAATATTCTTCAATTTATTTGCTGTTGAAGCCACTGGAAAAGAGATTACTAGAAATGTCATAAAACTATATTACCAAAAAGTACACTGTTAACATCTGTTACCTACACCATTGAATACGATAGGATAACTGAAAGTTGGTGGCATACTTCATTCCACACAACAGTAATTTCAACACATTAACAATTGTTAATCAAAAAAGTTCACACACAATCTTAAAAGAGAATTTAAAAGTTTACTGCTTTTTATTACACAAATTTACAATTGGTAAAACAATTTACTACTAAAATTCAGATTTTCTCTCACTGCAATGCAGAAGAATATTACTCTGAACACCTACCTCATGCATCATTTCATGCATCTTTCATTTCAATGCCCTTACTCTTTCATGTAAAAGTTCATGCATCATGCCCACCTAAAAGGAATCTCTCATATCTCTGATGCAACAATTCATCACATGCTTTCATATAAATAAGAAAGTTGAATCAGTATGAAGTAATTTTAGAGTTGAATTTGATTTTCAAAAACTCTTTTTTTTCAAGTAAAAAAAGTATAATTTCAATGGAATAACTTCAAAAATCTAATTCTTTTCAAGTACATGTAAAAAAAATTAAGTTTCAGCCTTGGAGTTTAACATTCTGATTTACTGTAATGTTTCAAGTACTAGTGCCTTACTCCTTTCTACTGTAAATACTCTAATGTTTATGTAGTCTTTAGACTGAATATCTTTTCATATTTACTGCATCTACAAAATATCTTCCAGTATAAATGCTGGTATTTCTTAATCTATAGTTTTTGAACAAACATTTTTCCAAATTTATTAGAGTTGTAGAATTTCTTTCCAATGTAAATTATCTGATGTTGAAGGAAGTTTGGGCAACTGCTTCAAGGTTTTCCTCTAGTACAAAATATGCACAATAAGATCCATGATGCAAGTACAGGATCCATGATGCAAGTATTCTTACTATTTGTATTGTCTGTCTTCAGAATACTCTTCTTCACATTAAAGACCCATATTTCTAAAAGGTCTTTCAACAAATTATTACATTTATAATGCTTTTATTAAGTATGGACTTTCTGATATTTAGTAACACATGAGTAGCTATTAATGGCTTTTAACATTTTTTATATTTGTACAATTTTTCTCAAGTATACATGCTATCATGTGCAAAAGATATGGGCATTGGTTAAAAGTTCTGCCACATTTTATATTCCTAGGGATTTTCTTCAGTAACAATTATATACATTAAGGCTGGGTGCAGTGGCTCACACCTGTAATCCCAGCCCTTTGGTAGTCTGAGGTGGGTGGATCACAATGTCAGGTGTTCAAGACCAGCTTGGCCAACATGGTGAAACCCTATCTCTACTAAAAACACAAAAAATTAGCTAGGCTTGGTGGCAGGTACCTGTAATCCCAGCTACTCAGTGGGCTGAGGCAGGAGAATCCTTTGAACCCGGGAGGCACAGATTGCAGTGAGCTGAGACTGCACCACAGAACTGGGCAACAGAGCAAGACTCTGTCTGAAAAATAAAAATTACATACAGTAAGATGTGACAAGCATTTGAAGGCTTTGCCACATTTTTCATATTTTTATGGCTATTCACCAATACAATTTCTCTTATATTTAGAACAGATTGAGGTGTGGTTAAAAGCTTTGTCACATTTTTCACATTTGTGGAGTTTCTCTCCAGTATGAATTATGATTAGAAAAGATTGAGGAACACTTAAAGACTCCCACATTCTTCATATTTCTAAAATTTTCCTCCAGTATGAGTTCTCTTATGTTGAGGAAGGTTCAAGTGCTGCTTAAAGGCTTTTCCACGTTCTTTAAATTTGTAGGGTTTATCTATAGTATGAATTTTCTTATGTTTATTCAGGTGCGAAGACTGTTTAAAGGCTTTGCCACATTCTTGACATATGTAGGGTTTCTCTCCAGTATGAATTTTCTTATGATTACGCAGGTTTGCAAACACTTTAAAGGCTTTGGCACAAACTTCACATTTGTAGGGATTTTCTCCAGAGTGAACTCTCTTGTGTACATTAAGGGTTGAAGACCAATTAAAGGCTTTACCACATTCTTCACATGTGTAGGGTTTCTCTCCGGTATGGATTCTCTTATGTGTAGTAAGAGTTGTTGACCTATTAAAGGATTTGCCACATTCTTCACATGTGTATGGTTTCTCTCCTGTATGAATTCTCCTATGTTTAGCAAGGTCTGAGGATGTGGTAAAGGCATTGCCACATTTTTCACATGAGAAGGGTTTCTCTCCAGCATGAATTCTCTTATGTTCATTAAGGGATGAGGACCATTTAAAGGCTTTGCCACATTCTTCACATTTGTAGCATCTTTGCCCAGAATGAATTCTCTTGTGTAAATTAAGGGTTGAGGATTGGTTAAAAGCTTTACCACATTCTTCACACGTGTAGGGTTTCTCTCCAGTATGAATTCTCTTATGTTTGGTAAGGTGTGAGGACTGAGTAAAGCCTTTACCACATTCTTCACACTTGTAGGGTTTCTCTCCAGCATGAATTCTCTTATGTTTAGTAAGAACTGAGGACCAATTAAAGGCTTTGCCACATTCTTCACATATGTAGGGGTTCTCTCCAGTATGAATTCTTTTGTGTTGAGTTAGGTGTGAGAACATGTGAAATGATTTGCCACATTCCTTACATTTAAAGGTTTTCTCTCCAGTATATTTTATCTTATGTTTGTTTGAATTTGAAAATGCATTAAAAATTTCAACACATGTATTACATTGAATTATTTTGCTCTGGGTAGTTGATAAGCATTGGTTAATTCCATCATAACCTCCTTTCTGCACCTTATATTCATTCACATTTTTAAAACTTTTTCTTAAATTCTCATGTCCACATTTCTCATGTCTTTTCAGTATAGGTTTGTGGAATGAATCTTCTATGCTGTGCTCTGGCCAAAGGTCTTGGGTGAAATGAGAACACACAGCTGAAAGAAAAAAAAAAATAACAAATTATCACACTTAGTAGATTCATATAAATGTACTTCACAGGCCAGGTGTGGTGGCTCACGCCTGTAATCCCAGCATTTTGGGAGGCCAAGATGGGCAGATCGTGAGGTCAGGAGTTTGAGACCAGCCTGGCTGACATGGTGAAACCCTGTCTCTACTAAATATACAAAAAAATTAGCTGGGTGTGTGGCACATGCCTGTAATCCCAGCTACTCAGGAAGCTAAGGCAGGAGAATTGCTTGAACCTGGGAGGCGGAGAATACAGTGAGCCAAGAATGCGCCACTGCACCCCGGCCTGGGCGACAATGTACAGCTCTGTCTCAAAAAATAAATACACTTTATAAATCTAATATATAAAATTATACAAAGTACATCAGTAAGAAGATCAGTAAATACCACAGGCTATGATTTCTTTATATACATATGTAATACAAATACACTGACAAAATGCCTTTTTTGTGAAATCTATAAATGAGTTAATTGCATGCAATGCCTCAGGTAAGCACAATGCCGAGAGCCATATAAAACAGGAAGAAAAATATGTTACATTTACCCACTGCAGCTCTTCCTCTTCACAAATACAGCATTGTGCTTTTAGGAGTAAACTGTCAACACCTGGCTTCATAGAGAAAAAAATGACATACAGATTCCAACATCTGGTTTTTGGGGATTATTACAAAACTGGGTTTCTGCCTCCAATAACACAGGGTGCTGAAAGAAATGGTGGTGAGTGTACTGAGATCAAAGGTAAATGTTTTATGAGCAGACCCCAGTGCTAAATTCAGGAAACAGGTAGAACAACTGATTAGAGACCGTAAGAAGAAACATGAACAAACTATTTTAACTGAAAAAAAAAAAACAACAAAAAACAAGACACATCCTTACAACATGTATGAGGCTCCCATAATCTCTATAAAAGACAATTAGTTTCAGACTATGTCAGGACAAGGCAACATTGTAAAGTCTGTGACAAATAGCTTTTAGGTAATGTTCAAATAACAATATTACAAAGTAGGCAAAGTATTAGGGCAACATGTCCCAATTAAAAAAATTTAAAATGGCCAGGTGCCGTGGCTCACACCTGTAATCCCAACACTTTGGGAGGCCGAGGCAGGCAGATCATGAGGTCAGGAGTTAGAGACTAGCCAGGCCAACATGGTGAAACTTGTCTCTACTAAAAATGCAAAAAGGAGCTGGGCATGATGGCACATGCCTGTAGTCCCAGCTACTCAGGAGGAGGAAGCAGGAGAATAGCTTGAACATGGGAGGTGGAGGTTGCAGTGAGCTGAGACCCCGCCACTGCACTCCAGCCTGGGTGACAAAGTGAGTCTCTATATCAAAAAAAAAAAAAAAATTTTTTTTTAATTTCAGAAAACTGTAAATAATGAAGATGCTCAAATTTTAAAAATTGAACCTAAATAATGCTCAATGAGTGAAACAGAAACGCAAGGAACAAAATCAGAAAAATAATATCGATGAAAACACTAAAAATGTAAAAAACAAAAATCATAAAGGTGAAAAATACAATAATGACAGAAATTTTCAAAAGTAAAAAAATGTAAGAATGTAAGAAGCTCCACAAGCTTCAACTAGGATAAACATAGAGATTTATAACAAGACACATATAAGCAAAGTTTCAAAAGTCAAAGACAAGAAGAGAATCTTAGGAGTTACACAATAAAAGTGATATGTCATTTATAAGTGTGGTCTTATGAAATAACCAGTAAGTCTGGCAAAAAAATAAATAAATAAATTCAGACGAGAGGGAATTGTAATATAAAGTCCTGAAAGAAAAACAGCTTCTAAGTGAGAATAATATAACCAGTGAAACTGTACTAATAATGAAGAAAAAGCAGAGATCTTTCAAGATAACTAAATGCTGAAAAGTATATTAGTACTACACCTGCCTTGCAAAAAAAACAAAAAAATATGAAGAAAGTATTTTCCACTGAAAATAACATGATGTAAGAAAACAAAGCATAATATGAAAACACGTAATTTTCTGGGAAAGATATGCACATATGAAAATATCAAGTCCTATACCATTATGTTAGCACAGAAAACATTTTAGTCTCCAGAATGTGAAAGATAAAAACAAAACAATCATAAACTGCTAATCGTAAACTGTTAATATGCAAAATACAAACATGATTAGTGACATCAATAATAAAGTCGAGGGCAAATATAATGAGGAAGAATTGTGACACGTAACTAAAGTTTTTACCAGTTTAAAATACATTATTTTACCTTAAATAAATTTTATGTAATTCCCAAGATACCAAGTAAAAGTGGAACTGTATAGATACTAAAAAAAAATAAGAAGACTTGTCAATACAAAAATAAAAAAGACACAAAGGAAGACAGAAAATAAGGGACAAAGATAAAATTATCAAGTAAAATAATAAAATGAGTAAGCCTTTCCATTTCAGCATTATTTAAATATTTATAAAGTAAACTTTCCATTCATGCATTCATTTATATACTGAATAAAAAGATTTAAAAAATTGGCTGGGTGTGGTGGCTCACACCTGTAATCCTAGCACTTTGGGAGGCTGAGGTGGGTTGCAGTGAGCTGATATTGAGTCACTACACTCCAGCCTAGGTGAAAGAGTGAGACTCTGTCAAAAAAAAAAAAAAAAAACTTAAAAAACAAGCTCCAACCTGCTTTTCTACAAGTCACTTAAGATCTAATGATTAAAGGAAACAAGGCAAGATGAAGACATTTCATGCAAATAACCAAATAAAAAGAGGTCAAAATTATATTACACAAAGTGCATCTTTTTTTTTGAGACGGAGTTTCGCTCTTGTTACCCAGGCTGGAGTGCAATGGCATGATCTCGGCTCACCACAACCTCTGCCTCCTGGGTTCAAGCAATTCTCCTGCCTCAGCCTCCTGAGTAGCTGGGATTACAGGCATGCACCACCATGCCCAGCTAATTTTTGTATTTTTAGTAGAGACGGGGTTTCACCATGTTGACCAGGATGGTCTCGATCTCTTGACCTCGTGGTCCACCCACCTCAGCCTCCCAAAGTGCTGGGATTATAGGCGTGAGCCACCAAGCCCGGCCCACAAAGTGCATCTTTAGTGGAAAGCTATCCTTCTTCATAAAATATGCTTTAACTAAAAGCTTGTAAGAGACAAAGGATATTAAACAATTATAATGGTTCATTTACTGGGAACCCATGACAATGTGTGTCAATGCATATACTAATGTGTGTGTGAGTGTATCTCACATTAGGACTCCGAATATATAAAGTAAATACTGGCAGAATTAAAGCAAGATACGGAAAGCAATATAATTATACTAGGATATTTTGATACCTCAATTTCTGTAATGAATAAGAGAAAAAGACAATATTCATAAGGGAACAGAAGACTTCAAAGCAGTATTAAAAAATTATGCTTAGCCGGCGCAGTGGCTCACGCCTACAATCCCAGCACTTTGGGAGGCTGAGGCGGGTGTATCACAAGGTCAAGAGATCGAGACCATCCTGGTCAACATGGTGAAACCCCGTCTCTATTAAAAATACGAAAATTAGCTGGGCATGGTGGTGCACGCCTGTAATCCCAGCTACTCGGGAGGCTGAGGCAGGAGAATTACTTGAACCCAGAAGGTGGAGGTTGCAGTGAGCTGAGATCGTGCCATTGCACTCCAGCCTGTGTAACAAGAGCGAAACTCTGTCTCAAAAAAAAAAAAATTTATGCCTAAAAAATTGTAGAAAACTCCTCAACAACGGCAGAATACACACTTTTCTCAATAGCTCATACAAAAGTTCCTTTGATAAACCACCTCCTCTTAGGCCAGAGTCTTAACAAATTTTTTTAAATTAAAATTTTACAGATTACTTTTTATGACCAAACTGGAATGAGAGAATTAAAAAAAACCAGAAAATCTTACATAATTAAAGAAATTAAACAATATACTTTTTAGCATGCTCTTGTTCAATCTTTGAAATAATTAATATTATAAGGCTGTCTAGACTGTGTAATGTAATCTACAGATTAAATGCAGTCCCTGTCAAATTTCTAATTCAGTTTTTTTGCAGAAATAGGAACAGCAATCACATAATTATGTAAAATTTCAGGAGCCAATGTAGCACCAAACGATATTCAATAAGAAAACTAACAATGTTAAAGGCATCACAGCTCCTGATTTCAAAACATATACAAAACTAAAAATTAAAACAATTTAGTATGGGTATAAGCTGAACAGCTAGATCAATAAAATTAAATCCAGCACAAATATAAACTCTCATACAAATGGTCACATGAAGAGTAATCTGTATACTCATAATTATTGCAGCACTGTTATTGAAGCAAATAAATGAAAGCAACGCAAATTTCTCCCATCAAATGGGTAAATATAATTTTAAATATGAATATATTACTCAGTTTAGAAGAAAAAATATGCTAACTAGTATAATAAATCATAATGAAATTGTGCAACATAAAATAAGTCAGCCACAAAGAGACAGAAACTAGGTGAATCAACCTACATAAGAGATCTAAAACAGTCTGATTCTGAAGTAGAAAACAATTGTTTTGTACAGTCGCAGAAAACAGAAACAATACGTAGTTGTTGAATTTGTAGAGTTTTAGCTCTGCAAAAATAAATACATTCTAGAGATACAGTATTTAACAATGTCAATATGATTAATATGACTAAACTGATTAAAAATATTTAAGTTTGCAGTTTTTTTAACAATTAAAAATAATATCTAAGAGATACAGAAGTATGATAAGTTTTGAATTATATTCAAATCACAAAAGTACTTCTCCCCCACATAAAAATATAGATTTACAAATAAACAGAAGGCAAAATCATAAGGATTTTAATGACAACTCACCTAGACAGGGTAAAACGACCAATGTATACACACAAACAGAACAAGTATAGAACTTATAAACAATGCAGGAACAATACACATACAGATAAACAGAGACTTATATTGAAAATAGACTGATGCATATTTGACTTGCGCTCCACACTGTCTGTATTAGTTCATACATGCCGCTGATAAACATACCCCAAAACTGGGTAATTTTTAAGGAAAAAAGTTTAATAGACTCACAGTTTTATGTGGCTGGGGAGGCCTCAAAATCATTGTGGTAGGCAAAAGGTGAAAGGTACATTTTACATGGTGGCAGACAAAAGAGAGTAAGAGCCAAACGAAAGGGAAAACCCTTCATAAAAATCATCAGGTCTCATGCGAGTCATTCGTTACAAAAAAACAGTATGGGAAAAACCACCACCATGCTTCAGTTATATCCCACTTGGTCTCTCCCACAACACATGGGAATTACGGTAGCTACAATTCAAAATGAGATTTGGATGAAGACACAGCCAAACCATATCATCATTCTACCCTGGCCCTTCCCAAATCTCATGTCCTCACAGTTCAAAACAAATTATGCCTTCCCAACAGTCCTCCAAAGTCTTAACTCATTTCAGGTTAACAAACACATCCACATTCAAGTCTCATCTGAGAGAAAGTAAGTCCCTTCCACTTATGAGCCTGTAAAATCAAAAACAAGTTAGTTATTTCCTAGATACAATAGAGGTATTGGGTAAATACACCCATATGAAATAAGAGAAATTGGTCAAAACAAGAAGGCTAGAGGCATCATGCAAGGCCAAAATTCAGCAGGGCAGTCAAATCTTAAAGCTCCAAAATAATCTCCTTTGACTCCATGTCTCACATCCAGGTCACACTGATGCAATAAATGGGTTCCCATGATCTTAGGCAGCTCCACCCTGTAGCTTCACAAAGTTCTCTGAAACACCCTAGAGACATTTCCCCTAGTGTCTGGTGATTATTATTTGGTTCCTCATTACTTATGCAAATTTCTGTAAGCAGCCTGAATTTTCCTTCAGAAAATGGGTTTTCTTTTCTAGCACATCGTCAGGCTGCAAATTTTCTGAACTTTTATGCTGTTTCCCTTTTAAAACTTAATGCTTTTAACAGCACCCAAAGTCACCTTGTGAATGCTTTATGGCTTAGGAATTTCTTCTGCCAGATACCCTAAGTCATCTCCCTCAAGTTCGAAGTTTCACAAATCTCTAGTGCAGGGCAAAATGCCACCAGTCTTTTTGCTAAAACATAGCAAGAGACACTTGTTCCCAAATTCCTCATCTCTGATTCCACCTCAGACTGAATTTCACTGTCCATATTATTATTAGTATTTTGGTCAAAGCCATACAACACATCTCTAGGAAGTTCCAAACTTTCCCACATGTCTTGTCTCCTTCTCAGCCCTCCAAACTCATCCAACCTCTGCCAACTGTTACACAGTTCCAGAGTCACTTTAACATTTTCAGGTGAAGTTCCCAACTCTACTGGTGCCAATTTACTGTACGCTGTCACGCTGATAAAGACATATCCAAGATTGGGTAATCTATACAGAAAAAGCGGTTTAATGGACTCACAGTTCCATGTGGCTGCGGAGGCCTCACAATCAGAGCAGAAGCCAAAAGTCATGTCATATATGGCAAGACACAAGAGAATGAGAGCCAAGCAAAAGGGGAAACCCCTTATAAAATTATCAGATCTCCTGAGACTTATTCAACACCACGAGAACAGCATGAGGAAAACTACACTCATGACTCAGTTATCTCTCACTGGGTCCCTCCCATAATATGGAAATTATGAAAGCTATAATTCAAGATGAGATAATTATAAATTATAGCTTCCATACCATATCAATCAAACCGTATCACTATCTTACAGTGTACACAGTTGAATATTGTCATACACAATCATAATATAAAATAACATCCTTGTCTTGTCCTAGATTACAAAAGAAACATTTTCTGCTTTTTTCTGTTCAGCATATCAATCATAGATATGTCAAATGTGGCCTTTATGGTATTGAGCTACATATCATCTATACTTCATTTGAGTTTCTTAAATCCCAAATGCATACTGAATTTTGCCAAATGCTGCTTCTGTATCCACAATAAAGAATATGTCTAACAGCAAACTTAATTAAATAGTTGAACACTTAACATTGAAAACTATAAATCATTGATAATAAACTGAAAAAGCCATAAAAAATTGAAAGATTTTTATGGTCATGAATTGAAAAAATATTACGAAAGTGGCTATTCTACCCAAGATGATCTACAGATTTAATGCAATCTCTATCAAAATACCAATGACTTTTTTCACAGGAATGGAAAAAAACAAGCTTAAACTTTATAGGGAACCACCAAAGACCCCCAAATAGACAAATCCTGAGCAAAAATAATAAATCTGGAGATATCACACTACCTGACTCCATAATATACCAGAAAGCTAGAAAGCTACAGTAATGAAAAGACCATGATCCTGGCATAAAAACAGACAGGTGATAGTATCCAGTGAGCCCAGTAAAAAATCCATGAAGCAAAAGCTGAGGGATTTTTAACAAAGATGTCTAGAACACACATTGGAAAAAGACAGTCTTTTCAATAAATAGTGCAAGGAAGACTGACTGTCTACATGATAATCAAAGAGAATAAAAAATAAAGCTATGCCCCTACCTCTCATGATATAAAAACCTCAATCATAGGCCGGGCACATTGGCTCATGCCTGTAATCCCAGCACTTTGGGAGGCCAAGACAGGTGGATCACAAGGTCAAGAGATAGAGACCATCCTAGCCAACATGGTGAAATCCTGTCTACTAAAATACAAAAAAACTAGCTGGGCATGGTAGCATGCACGGGTCGTCCCAGATACTCAGGAGGCTGAGGCAGAGGAATCACTTGAACCTGGGAGGCAGCCTGGTGGCAGAGCAAGACTTCACCTCAAAAAAAAAAAAAAAAAAAAAAAAAAAGAAAATTCAATCATAAATATTTAAATGGGAAACCCAAACATATAAAGCAATTTGAAGTAAACATAAGAGGAATGTTTTACCACATATTACAGAGAAAAGAGTTTTCAAGCAAGACCTTTCAAGTAAGACCTCAAAGCACATGTAAAAATGTGCATATTACTGGAAACAAAATGTTTTGCATAGCAAAAAAACAACAGAATGAAGAGATAATCTACAGAATGAAAGAAAATATTTGCTCACACCTGTAATCCCAGCACTTTGGGAGGCCGAGGCAGGTGAATCATGAGGTCAAGAGATCGAGACTATCCTGGTCAACATGGTGAAACCCCGTCTCTACTAAAAATACAAAAAATTAGCTGGGCATGGTGGCGCGTGCCTGTAATCCCAGCTACTCAGGAGGCTGAGGCAGGAGAATTGCCTGAACCCAGGAGGCGGAGGTTGCGGTGAGCCAAGATCGCGCCATTGCACTCCAGCTTGGGTAACAAGAGCGAAACTCCATCTCGAAAAAAAAAAGAAAGAAAAAGAAAATATTTGCAAAATATATTTATGACAAAAGATAAACTTACAGAATATATAGCAAACTTAAAACAAAAATAACGCACAATTGAAAAACAGGCAAGAGACCTTAACAACATTTTTCAAAATAAAAAATACAAATAGCCAAAAGTACATGTAAATATGCTCAACAACACTAATTACCAGAGAAATGCATCTCAAACTCACAATACAATACCACATCATTCCAGTGAGAATGACTGTTACTGAAAAGAGTGGCCGGACACATTGGCTCATGCCTCTAATCCAAGCACTTTGGGAGGCCAAGGAGAGTGGAATGCCTGAGCTCAGGATTTCGAGACTGGCCTGGGAAACAGAGTGAAACCCCGTTTCTACTAAAATACAAAAAAAAATTAGCCAGGCGCAACAGTGTGTGCCTGTAGTCCCAGCTACTCAGAAGGCTGAGGCAGGAGAATTGCTTGAACCTGGGAGACGGTGGTTGTAGTGATCTGAGATAGCGCAGCTGCACTCCAGCATGGGAGACAGAGCGAGACTTCATCTCCAAAACAAACAAACCCTACTAATAATGTTGGTGAGAATATATGGAAAAAGAAACAAATACAGTTGTAAAACTGTAAGTCAGTAGAGTCATTATAGGGAAAAAGCATCACAGAATAACATATTTAAACAATCAATAGATGGTAATTTAGACTCTCTGACTCCTCATCTAGACTATAAAACACTGACGACTAAATGCACAAAAAAATCTCAAATTGCTCGATTATATGTTAGTTCTATTTTTTTATTTTTTAAACAGGACTGCTGAAACATATATTCTATTTTTAATTTTTTAATTAAACAGGATTGCTAGAGCATATGATAGTTCTATTTTCTTTGCAGCTAAGGAAAACAAAATCAGTATGTCAAAGAGATATCTACACATGTTTATTACAGCACGATTTACAATAGCCAAGATACGGAATCAATCCAATTACTGAAAACCAGATGATGAAGAAAATAGTATATATACACAATAAAATACCATTCAGCTACAAAAGACAAAACTTTGATATTTGTAACAACATGGATGAACCTGAAGGCCATTACATTAGGTGAACTAAACCAGATCCAACAAGACAAGTACCGTATGATCTTACATAAGTGAAATCTAACAAAAACATAAGATGATAAAGGCTTCAAGCACTGGTCTTGGCAATCATTTTTTGGATATAACATCTAAGGCTCAGGAAAAAAAAACAGGAAAATACATATGGTACTACATCACGGTAACTAAAATATGCCCAAGAATATTCAAAGCGGGACTTTAGATATTTACACATGCCTGGTCATTCACTATCATTTACAAAAGACAGCTTCTGGAAACAACACGAATTTTAAGATTTTTGTAGATCAGTATCAGATTTTGAAAATGTGACACATAATATATATTATAAAATATTATTTCATTTTAAAACATATGTTTTGACATATCTTACAAAAACAGCCTGAGAACATTTAGATTAAGTAAAATAACATAGTCAGATAGAAACAGACATGATTACATAATTATAATGGTAAGAATATGAATATTAGTCAAAATTATAAAAACAGTCAAATCATGTTCTTCAGGAGCTGAAAAAAAAATGGGGGCAGTTTATTTTTTATTGGGCATGATATTTTACTTTAATAAGATAAAAATTAATCTAGACCCCCCAATGCAATAATTATACTTAAATCACTAGACTGTACACTTGAAAATGTTTAAGGCAATTTTTTAATGACAACTATTTACATCTACCTAGAAAGGTTACATTTTTTGGAAATCACCTGCAAATAACAAGTGTTTCTCTCACATAATAACATATAATAAAACAATAAATAGATGGTAATTTTACACTGTTTTTTGACTACTCACCTACACAAGAAAACATTGATGACCATCAAAGAAAGTGGCTGATGCTTGTAATCCCAGGATTTTGGGGTGGATCACGAGATCAGGAGATTGAGACCAGCCTGGCTAACATACTGAAACCCCGTCTCTATTAAAAATACAAAAATTAGCCAGGGTTGGTGGCACGTGCCTGTAGTCCCAGCTACTCGGGAGGCTGAGGCAGGAGAATCATTTGAACCCAGGAGGTGGAGGTTGCAGTGAGCCAAGATCATGCCACTGGACTGCAGCCTGGGTGGCAGAAAGACTGAGTCTCAAAAATAATATTAATTTATAGCCGGCGTGGTGGCTCATGCCTGTAATCCCAGCATTTTGGGAGGCCAAGGCCGGTGGATCACGAGGTCAACAGATCGAGACCATCCTGGTCAACATGGTGAAACCCCGTCTCTACTAAAAATACAAAAAATTAGCTGGGCATGGTGGCGCGCGCCTGTAATCCCAGCTACTCAGGAAGCTGAGGTAGGAGAATTGCCTGAACCCAGGAGGCGGAGGTTGCGGTGAGCCGAGATCGCGCCATTGCACTCCAGCCTGGGTAACAAGAGCGAAACTCCGTCTCAAAAAAAAAAAATAATAATAATAATAATAATTTGTAAACAAAGAAGGGGCAGTATTTATACAGGCAAATACCACATAATTTTTATAGGGAATAAAAATATCTGACTTATAAATGTATTTTAATTTGCTTAAAGTGAACCCCAATGATTTTTATTGGAATTAAACATAACTTGGTCAGAAAAAGTACAGAGTTGAAAATTATCATACAAATATGAAGATTAGAAATGAAAAAAATTAATCAAAGAGAATCTACATGAAAAAAGACTACTCAGTAAAATGGAGTTGAATACAATAAAAATTCTGATGCACAAAAGATTAAATATAATATCAATGTATCATAAAAACAATCCTCTAAATAACTACAGTTTTAAACTGTGACTATGTACTTATTGAAGAGCCAAGACTTGGAATCTTTGGCATGCAATGTAAAGAAGTAAAAGAAAATGCATCTCAATAATTAATAAAATGCTCCAATGAAAATGAGCCATGACAATACATGTACTTATTAAACAATGTGTAAATTTGAGCATTTTATTTCAGAAATTTTGAATTTGAAATCAGATTTTAACACAGACATATCAGAAAGTGAAACATACAAGGGGAGTGACATATCAAGATAGTAGAATAGGAGGTTCTCTACCCACAGTTTCTAGTTATGAAAATACAGCAGTTATGAAAAGAGCCTTTATGAAAACTTAAAAATCCATATAAAAGGTTGCGAATCCAAGATTGAGGAAGGCTGCATTAAGAGGGCAAGCCCTTGCTTGAGTGGCGTGCTTGCCCATCACAGTCCCAGCTACAGAATGAAATATGATTAACTCTCAATGTAAACCTAACTATAGACTCTTTGGTTGTGTTCCTACAACTAGCACCATCAATCAAGACACTTGGGAGAATTCATAATGTCCTGTGTCTTAGGTGAAAGGCCTTTATATACTGGTACTATCTGTGATCTCTAAATTAGCCCAAACCCCACACCTTGCACATATTAGTCATGGTATGGAAGAAATCCTGCACACGCAGAGACCCACAGACAGAAACATCTATCTGTACCCCTAGATGTAGGCTTGCCAATATTTATTTGATGGTGGATTTATTTTTTAGACAAGAGTCTCACTCTGTCACCCAGGCTGGAGAGTGCAGTGGTGTGATCTCTGCTCACTGCAACCTCTGGCTCCCGGGTTCAAGTGATTCTGCTGCCTCAGCCTCCTGAGTACCTAAAATTACAGGTGCCTGTCACCATACTGGGCTAATTTTTGTATTTTTAGTAGAGATGGGGTTTTTCCAAGTTGGGCAGGCTAGCCTTGAACTGACCTCAGATGATCCACCCACCTTGGTCTCCCAAAGTGATGGGATTACAGGCAGGAGCCAACATGCCCGGAATTGATGGTGGATCTTGACATGACACTATAACCTGGCTCCAAGTCTATGCAACCAAAGTCCAGGAGCAGTTTTTACTAACCTGAAATGTGCCAAAAAGCACAGCTCTATGTGCCCTTGTAGGCATGCTAGCTGACTTTATTCCCACTGTGAATCTTGAAGCAGCTCTATTACCCAGCTCCATTCTGTCAGCTAGAGTCTGGGAGCAGTCCTCCCCACCTACAAATCTGAAGGGAGAAATGCCATGAACCCAGAAACAGACCTGAAGTCTCAGCTGTGTATGCTGAAGCAGCCCTATGAATCAGTTTCACACCATTTCAGCTGTGATCAAGAATCAGCCTGCCTCATCTAGGAATCTGTACAATGACTGGATTAGAGCATTACCAAAAAACCAGCAAAAACCTCACAGCAGGAGTCACACCAACTAACTTTTATTGGATCAGCACCCCAAGATATAAAGAGTGGTTTTTCTTTCATTTTCTGAGTGCCAGTTGTATTGGTTAACATCTTGAAGAAGGTTTAGTCTTCTCAGAAAATAGAATCCACAACTGTCTGATGCCCTGATTATAGGTCTGCCAAACATCAACTTTACGGCAGACCCAGTAGTAATTATGTGACCTGGCTCCAATGCACTTAACTGCAAGCTCATCAGAAATCTCATCAGTCCAGAGATCCAATAAAATATATTTATCTCTCCAAACTAGTTTATAATAACTGAAAGAGGTATTTGCTTCTTCATATGCAAGGACATCAAAACAAGGCTTAATGGATCGTGAAGGATCAGGCAAATATAATACCGCCAAAGGAAACTAAAAATGCTCCAGTAACCACTTACAATAAAATATAGATCTAAAACACGACTAACAGAGAATTCAAGATAATCTTAAAGAATCTGACCAGCCTGACCAACATTGCGAAACCACCTCTCTACCTAATATACAAAAATTAGCAGATGTGGTGGTGCATACCTGTAGTCACAGCTACTTGGAGGCTGAAGCAAAAGAATCGCTTGAACCTGGAGGGCAGAGGTTACAGTGAGTTGAGAGCAGCCGACAGCACTCCAGCTGGGCGACAGAGTGAGACTCTGTCTTAAAAAAAAATAAAAATAAAAACTCAGTAAGCTGCAAAAGTACACAGATTACTAAATTTTTTGCAACAATGCATGAACAAAATCACAATATTATTAATACAGAAAAAGAAACCATTAAAAAAGAAACAGATATGCTGGAGGTAAAGTACAAAATAGTAGAACTGAAATATTTAAGAGAAAGCTTTAATAGGAGATTCAGCTATACAAAAAACAAAAAAACTGGCAAGCTTAAATTAAGTCATTTGAAAGTTCCTAATTAGAATTAAAAAAAATTAAAATGTTGTCCGGGCGCGGTGGCTCATGTCTGTAATCTCAGCACTTTGGGAGGCTGAGGACGGTGGATTACAAGGTCAAGAGATCGAGACCACCCTGGCCAACATGGTGAAACCCCATCTCTACTAAAAATACAAAAATTAGCTCGGTATGGTGGCGTGCGTCTGTAGTCCCAGCTACTCGGGAGGCTGAGGCAGGAGAATTGCCTGAACCCAGGAGGCAGAGGTTGCAGTGAGCCAAGATCACGCCACTGCACTCCAGCCTGGCACCTGGCAACAAAGTGAGACTCTGTCTCAAGAAAAAAAAAGAAAGTGTGAATAAAGCATTTGGGGCCCATATTGTATAACAAGCTGTTAAAAGGTATATATTTTAGGAGGTTCAAAAGAGAAAAAAAATTTTTTTAATTGTTTAAACATATAATGTCTTCAATTTTTCCCAGTCTTAGTGAAAAATTCAGCTTTATGACCTCAAAATATCTACAGCAAGAAGAACCTAAAAAAGAAACTGCCCAGGACACATTGTAATTATAATCAAAGACAATGAGATTCTTTTTTTTTGAGATGGAGTCTCATTCTGTCACTCAGACTGGAGTGCAATGGCACGATCTCAGCTAAATGCAACCTCCACCTCCCAGGTTCAAGTGATTCTCCTGCCTCAGCCCCCTGGGTAGCTGGGATTACAGGCAACTGCCACCATGCCCAGCTAATTTTTGTATTTTTAGTAGAGATGGGGTTTCGCCATGTTGGCCAGGCTGGTCTTAAACTTCTGACCTTGTGATCTCCGTACCTTGACCGCCCAAAGTGCTGGGATTACAGGCGTGAGCCACCAATGCCCAGGCAAAAGATTCTTAAAAGAAGCAAGAGAAAATAGATTCTTCTCATACTAGGGATCATCTATAAGGTCATCAGCAAATAGCTCAGCAGAAACCATGCAAGCCACATAGAAGTGAGACCATATATTTACAGTGCAAATGAAGAAAGAAAAAACTTTGACAAATAAGAAGACTATACCTGACAAAGCTGTCCTTTACAAATGAAGTATCAATCAAGATATTCTCAGATTAAAAACATAAGTTGGGGAAATTTTTAATTACTAGACCTGTCTTACAAAAAAATGCTAATCAGAATTTTTCAAGTTGTAAGAATGGTATCCTAACCTCCAGCAAGAAAACACATAAACGTATAAATCTTACTGGAAAACATATATACATAGAAGGCTACAAAACTATGGTGCATAGATCACTTTTAACACTAGCATAAAAGCTACAAAAAGGTACTAAAATACATTTAGCTTCAATAATTTAACAGGTACACAATATAAAAAATGTAAAGGGTGATATAGTATGTTAAAGAAAGTAAAACTGTTTAATTTTTCTAAATATAGAAGTTAACTTTTGTTTGAGGCCTGGAGTTCAAACCAGCCTGGTCAATACAGCAGGACCCTGTCTCTAAAATAAATACATGAATACAAGAAAGATCTCAAAAAGCTATTTAGTCTTTTCTAAACAAAATCACTGAGTGTGATGTCTCATGCCTGTAATCCTAGCACTTTGAGAGGCCAAGGCAAGTGGACTTGAGCCTAGGAGTTCCAAGCCAGCCTGAGCAACATGGCAAAATCCTGTCTCTACATAAAGTACCCAAAAACGGTAGCTGGACTTGTGTTTGTAGTCCCAGCTACTCAGCAGGCTAAGATAGGAGGACTGCTTGATCCTGGGGAGGTCAACACTACACTGAGCCGTGAATGCACTGCCCTATTGCCTGAGTAACCCAGCAAGACCCTAACTGTACCAAAAAAAAAAAAAGCAGTTAAATTGTTATCTCAAGTTAGACTTTTATAACTACGAGTTGTTTTATGTAAGTCACTTGGAAATTAAAAACTGCAGTAGATACACACGAAAAAGAAAAGAATCAAAGCATATAACAACAAAAACAAAACAAATATTCAAGAAAATGCAAGGGAAGAAAGCATAAAAGAATTAAAACACAGAAACTACAAAATGGTCAGAAAACAATGAACAAAGTGGCTCTGGTATACACTTTCTGTCATCCTCAAGCCTTTGGTCATATTGTGATACGGAAATATGATTCTCATCAGATAAGAATTGCATGATCTTGGACTTCTCAGCATCCAGAATTGTGAGCTAAGGAAACTTATTTATCAATTATCAACTCTAGGATATTCTATTATTGGAGCAAAAACTAAACCAAAACACTCATGGAATGTCTGAATTGATTTTAAAAATTAACATCATGATAAAGTAGGATTCATCCCGGGGATGCAAGGCTGGTTCAACATACGCAAGTCTATAAACGTAATTCACAACATAAACAGAACCAAAGACAAAAACCACATGATTATCTCAATAGATGCAGAGAAGGCCTTTGATGAAATTCAACAGCACTGTATGCTAAAAACCCTCAACAAACCAGGTATTGATGGAACGTATCTCAAAATAATAAAAGCTATTTATGACAGACCAACAGCCAATATCATACTGAATGGGCAAAAACTGGAAGCATTCCCTTTGAAATCTGGCACTAGACAAGGATGCCCTCTCTCACCACTCCTATTCAATATGGTACTGGAAGTTCTAGCCAGAGCAATCAGGCAAGAAAAAGAAATAAAGGGTCTTCAAATAGCAAAGGAAAAAGTCAAATCGTCTCTATGTGCAGACGACATGACTGTGTATCTAGAAGACCCAATGGTCTGAGCCTAAAATCTCCTAAAACTGATCAGCAACTTCAGCAAAGTCTCAGGATACAAAATCAATGTGCAAAAATCACAAGCATTCCTATGCACCAATAACAGACTTAAAGAGAGCCAAGTCAAGAACAAACTGCCATTCAAAATTGCTAAAGAGAATAAAATACGTAGGAATACAACTTACAAGGATGTAAAGGACCTCTTCAAAAAGAACTACAAACCCCGGCTCAACAAAATAAGGACACAAACAGATGGAGAAACATTCCATGTTCATGGTTAGAAAGAATCAAGATTGTGAAAATGGCCATACTGCCCAAAGTTATTTACAGACTCAACGCTATCCCCATCAAGCTACCAATGACCTTCTTCACAGAACTGGAAAAAAACCACTTTAAACTTCATATGGAACCAAAAGAGAGCCCGCATAGCCAAGTCAATTCTAAGCAAAAAGAACAAAGCGGGAGGCATCACACTACCAGACTTCAAATTATACTACAAGGCTACAGTAATCAAAACAGCATGGTACTGGTACCAAAACAGAGATATAGACCAAGGAACAGATCAGAGGCCTCGGAAGCAACACCACACATCTACAACCATCTGATCTTTGACAAACCTGAGAAAAACAAGCAATGGGGAAAGGATTCCCTGTTTAATAAATGGTGTTGGGAAAACGGGCTAGCCATGTGCAGAAAGCAGAAACTGGACCCCTTCCTGACACCTTACACTAAAATTAACTTCAGATGGATTAAAGACGTAAACATAAGACCTAACACCATAAAAACTTTAGAAGAAAATCTAGGCAAAAACATTCAGGACATAGGTGTAGGCAAGGACTTCATGAACAAAACAGCAAAAGCATTGGCAACAAAAGCCAAAATAGACAAATGGGACCTAATCAAACTCCACAGCTTCTGCACAGCAAAAGAAACAGTCTAAATTAGAGTGAATCAGCAACGAAGAGAATAAGAAAAAATTTTTGCAATCTACCCACCTGACAAAGGGTTAATATCGAGAATCTACAAAGAACTAAAACAGATTTACAAGAAATAACCAAAAAGCCCATTCAAAAGTGGGCAAAGCCACTTTACAAAAGAAGACATACATGAGGCCAACAAACATATGAAAAAATGCTCATCATCACTGGTCATTAGAGAAATGCAAATCAAAATTACATTGAGATACCATCTCACACCAGTTAGAATGGTGATCATTAAAAAATCTGGAGACAACAGATGCTGGAGAGGATGTGGAGAAATAGGAACACTTTTACACTGCTGGTGGGAGTGTAAATTAGTTCAACCATTGTGGAAGACAGTGTGGTGATTCCTCAAGGACCTAGACATAGAAATTCCGTTTGACCCAGCAACCCCATTACTGGGTATATATCCACAGGGGTATAAATTGTTCTACTATAAGGACACATGCACACGAATGTTCACTGCAGCACTGTTTACAATAGCAAAGACCTGGAACCAACCCAAAAGCCCATTGATGACAGACTGGACAGGGAAAATGTGGCACATATACACCATGCAATATTATGCAGCCATCAAAAACGATGAGTTCGTGTCCTTTGTAGGGACATGGATGAACCTGGAAACCATCATTCTCAGCAAACTGATACAAGAACAGAAAATCAAACATCTCATGTTCTCACTCATAGGCGGGTGTTGAACAATGAGAACATATGGGCACAGGGAGGGGAGCACTACACTCTGGGGTCTGTTGTGGGGAAATAGGGGAGGGACAGTAGGGGGTGGGGAGTTGGGGAGAGATAGCATGGGGAGAAATGACAGATATAGGTGAAGGGGAGGAAGGCAGCAAATCACACTGACACGTGTGTACCTATGCAACAATCTTGCATGTTCTTCATATGTACCCCAAAACCTAAAATGCAATTAAAAACAACAAAAAAAAATTCATCAGCATTGGTCATCACAGAAATGCAAATCAAAACCACACTGAGATAGTATCTCGTGCCAGTTAGAATGGCAATCATTAAAAAATCAGGAGGGAATAGAGGCTGAAGAGGATGTGGAGAAAAAGGAACACTTTTGCACAGTTGGTGAGAGTGTAAATTAGTTAACCATTGTGGAAGACAGTGTTGCGATTCCTCAAGGATCTAGAAATAGAAATTCCATTTGACCCAGCAATCCCATTACAGGGTATATACCCAAAGGATTATAAAGCATTCTATTATAAAGACACATGCACACATATATTTATTGCGGCACCGTTTACAATAGCAAAGACCTTGAATCAACCAAATGCCTATCGATGATAGACTAGATAAAGAAAATGTGGCACATATACACCATGGAATATTATGCAGCCATAAAAAAGGACAAGTTCATGTTCTTTGTAGGGGCATTGATGAATCTGGGAACCATCATTCTCAGCAAACTGACACAGGAACAGAAAACCAAATATCACATGTTCTCACTCACAGGTGGGTGTTGAACAATAACACATGAACACAGGAAGGACAGCATCACACACTGGGATCTGTTGTCAGGGGCTAATGGAGGGACAGCGCAGGGTGGGGAGGTTGGGGAGAAATAACATGGGGAGAAATGCTAGATATACGTGATGGGGGGATGGAGGCAGCAAGCTACCTTGCCATGTATGTACCTATGCAATAATCCTGCATGATCTGCACATGTACCCCAGAACCTAAAGTACAATAAAAAATTTTTTAAGAACATGAGATTTTGAGGGTTCAAATATCTAAACTATATTAACTGTGTAATGGGTGTGGGATTTCTTTTTGGTATGATGAAAACATTCTGGAATTAATAATAATGGCTGCAGAAGTTTGTGAATATACTAAAAGCCACTGCTGAACCATACCCTTCAAAAGGATAAACTGTATAGTATGTGAATTAAACCCCAATAATAAAGAAAATTAGTGATCAGGAATGTCTTTTAAAAAAACTTGAGGAGAACGATCCAAGATGGCCGATCGCTAACATCCCGGGATTGCAGCTCTCAGGGAAGGAGCGGAGAACTAGAGGACGCCACACTTTCAGACAAAGTCTGGTCGCTCACGTAGCAGAAGATCCCCCAGTGGTGGAAACACACAAGTCGCCAGCGCAACTCTCGTGGTCGGCGCAGCGGTTCCGCCGGCACCTCGGCGCGGCAGCGCTCGGCGCAGAGTAAACGGGACCAGTTCCCCTTCTGACCGAGGTTTGGAGCCCCGGGAAGGCAGAGTCGCCTACTATGGACACAAGAAGGAAGCCAGACAGGAGAATCCTGGGCAGAAAAGCACCATCAGTCTTAACGCCGCTGCTCTGGTCCTGGGAACTAACAACCTGGACGTCCACTCAAGAGACCTAATCTGAAAGTTGGTAAATTCAAAGACGACAGGAGGATAAATTTACAATGACGGGAAGAAACCAGCGTAAAAAAAGCTGAGAATACTCAAAGTCAGAACGCCTCTCCCTCTAAAGATGATCACAGTTCCACATCAACAATGGAACAAGGCTTGATGGAGAATGAGCGCCTCCTGATGTCACTCTTCAAGGAATGGATAATAACAAACTTCGGTGAGTTAAAAGAACGTTGTAGCCCAACGTAAAGAAACTAGGAACTTTGAAAAAAGGTTTGATGAAATCCTATTGAGAATAGACAACTTAGAGAGGAGTATGAGTGAATTAATGGAACTGAAGAATACAATACAGGAACTCCGAGAAGTATGCACAGGTTTAAACACTCGAATTGTTCAAGCAGAAGAAGGGATATCAGAGGTCAAAGTCCAACTTAATGAAATAAAACGTGAAGAAAAGATTAGAGAAAAAAGGATAAAAAGGAACGAGCAAAGTCTCCAAGAAATGTGGGACTATGTGAAAAGACCAAATTTACGTTTGATAGGTGTACCTGAATGCGACGGAGTGAATGAATCCAAGCTGGAAAATACCCTTCAGGATATTATTCAGGAAAATTTTCCTAAACTAGCAAAGCAGGTCAACATTCAACCCCAGGTAATACAGAGAACACCACAAAGATATTCCTCAAGAAGAGCAACCCCAAGGCACATAATCGTTAGATTCACCAGGGTTGAAACGAAGGAGAGGATACTAAGGGCAGCCAGAGAGAAAGGTCGGATAACCCACAAAGGCAAGCCTATCAGACTTACAGCAGATCTCTCGGCAGAAACTCTACAGGCCAGAAGAGAGTGGGGGCCAATATTCAACATCCTCAAAGAACAGAACCTTCAGCCCAGAATTTCATATCCAGCCAAACTAAGCTTCACAACTGAAGGAAAAATAAAATCTTTTATGAACAAGCAAGAACTCAGAGATTTTATTACCACCAGGCCTGCTTTACAAGAGCTTCTGAAAGAAGCATTAAACACAGAAAGAAACAACCAGTATTAGCCTTTCTAAAAATACACCAAAAAGTAAATAGCACCAACATAAAGAAGAATTTACACCAACAAATGGATAAAACAGCCAGTCAACATCAAATGGCAGTAACCCTAAATTTAAATTGACTAAATTCCCAATCAAAAGACACAGCCAAAACCCAACGGCATGTTACATCCAGACCTGTTTCACATGCAAGGATACACAAAGACTCAAAACAAAGGGATGGAGAAAGATTTACCAACCAAATGGAGAGCAAAAATAAATAATAAATAAATAAAAAGCAGGAGTTGCAATTCTTGTATCGGATAAAATAGGTTTTAAAGCAACAAAGATATAGTGGTAAAAGGATCAATGCAACAACAAGAGCTAACGATCCTAACACCCAGATAGGAGACTTAGATTCAATGAGACAGAAACTTAATAAGGATATCAAGGACTCGAACTCAGATCCAGAACAAGTAAACTTAATAAATATTTATAGAGCTCTCCACTTCAAATACACAAAATATACATTCTTGTCAATACCACATCACACCTACCCATTAGTTTAAATGAAACATTGATTGGCCATTATTAATACCCAATTTTTTTCAAAATAAAGCAATATTTCCATTTACTCTCCCTCTTTCTCTTCCTCTTTCTTCCTCTCCTTTACTTATTTTTTTTTTTTCTTTCCTTCTCTCAAAAAAAAAGAAATCAACTTGTAAACCTCTAGACCCAGGTCGGCAATGTCTCTTTCATTGCTTGATTTCCTTTCTTCCCTTCCCTCCCTCCCTCCCTCCCTCCCCGCTTCCTCCCTTCCTTCCTTCCTTCATCCCTTCCTTCCTCCCTACCGTCCTTCTTCCCTTCCTTCCTGCCTTCCTCCCCTCCAAAAAAAAAAAAAAAAAATTTTAAATAAATAATTAAAATAAATTTAACTGATGAGATTAAATATGTATACTTTAAATACAGTAAGTTAATGACAGAAATTACAGTAGACACAAATAAATGGAAACATATTCCATTACGACAACTAATATTGTCAAAGTACCATATTATCAAAAGTGATCTATATATTCAATGTGAAAATTTTAGCGTCATTTTCACAGTAATAGAAAACACAATTGTAAAACTTAAGTATAACCTTCAACAACTTTAACATAAGCAATACTGAGAAAGAACAAAGCTGGGACCTCATACTCTAATTTCATACTTTATAAGAAGGTTACAGTAATCAAGAGTATGGTATGTGTGTAAAAACAGATACAAAAACCAATAAAACAGAATAGAGAGCCCAGAAACAAATCCATGTATACAGATAAACTAATCTTTGATAAGGACACCAAGAATATGCAAAGCAGAAAGTATAGTCTTGCCAATACATGGTGCCAGAAAAACTGGATATCCACAAGCAAAATAATAAATGTAGGTAATTTTCTTATACCATACCCCCAAATCAACTCAAAATAAAAGACTTAAATGTAAGACATGAAAACTTAAAACTCCTGAAGAAAACATAGGGAATAACCTTATTGATATTGGTCTTGGCAATAACGTTTTTGATATAACATTAAAAGCACAGCAGAATAAAATATAAACAAGTGAGACTGCATCAAAGTAAACAGCTTCTACAGAGCAAAGGGAAAAAAACCTTTTTAAACCATGCAAAATAGAAAAATATTTTAAAGCCACATATCTGATAAGAAGTTAATATCCAAAATGTACAAGAAACTTCTGAAATTCAAAGCAAAACAACAATGATGATAACCCATGCAAAAACAGGCAAAAGTTGAGTTTTTCACCCCTAAAACACACACACATAGAAGGGAAAATCTGTATGCTGATGGTGAGAAGTAAGTTAATAAATTCATCATAACTGAACAGTAGAAAATATAGGCATATAATCCAGCAATACCACTTCTGGGCATATTACCAAGGGAAATAAAATCAGCACCTCAAGGAAGTATCTTTAGCCCCAGGTTCATTGCAGTACCATTGACAATGGCCAAAATATGGGGTGTGTGTGTGTGTGTACCCAACAGTGTGTATACATATAATACATAAGACAAAATTATACATGTTATATATATACACACACACACATATATACACACAATAGAGTATATATGTGTGTGTGTCTATGTACACACAGTAGAATATTATTCAGCCAGAAGAGAGAAGGAAATCAAGCCATTTACAACACTGATAGACCTGGAGGACATTATGCTAAATAAAATAAGCCAAACACAGACAAAGAAACTGCATCTTCTCAGTTAGATGAGAAACCTAAAAATGTAAACTCATAGAAGCAGAGAGCAGAATGGTGGTTATTAGTGCCAGAGGGTGGGAAATGGAGATGTCATTCATGTTCAAAGAATACAAACTTTTAGTTATAAGCTGAGTAAGTCTGAAAAATCTAAAGCACATCCTAATTAGATCAGCAAAATAGCACTGTGTTTATAGTTAGTAATACTGCAATGTATGCTTCTGATTTGCTACAACAGTAGACCTTAAGTGTTTTTACTATAAAAAAAAAATTGCTGGCCGGGCATGCTGGTTCACGCCTGTAATCTCAGCACTTTGGGAGGCTGAGGCAGGCGGATCACGAGGTCAAGAGATCGAGACTATCCTGGCCAACATGGTAAAACCCCGTCTTTACTAAAACTACAAAAAAATTAGCTGGGTGTGGTGGCACGTGCCTGTAATCCCAGCTACTCGGGAGGCTGAGGCAGGAGAACTGTTTAAACCTGGGAGGCGGAAGTTGCAGTGAGCGAAGGTCACACCAGTGCACTCCAGCCTGGCGCCTAGGGACTGAGTGAGATTCTGCCTCAAAAACAAAAAATTGCTTATCTACGTGAGGTAATAGATGTGTTCATCAACTTGACTGCATTTTATTTTACTATATATATTAAACCATTACATTGTACACATTAAATAGTTATACAACTTTTTTATTTATCAGAAAGTCACATAAACACAGATGTACACTAAGCTCTCACTTTACGTTCAAAATAGGTTCTTGAAAACTACATCATTAAATGAAGCAATGTTGCTATGTCATGCAAACGTAACTCTTGTCTGTATCAATTATACTCTGGTAAAATTCGTTTTCTCACACAATATGTTGCTATCAACAAAGTTAAGTGAGAATTTACTATACACATATATAACTTACATAGGTGTGTGTACGTGTGTGAGACACACATTTTTATATAGAGATAGATCTCAATAACAGAATTTCAGAAGGCTTCCTACTAAATAAGATAAAATTATACAATAATAGCTATTAAGAAATAAGGTAACAATGAAGAGCTTAATATACACTTAGCAATGCTCTAAGCTGGTTAACGACACAGTGCATTTAAGAAATCTAGAAGGTGAGTAGATACTTTAAACTAGTGGTGGCCAACCCTTTGAATGTGAGCACATTTGGCTGGGCGCGGTGGCTCACGCCTGTAATCCCAGCACTTTGGGAGGCTGAGGCGGGTGGATCACGAGGTCAAGAGATCGAGACCATCCTGGTCAACATGGTGAAACCCCATCTCTACTAAAAAATACAAAAAATTAGCTAAGCTTGGTGGCACGTGCCTGTAGTCCCAGCTACTCAGGAAGCTGAGGGAGGAGAATTGCCTGAACCCAGGAGGTGGAGGTTGCAGTGAGCAGAGATTGCGCCATTGCACTCCAGCCTGGGTAACAAGAGCGAAACTCTGTCTCGGAAAAAAAAAAAAAAAAAAAAAAGAATTTTTATAGAATTACATTTGTAACCTCTAGAGGATTAAAAATCACTAGGCAGGAGGGAGGACTCAAGATGGCGCTGCTGTGAGAACAACCCAGGATTGGAGCTCTCGTTGAATCCGCAAACGGTGAGTCTGAGCTGCATTTCCAGACTGATCTTTGTTGCCCACAGAACGGGGAAACTCCCAAGTATAAAAAAGACACGGGACGCCAGGCAGTAGGTCTGCCTGGCGAAGCCAGCAGCCGGGGCGGCGGTGGCCAGCCCTACCCAACAATCCCCACAGGGCGCGCTTGTCCGGGTGCCCTGCTGAACCAGCAACCTGAGACTTGAGAGGGCTGGACTTGAGACTGAACAAGACTTGGACAGTAGGCCAGCACAGGGGATTGCAGGGACAGATAGTTTGGGATACCCAGTGGGACGAACAAAACCGCGATTTCAAACTATCCCGAGCAGATGGTCCGAGATGCTCTGTGGGGGAGGGGCGTCCACCACTACCGAGGCAACCCGCCCCAACTGAGATACACGCCCACTGCTGACGCAGCCAGCCGTTGCCGAGGCAACCCATCCCTACTGAGATACACGCCCACTGCTGACTGCAGACTGCCGTTGCTGAGGCAACATGCTACAACGAAGAGACTCCGTCGCAGGGCGTGGTGGAGACCACAGCAGAGCCTGCAGGAACAGGGCGAATCACACAACAGCAGGGCGGAGCCTCGGCAGCCAAACAGTGGCTAGTCTGCCTTCTAGCTGGGCAGGACACCTAATCAGACATCAAAAAATAAAGCCCGAACCCCCCAACACAGAGCATTTGAGAAAAACAGGTTTTTTTTCAATGAGCTCTGTTGCAGCGGAATCAAACATAGCAGCCTAACAGCCCTGAATGAACAACAGAGCTCACAGCTCAGCAATTGAGCTCCAAAAAAGTACACAGACTGTCTCCTCAAGCAGCTCCCTGACCCCTCTATATCCAAAAGATTGACATTCGGCAGGCATCATCCTGGGACAAAGATAGCAGAAAAAGAAATGGGTAGCATCCCTCACTGTGCCACAGCTGCTAGAGGTGCACCCCAGACAAGCAGGGCCTGGAGTGGACCTCAGCAGCCGTACAGCGAAGGGGCTAGGCTGGTAGAAGAAAAACCAAGTAACAGAAATACTTCATCATCAACAATCTGGGTGTCCACTCAGAGACCCAATCGAAAAGTCAGCAACTACGCAGATGACAAGCAGATAAACCCACAAAGATGGGAAGAAACCAGCGAAAAAAGGAGGAAAACACCCGAAACCAGAACACCTCACCTCCTAGAAAGGACCAAAACTCCTCACCAGCAAGGGAGCAAAGCTGGACGGAGAATGACTGTGACGAAATGACGGAATTAGACTTCAGAAGGTGGATGAGAAACTTTTGTGAGCTAAAAGAACATGTTTTAAATCAATGCAAAGAAACTAAGGAACTTAAAAAAAGATATGAGGAAATGATAACAAGAATGGATAACTTAGAGAGGAATATGAATGAATTAAAGGAGCTGAAAAACACAATACAAGAACTTCGCGAAGCATGCACAAGTTTCAATAGCCGAATTGATCAAGCAGAAGAAAGAATATCTGAAGTCGAAGACCAACTCAATGAAATAAAACGAGAAACCAAGATTAGAGAAAAAAGCGCAAAAAGGAATGAACAAAGTCTCCAAGAAATGTGGGACTATGTGAAAAGACCTAATCTACGTTTGATAGGTGTACCAGAAGGGGACGAAGAGAATGAATCCAAGCTGGAAAATACTCTTCAGGACATCATCCAGGAAAACTTCCCCCACCTAGCAAGACAGGCCAACACTCAAATGCAGGAAATACAGAGAACACCACAAAGATATTCTGCAAGAAGAGCAACCCCAAGGCACATAATCGTCAGATTCAACAAGGTTGAAATAAAAAAGAAAATACTAAGGGTAGCCAGAGAGAAAGGTCGAGTTACCCACAAAGGGAAGCCCATCAGACTCACAGCAGATCTCTCGGCAGAAACACTACAAGCCAGAAGAGAGTGGGGGCCAATATTCAACATTCTTAAAGAAAAGAACTTTCAACCCAGAATTTCATATCCAGCCAAACTGAGCTTCAGAAGTGAAGGAAAAATAAAATCCTTTGCGAACAAGCAAGTACTCAGAGATTTTGTCACCACCAGGCCTGCTTTACAAGAGCTCCTAAAAGAGGCACTACACATAGAAAGAAACAACCAGTACCAGCCATTCCAAAATCACACTAAAAGTTAAAGAGCATCAACATAATGAAGAATCTACAACAACTAACAGGCAAAACAGCCACTTAGCATCAAAATGGCAGTATCAAATTCACACATAACAATATTAACCCTAAATGTAAATGGACTAAATGCACCAATCAAAAGACACAGACTGGCAAATTGGATAAAAATCCAAAACCCATCAGTGTGCTGTATCCAGGAAACCCATCTCACATGCAAGGATACACAAAGGCTCAAAATGAAGGGATGGAGGAAGATTTACCAAGCAAATGGAGAGCAAAAAAAAGCAGGAGTTGCAATACTCGTCTCTGATAAAATAGACTTTAAAGCAACAAAGATCAAAAGAGACAAAGAAGGCCATTACATACTGGTAAAAGGATCGATAAAACAAGAAGAGCTAATGATCCTAAACATATATGGACCCAATGCAGGAGCACCCAGATACATAAGGCAAGTTCTTAATGACTTACAAAGAGACTTAGACTCCCACACAATAATAGTGGGAGACTTTAACACTCCACTGTCAATATTAGATCAACCAGACAGAAAATCAACAAGGATATCCAGGGCTTGAACTCAGACCTGGAGCAAGCAAACCTGATAGACATTTACAGAACTCTCCACCCCAAATCCACAGAATAGACATTCTTCTCAGCACCACATCACACCTACTCAAAAATTGACCACATAATTGGAAGTAAAGCACTGCTCAACAAATGCAAAACAACTGAAATCATAACAAACAGCCTCTCAGACCATAGTGCAATCAAGTTAGAACTCAGAATACAGAAACCAACCCAGAACCGCACAGCTTCATGGAAACTGAACAACTGGCTCTTGAATGTTGACTGGGTAAACAATGAAATGAAGTCAGAAATAAAGAAGTTCTTCGAAACCAATGAGAACGAAGACACAACATGCCAGAACCTCTGGGACACATTTAAAGCAGTCTCTAGAGGAAAGTATATAGCAATAAGTGCCCATATGAGGAAAATGGAGAGATCCAAAATTGACACCCTATCGTCAAAATTGAAAGAGCTAGAGGAGCAAGATCAAAAACACTCAAAACCCAGCAGAAGACAAGAAATAACTAAGATCAGAGCTGAACTGAAGGAGATTGAGATACAAAAAACCCTTCAAAAAATCAATAAATCCAAGAGCTGGTTTTTTGAAAAGATCAACAAAATAGACCACTAGCCAGATTGATTAAAAATAAAAGAGAGAACAACCAAATAGATGCAATAAAAAATGATAAAGGGGAAATCACCACAGATTCCACAGAAATTCAAACCATCATCAGAGAATATTACAAACAACTCTATGCACATAAACTAGTAAACCTGGAAGAAATGGATAAATTCCTGGACTCCTGTGTCCTCCCAAGCCTAAACCAGGAGGAAGCTGAAACTATGAATAGACCAATAACAAGGGCAGAATTCGAGGCAGCAATTAAGAGCCTACCACACAAAAAAAGCCCAGGTCCAGATGGGTTCACAGCTGAATTCTACCAGACACACAAAGAGGAGCTGGTACCATTCCTTCTAAAACTATTTCAAACAATCCAAAAAGAGGGAATCCTTCCCAAATCATTTTACGAGACCAACATCATCCTGATACCAAAACCCGGCAGAGACCCAACAAGAAAAGAAAACTTCAGGCCAATATCCATGATGAACATAGATGCAAAAATCTTCAATAAAATACTGGCAAGCCGAATGCAACAGCAAATCAAAAAACTTACTCACCATGATCAAGTAGGATTCATCCCGGGGATGCAAGGCTGGTTCAACATACGCAAGTCTATAAACGTAATTCACCACATAAACAGAACCAAAAACAAAAACCACATGATTATCTCAATTGATGCAGAGAAGGCATTTGACAAAATTCAACAGCCCTTTATGCTAAAAACCCTCAATAAACTCGGTATCGATGGAACGTATCTCAAAGTAATAAAAGCTATTTATGACAAACCAACAGCCAATATCATACTGAATGGGCAAAAACTGGAAGCATTCCCTTTGAAATCTGGCACTAGACAAGGATGCCCTCTTTCACCACTCCTATTCAATATAGTTCTGGAAGTTCTAGCCAGAGCAATCAGGCAAGAAAAAGAAATAAAGGGTATTCAAATAGGAAAGGTGGAAGCCAAATTGTCTCTATTTGCAGACGACATGATAGTATACCTACAAGACCCCATCACCTCAGCCCAAAAACTCCTGAAACTGATAAGCAACTTCAAAAACTTGGATATAAAAAAAAGTCTCAGGATATAAAATCAATGTGCAAAAATCACAAGCATTCGTCTACACCAATAACAGACTTAAAGAAAGCCAAATCAAGAACCAACTGCCATTCACAATTGCTACAAAAAGAATAAAATACCTTGGAATACAACTCACAAGGAACGTAAGGGACCTCTTCAAGGAGAACTACAAACCACTGCTCAACGAAATCAGAGAGGACACAAACAGATGGAGAAACATTCCATGTTCATGGTTAGGAAGAATTAATATCGTGAAAATGGCTATACTGCCCAAAGTAATTTACAGAATCAACGCTATCCCCATCAAGCTACCATTGACTTTCTTCACAGAACTGGAAAAAACCACCATGAACTTCATATGGAACCAAAAGAGAGCCCGCATAGCCAAGTCAATTCTAAGCAAAAAGAACACAGCGGGGGGCATCACACTACTCGATTTCAAACTATACTACAAGGCTACAGTAATCAAAACAGCATGGTACTGGTACCAAAACAGAGATATAGACCAATGGAACAGAACAGAGGCACCGGAGGCAACACAACATATCTACAACTATACAATCTTTGATAAACCTGACAAAAACAAGCAAGGGGGAAAGGATTCCCTGTTTAACAAATGGTGTTGGGAAAACTGGCTAGCCATGTGCAGAAAGCAGAAACTGGACCCCTTCCTGACACTTTACACTAAAATTAACTCCAGATGGATTAAAGACTTAAACATAAGACCTGGCACCATAAAAACCCTAGAAGGAAATCTAGGCAAAACTATCCAGGACATAGGAGTAGGCAAGGACTTTATGAACAAAACACCAAAAGCATTGGCAACGAAAGCCAAAATAGACAAATGGGACCTAATGAAACTCCACAGCTTCTGCACGGCAAAAGAAACAGTCACTAGAGTGGATCGGCAACCAACAGAATGGGAAAAAATTTTTGCAGTTTACCCATCTGACAAAGGGCTGATATCCAGAATTTACAAAGAACTCAAACGGATTTGCAGGAAAAAAACAAACAAGCCCATTCAAAAGTGGGCAAAGGATATGAACAGACACTTTACGAAAGAAGACATATATGAGGCCAACAATCATATGAAAAAATGCTCATCGTCACTGGTCATCAGAGAGATGCAAATCAAAACCACATTGAGATACCATCTCACGCCAGTTAGAATGGCAATCATTAAAAAATCTGGAGACAACAGATGCTGGAGAGGATGTGGAGAAAAAGGAACACTTTTACACTGTTGGTGGGAGTGTAAAGTAGTTCAACCATTGTGGAAGACAGTGTGGTGATTCCTCAAGGCCTTAGAAATAGAAATTCCATTTGACCCAGCAATCCCATTACTAGGTATATATCCAAAAGACTATAAATCGTTCTACTATAAGGACACATGTACACGAATGTTCATTGCAGCACTGTTTACAATAGCAAAGACCTGGAACCAACCAAAATGCCCATTGATGATAGACTGGATTGGAAAAATGTGGCACATATACACCATGGAATATTATGCAGCAATCAGAAATGATGAGTTTGTGTCGTTTGTAGGGACATGGATGAATCTGGAGAACGTCATCCTCAGCAAACTGACACAAGAACAGAAAATGAAACACCGCATATTCTCACTCATAGGTGGGTGATGAAAAATGAGAACATATGGACACAGAAAGGGGAGTACTAAACACTGGGGTCTATTGGGGGGAAAAGGGGAGGGCCAGTGGGAGGGGGAGGTGGGGAGGGATAGCCTGGGGAGAAATGCCAAATGTGGGTGAAGGGGAGAAGGAAAGAAAAGCACACTGCCATGTGTGTTCCTACGCAACTGTCTTACATGCTCTGCTCATGTACCCCAAAACCTAAAATCCAATAAAAAATTAAAAAAAAAAAATCACTAGGCAGAAGAGATATCCAACATGTGTTCCTGGGATTTCTGAACCAAATCTCAATACGTCCACTACTCACCTTAAGGATTTTAGACATGATGCAAAAAACAGTATTTGGAAGAAAAAAAACTTGAACATAGAGCTCCTCAATTATACAAGCATTCCCAGGTCTCCAAAAGCAATGGACAGCAGTCAGATCACGGAGCCCTTTATAAGTGATAAAGTAGACAATGGCTCTCCCTGTAAACCTGAAGGGAGATCACTAAAGGAAAAACTGAATTATTAGATTTAAGAGCATGGGACAGATGATGACCTTATTTGTGAATATGAGAAAAAATGTAGCCTTTTCAGAAATTATTTTTATTGGCACAGAGCTTCCCAAACCACATGTTAAGGCCGGGCTTCCTTCTTGACCTTTGGTCTCCTTGCCTGTGTGCCCTCCTTCATTCACTGTCACCTACCTGGGGGTTTGGCTACTGTCTCACGTATCTTCACATTGCAGGGCTCTTTTCTTTGCTCCAGACAGGTAACCAGGTCTGGGTTAGAGATAGCCACACCTGTTTTATTAAAAAAAATTAACATGACTATTGCTGGGGATACTCCAATTACCAAGCATTATGTTAAGTAGAATAGAGAAATTATAGGGGATTCTAGAAAATTAATCTTTAGAATATTTAAGTATTTTGGCTAGGCGTGGTGGCTCACGCCTGTAATCCCAGCACTTTAGGAGGCCGAAGCAGGGGTATCACGAGGTCAGGAGATCGAGACCAGCCTGGCAAAGATGGCAAAAACCCCATCTCTACTAAAAATACAAAAATTAGCCAGGCGCAGTGGCAGGTGCCTATAATCCCAGCTACTTGGGAGGCTGAGGCAGGAGAATCGCTTGAACCCAGGAGGTGGAGGTTGCAGTGAGCCAAGATCATGCCACTGCACTCTAGCCTGGGTGACAGAGCAAGACTCCATTTCAAAAAAAATAATAATAATTAAGTATTTTAAATCTGTAGGCTTTTAGCTCCACTACCAAGTACTAATGAATCAAAAATAAGTTGTGCAAATTGCATTTTAAGATATCAAAGACAATATTTTATGTCATTTAATTTATAGAATTACCACTAACCTAGAGTGAAGGACACAAATTAGCTCACAAGAAGGTTTACATAAAGATGAAACATACTAAAGATTTTATTTTTTTACACTAGGCTGGAGTGCAGTGGTGCGGTCTCGGCTCATTGCAACCTCATTTCCCTGGTTCAAGTGATACTCCTGTCTCAGCCTCCTGAATAGCTGGGATTATAGGTGGCATGACCACACCTGGTTAATTTTTGTATTTCTAATAGAGATGGGGTTTCACCATGTTGGCTGGGCTAGTCTCGAACGCCTGACCTCGTGATCCTCCCACCTTGGCCTCCCAAAGTGCTGGGATTACAGGAGTGAACCACCATCTCCAGCCAAGTTTTTTCTTGAAGAGAGGAACTGAAATTCACACAAAGGAGAAAATCCCAAGAGACATTCTACAAAGGAAGAAAATAAAACTCTGAAAAAGTATTAGGAATTACATATTAAAGTTATCCTCACCCAGGGAGACCAGGTTTCTGTAGTTCTCCAACATCACATCTCTATATAAATTCTGCTGGGCAGGGTCCAGACATCTCCACTCTTCTGGAGAGAATTCTATGGCCACATCCCTGAATGTTAAGAGTTCCTGAAAATACATATTTAGCAAGTGACAGAGTTTTTTTTGTTTTTGTTTTTGTTTTTTTAATATGAAGTCTCACTCTGTTGCCCAGGCTGGAGTGCGGTGGCACAGTCTCGGCTCACTGCAACCTCTGCCTCCCAGGCTCAAGCAATTCTTCTGCCTTGGCCTCCTGAGTAGCTGGGATTACAGGCACCTGCCACCATGCCCAGCTGATTTTTTTTTTATTAGAGACAGGGTTTCACCATTTTGGCCAGGCTGGTCTTAAACTTCTGACCTCAGGTGATCCACCACCTTGGCCTCCCAAAGTGCTGGGATTACAGGTGTGAGCCACTGTGCCCGGCGGTGACAAGAGGTCTTAATTTGACTACAGGTGAAATGAGTTAAGAGAACTAGTTCTGACTCATGAGACTGACTGCAATTATCTGATAAAATAACTTTCAACTCAGTAATGTTCTCTAAAGTATTCTATAACTCTGAGTTTTAAGGAGGACATGCCTTTCTGTTGCTGCAATGGAAATATGGGATACACTGACCTGCCCCTACCAAAACCAAATAGAGCAGGCCCTTTGTGACCTACTGGAACAAAGGGTGAACTCACTTCTCATTAAAGTATCTGGAAGCCCTCATATTTGACCCTGGCCTTGTGGTAGAATCATGTGAGGAATTTAATTTAAGAAGCAGAAATTTTTCCACCCAGAAAAATAGACAGGATCTGTGGGGAAGGCAACGGTGATGGTTTCTCTTTAAAGTGTCCATGTGATACTACTGGAAGACTAGGCTAAGAGTCACTCAGCCAAGCATTGCCTCTAAAGTTCAATATGCATATAAGTTACTTGGTATTCAAAGCCTCACTGTAAGTAACAACATTCTGCAGGTTTAAGAAGGGTCCATGAATTAGCTTCTTTTTTTTTTTTTTTTGAGACCGAGTTTCGCTCTTGTTACCCAGGCTGGAGTGCAATGGCGCGATCTCGGCTCACAGCAACCTCCACCTCCTGGGTTCAGGCAATTCTCCTGCCTCAGCCTCCTGAGTAGCTGGGATTACAGGCACGTGCCACTATGCCCAGCTAATTTTTTGTATTTTTGGTAGAGATGGGGTTTCACCATGTTGACCAGGATGGTCTCGATCTCTTGACCTTGTGATCCATCTGCCTCAGCCTCCCAAAGAGCTGGGATTACAGGCTTGAGCCACTGCGTCTGGCCCCAGTGAATTAGCTTCTTATTGCAAGTCTGCTGTTAATGCTGATGTCCCTCTCCCTGGATCCATTAAAATACCACTCGGCCAGAGAAAGCAGACACAGCACAGAGTCCCTAATCCCAACAACCTTATCACAACACAAATACTTTACATTTGAAGACAAGACCACCAATCATCATTTTGAAACATGGCATTCTATCTAGGCCCTTTAAAGTTTACAAAGACAGGAGATGGTGGCAATGCCTGAGTAAGTCTGCATTTGAAAAACATGCACATTCATTCATGCGATCTTTACGGAGCATGTACTATATGCTCAGTGTGTCACAGAACAGTGTGCTGGGAAGTTCACATTATGTGTGTTATTCTGTAACATCCTGAAAAGACGGTACTAAGAAAAGAAGGTACCAAGTGCCCCATACTTCGCAAGATTTAAATGCAGGGCCCCAGCATTTCTATTTGTTCTTCTATTTTCTTATCATTGATTTTTTTTTTAATGCATAGAATAATAGCTCAATATAGATAGGAAAGATGCAGAAAGGAACTGTTAAGTGCAATTCAGAGGAATTTTTTACTTTTGTGTTTGTATTTACTTTGAGACTTGTGAACAAAACACTGAAACTGCAGAGATGGAGAACAGGTTGCTGGATGGGATGTCTCTAAAAACACGGATTTTAATTTTATAAAAAAGAATTTAAGGCACAAAAGTATATAGCTTTTCCCCATTTATCAGCTTTTGGGTTTCAGGAATTGTGAGCCCCAGCTCTGGAGAGGCAGTAGAAATAGCCACCCCAAACTCTAATCTCTAAGCAGTTCTGTGAGAAATTTCAGTGTGGGGTCAGATCTGGACAAGGTTCATCACAGGGTGGATCTGGGCAGGGCTGAGACAGAAGGAGGACCCTAGGCATCTGCTCTCTATGCCCATAACTATTTTCAGTTTTGTCTTTTCTAAGCCTGCCCAAGAGAAATTTGATTCCCAGAGTTCCAAAACCCTCATGTTTTTCTAGACCAATTATATTAGAAGCTAATTATTTATTCTCAGCAAGGTGAAAACAATACAAATAATAATAACAACAACTTCTCTTCTGTCAATGAATAGCCAATCAGGCGGTGGCATCAAAACTCACAAAACAGGAAAATGGAAATAACCCAAATGAAGCTTAAGTCTCCTGTACAATTTCTGTCTTGGTACCGAACACAAGATGCTAAATTCAACCATTTATTCATGTGCTCTAGACAGCAAATGCCTTGATGGTAGAGACCATGACTGCTTCATGTCTTTTTCTAATGACCATATAAAATAGAAGCAATTAGCTTATTGATGAGTTTGAGTCTCCAGATCTCCTCATTTTTCATCAAAGAACCAGAAAACTGGAGCAATTCTTATCTGGGTACAATTCAAGGAGATTCTTTCTGTGAGGGAGGAACAAACCCTGCATGAGTCATTTCTCTTCCTCTGAAATGGGAGCAGAATTAGACCTTCTTGTCAGACTGACCCCAGTCTGCACAGGACATCTTTAAATATCTCAATTACTCAAAGATGCTGGTAAGAGTGTCCCCAGTGACCTTGGGTCAGTGCAATTCTCTCATAGTAATCCAGGGAGGAGACACTCAAGCTGACTTTATAGGGTGCAAATAGAGCTGCCCTGGTGGACTTGCAGATGTGATAACCCCTGTCCCTGGATCAGCTAACTCTGAGGTAAGGGGAAGGACAAAGTACTGTATTCCTACAACACAGTATACAGGAGGAAGGCACATGTGTGATTATGGTTGTCATTATGGCTCTGGATACTTTGTGTCTTTGACTTCCCACTGCTAAGAGGCAAGTTTACACTTACGAATTCTGCCACAGGATTCTATTCACATCAGAAGCCTCACAGACAGCTGTAGCAGGTCAGTGAACAAGACCTGGAAAACTCAAAGGGCTCCACTCTAAAAATGGGGCTTAAGATATCTATGTTGACCTCTCATAATGCAGAAAAAGTGTTCTGTGAGTTTTCCATATGTCTTCAACCCACAGTCTTGGGAATCCGAGGCAGAGACCAGCTTTTATGTCCAGATTCTAGGTGGGATCGATGTGCCTCTGCATTTTTAGGGAATACCGCAAGCAGAGTAAAACCAGAGAGATCCCCTCGTGGAGGCTCCTTCAACACATTCTAAAGAATATTTTGACCTGAAAGGAAAAAGCTGGGGTAAACATAAGTAGAGAGTTTTTTTTCTGGGGGGGCAAAGTTTGAAGATTGCAACCCTAGAGTATATACACTCCAATCACACATATATTTGTAAAGGCAAAAAGGAAGGCAGAGAGGGAACTGATAGTTGTCAGAAATTCTTATGGGTTTACAGAAGTAACGTTGGTGAGTGATTGGCTACACACATTGTTAAGCTGTAGCGTGTGGGTTCTAGTGTCCACTGTGGCATTACTGGGTTAATTTATAGCCACTTGTGCCAACAGCAAGCAATTTCAAAAGTTCAAAGAGGGGCACAGTATATGATTGTGGTCTCATTTTAACAAATCTGTGGGTTCGATAATGAAAAGAACATAGATAAAAGTTCTTTTTGGGTCCAGGTGTGGTGGCTCACGCCTATAATCCCAGCACTTTGGGGGGCTGAGGTGAGCAGATCACAAGATCAGAAGTTTGAGACCAGCCTGGCCAATATGGTGAAACCCTGTCTCTACTAAAAATAGAAAAATTCGCTGGGTACAGTGGTGGACACCTGTAGTCCCAGCTAGTCGGGAGGCTGTGGCAGGAGAATCGCTTGAACCTGGAAGGCAGAAGTTGCAGTGAGCCAAGATCGTGCCACTGTACTCCAGCCTGAGTGACAAGAGTGAAACTCCATCTCAAAGAAAAAAAAAGTTATTTTCTTCTCTCAAATCCCAAGACATATAAATTCAGAATTTGGAACTGTACATTTAGGTCTTGGAGGGCTGTTGAGTTGTGCACATTTATGGGCATTTGAGCAAAGGGAGGAGGGAGAGAACTAAAGTTCTCAAGTTTAATTAATGCACATGTATAATCCTTGCTGGGTTTACCAGCCCCGTGATTTCTGAAACAGTGTCAGACTGAAGATGACAGAAGCAGTGAAAGAGGTGAAATAACAGACTGCTGTCCTGAAGTTACTTTTGCAGAAACCAAGTGTAACTGCTCTACAAGGGACTGCAGATCCTGAAGAGAGAGACCACTTTGTCTGCAGCTTTGGGAAGCACTTTGCTGTACTTTGTTGCACAACTGTGTGCTGTGACTAGAATCCTGAGAACAAAGATTTTTCTCTCAAGTAAAGCCTGGTGGGCACTTTGTGTATAACATCTGGTAATTCTGGACTGTGTGTAGAAAATATAACTAAAAGAAAAATTATCTGCCGGGCATAGTGGTTCATGCCTGTAGTCCCAGCACTTTGGGAGGCCGAGGTGGGCAGACCACGAGGCCAGGAGATTGAGACCATTCTGGCCAACATGGTGAAACCTGTCTCTACTAAAAATACAAAACAAAGTAGCTGGGTGTAGTGGTGAGCACCTGTAGTGGCTGAGCTACTGGCTACTCAGGAGGCAGAGGCAAGAGAACTGCTTGAACCTGGGAAGTGGAGACTGCAGTGGCTGAGATTGCCCCACTGTACTCCAGCCTGATGACAGAGCGAGACTGTTTAAAAAAAAAAAAAATCTTCAGTCCTAAAAAAAACTCTCCACCATAATAGAACAGCAATAAAATGTTCTGTTATATAACTAAACCAAAATGTGATGTGCATCACAGCCAATTTACTAAGAGACTGCAAACAGAAAAAAGTACCATCATTAGTTCTCAAGTAAAAGACTTGAAAGCACCATCTGTCATACACAGTTTACTACAACTTCACCTAGTAATTTGGGAGGTCATCTGGGTTTCTAATTGGTAATATTCTAAGGAAAAATAAACTTCCCACATCTTTGTGACAGGACAGAGATTTGCAATGTGGAGCCGGGTACCTGCTGAAGGCAGCCTCCTACCTTCCCACAGAAACTATGGAATAGGATATATATTCTTGCTATTTACATTTCTTTTTTTTTTTTTTTTTTTTGAGACAGAGTTTCGCTCGTTACCCAGGCTGGAGTGCAATGGCGCGATCTCGGCTCACCACAACCTCCGCCTCCTGGGTTCAGGCAATTCTCCTGCCTCAGCCTCCTGAGTAGCTGGGATTACAGGCACGCGCCATCATGCCCAGCTAATTTTTTGTATTTTTAGTAAAGACGGGGTTTCACCAAGTTGACCAGGATGGTCTCGATCTCTTGACCTCGTGATCCACCCGCCTCAGCCTCCGAAAGTGCTGGGATTACAGGCGTGAGCCACCGCTCCCGGCCACTGCTATTTATATTTCAAAGCAATAGTTCCCAGGTCCTAAAGACAAGTCTGAGTCAGAAAAGGCAAATAACCTATTTAACTAATAAAAATGATATACATATATTTCAAAAACCAGTGTAAATACTTGCACATGGCTGGGCACGGTGGCTCACGCCTATAATCCTAACACTTTGGGAGGCCAAGGTGGGCAGATCACTTCATGTCAGGAGACTGAGACCAGCCTGGCCAACATGGGGAAACCCCATCTCTACTAAAAAAAAATACAAAGAAAAAAAAAATCAGCCAGAGTGGTAGCAGTTGCCTGTAATCCCAGCTACTGGGGAAGCTGAGGCAGGAGAATCACTTAACCTGGGAGGCAGAGGTTGCAGTGAGCCAAGATCATGCCAGTGCACTCCAGCCTGCGTGACAAGAGTTTAACTCCATCTCAAAAGAAAAGACTTGCATGTAAGGGATGAACTGACGCACAGTGTGTGCACAGGGAAGAGGATTTGTCGGAAGTTAAAAGAGGAAGAGAGAAAGGACCTATGGAGAGACATGGGTGGGGCAGAACAGGACTAACTAAAGCACTGGTTTGTGATACAGGTACAGGCCCAGGCAGGGCTATGCTCTGACTGATTTCTGTGTCCGTAAAGGCAGAAGACATCAGGATCAGTGGGTCCAGAAGCCTGGGCGGGTAAAGGAAACAGGCTCCTGCTACAGATCCAGTGTCTGGGGTTGAGATGAGCCAGGAAACTTCTGAGCAATGTGTGTGTTTTTGGCAGAAAATTCTAAGTGCAAAGCTGCCATGGGCCCAATTCATGAGGGTAGAACCCTGTCCTAGGAAGGGTGTGGTCGGTGCAAAATCCCAGTGGGCGTGCTCAGTAGTGGGTTAGCATTTGGACGGGGCTGGCAGCAGGGTGCAGGGAAGGGCTTTTCTCAGAACTCCTTTCCTCTAAGTTCCCAGTCCCCTCTCTACCCGGAGGAGACCTGGAGGAACAGGACAGCGCATGTGCAGAACCTGGCCGGGTCTCCCGCGGACACCCCACATCTCCCTCCAGCCCAGGCTCAGCCACGTCTGTCTTCTGACAGAAAACGTTCGGAGTTTGCTCAACAGCAGTCAGTGCTCCACCCCGACGGGACGTCCAGCACCTCACTAACGACACCACCCAGAGTCAGCGCCGACCACACAAGCTCAGCGCTCTTCCCGCAGCCGCCCCCCGCAGACGCCAGTCCCGGCCTCTGGACACGCGTCCTCATTTCCGAACCCCGCCTGTAAACCAAGGGCGCCCACACCCTCCTCGGGGTCAGTCACGTGGCAGAACCGCTCAGAACTCTGCGGAGCGCCGGGCGCACCCACGGCGGGGTCTAAGAGACGCCCCCCCAGAAACAGCCACGCGGGGGAGACGCCCGGGGCGAGGGAGCTGCTGGGAAAGGGGGCGGCGGGCGATCCGCTTCGCCTCCCCACACCCCTCACAAGAGCCTTTCCTTCAAGACCGCTGACAGCCCCCAGAGCGCCAGCCACGGCCGGGGCCGCCCCGTGCACGAGTCCCCGTTTGCTCACGGGAACCCCACGTTTTCACGGAGCCTCCATCTAATCCGAACAGGGTCAAGTAGGGACGGGACCCCGGACCACAGAGCCGCCCACGCGGGCACCGCGGAGCTCCTCAGCTCGCAGCCCGGGGAAGGTGCGGGGCTGCGGGCGCAGAGCTGACAACAAGGGCTGCAGGCTGGGCCAGAGCCGCCGTGCGGGGACCGTCGGGAGCCCGGGTCCCTCCGCGGAGGGGACTGAGGACCGACGGCTGAGCGGCGGCCGCGTGGACTCGGCTCCCAGACTCCGTCCCGCCTCCGCCATTTCCCGCCGGTTCCGATGAGGCCTCCCCAGCCTCGGGACGCCCTGCCCCGCACACTCACCATTTCTGGACTTCGGGGTGTCGCGGAGTCTTAGCTACGAATCACCCGAGACCCGCATGTCACAGAGTAACGGAGGCCGAGGCTGCGGCTGAATCACCCCGGCCTCCGGGAGCCGAGAACACGGGGCAGAGAAACTCTAACCCGAGCTCGGGCTGAAGCGCCGCAAAGGCCCCGCCAGATCCCGGATGCCGCCCCCTCCTCTTTGGCTGCTCGCCTGATTGGGCAGTTGTCACTCCAGCACTCTGATTGGATAGGACTCCAATCCCCGCCCTCAGGCCTTGAGTGACAGAAGTTGCGACCATACGCTGCACTGAGTGAGGTGACAGAGACAGGCTCCTGCCTCTCGGCACTTTCAGGCTGGTTTTTTTGTGTGTGTGACGGAGTCTGGCTCTTCTCGTCCAAGTTGGAGTGCAATGGCGCGATCTCTGCTCACTGCAACCTCCACTCCCTGGGTTTAAGCGATTGTCCTGCCTCAGCCTCCCAAGTAGCTGGGATTACAAGTGCCCGCTACCACGCCCAGCTAATTTTTGTGTTTTTAGTAGAGATGAGGTTTCACGATGTTGGCCAGGAGCCCGGGTCTTGAACTTCTGACTTCAGGTTATCTGCCCTCCTGGGCTTCCCAAAGTGCTAGGATTAAAGGCGTGAGCCACCGCACCCGGCCCAGGCAGGGTTTTATCTGTTTGGCTTGGCAGAGCCCATGGTCATTTTTTAACCTTGTAGTGTGTAAGGTTAAGTGCATTTATAATATAAATTGAACGCACACAACACGCGCGCACATGGGCACGTGCACACATGTACACGTGCACACATACACATGCACGCACATACACACCCACTTGTTCACAAATGGCAACCATATAATGACAATTATTTTAATGTTTTATAACCTTTTTTTGCCTCTGCTCTTTTGAGTAGGACACCTGAGATTTTTAAGAAGGAAGTAATCATCTAAAAAGTAAAATGTGGCCAGTCGCGGTGACTCACGCCTCTAATCCCAGCATTTTGGGAGGCCGAGGCGGGTGGATCACGAGGTCAAGATATCGAGACCGTCCTGGTCAACATAGTGAAACTCCGTCTCTACTAAAAATACAAAAATTAGCTGGGCATGGTGGCGCGCACCTGTAGTCCCAGCTACTCGGGAGACTGAGGCAGGAGAATTGCTTGAACCCAGGAGGCGGAGGTTGCAGTGAGCCAAGATCGTGCCATTGCACTCCCGCCTGGGTAACAAAAGCGAAACTCCGTCTCAAAAAAAAAAAAAAAAAAAAAAAAGCAAAATGTTAGCTATTTGTGAATTTTTAACTTTTTATTGGCCACATCAAAAATAATAAAAAGAAACAAGTGAAATTATTTGTGATAATTTTAACCTACTGTATCCAAAATATTATTGTTTTAATATGTGGTCAATATATAATTAGAAATAAAGTATATTTTTGATCTAATTCTTCTAAACCCACTGTGTATTTTATGTTTGCAGCACATTTTACTTAAAAGCAGCCACATTGCAGTTACCCAGTAGCTGCATATGTCAGGTGGCTGCCGTATTGAGTGCAGCCATGAGGGCTCTGACCTCAGGGAGGTGCGGGCCTGAACACCTCTTTTCTGCTGGAAGTGAGGGAACAGCCTCTCTACCAACTTTTCTCCTCAGGCTCAAGTGTGGGTGGGACAGCGTCCCTAGAGAGAGCAGTGGCTGCAAGCTGAGAGTATCCACGTGAACCACAGTCTCCCAGTTGCTGTTTTGGAGAGGTGTGGTGGTCTCTCCTCAGTTCAGCCACGTCCAGGCTGTTGTCCATGACCAAGAAAGGAGAGCTCTCAGCAGCAAGAGAAGACCCGAAAGCAGGTTGCTAGAAATGCGGCTGAGTTCTTTTTTTGGGGGGTTTTCTGGTTTTTTCTTTGGTTGCTTTTTGAGACAGTCTTGCTCTGTCACCCAGGCCTGATCTTGGCTCACTGCAACCTCCACCTCCTCAGTTAAAGTGATTCTCCTGCCTCAGCCTCCCAAGTAGCTGGGATTACAGGCACGTGCCACCATGCCCAGCTAATTTTTTTTGTATTTTTAGTAGAGAAAGGGTTTCACCATGTTGACCAGGATGGTCTTGATCTCTTGACCTCGTGATCCACCCGCCTCGGCCTCCCAAAGTGCTGGGATTACAGGCGTGAGCCACCGTGCCCGGCGAGTTCTGGGTCTTTTATGGAGCAAGAGAAAGGAAGCCTTCTGTGGGTTCTGTCCAAATGTGGGGGGTAAAGTTCCCACTAAGAGTGTTGCATCTGGCCGGGCGCGGTGGCTCAAGCCTGTAATCCCAGCACTTTGGGAGGCCGGGGCGGGTGGATCACGAGGTCAAGAGATCGAGACCATCCTGGTCAACATGGTGAAACCCCGTCTCTACTAAAAATACAAAAAATCAGCTGGGCATGGTGGCGCGTGCCTATAATCCCAGCTACTTGGGAGGCTGAGGCGGGAGAATTGCTTGAACCCAGGAGGCGGAGGTTGTGGTGAGCCGAGATTGTGCCATTGCACTCCAGCCTGGGTAACCAGAGCGAAACTCCTCTCAAAAAAAAAAAAAAAAAAAAAAAGTGTTGCATCTGAGCATGCCTGGGGTTGGCCACCGTGATTCCATCTTGGTTATTACCCATTAATGCCTAAGCAAAAACTTGGAAAAAGGAGGAATGGGGGTGGGTGCTGCTAAAACAACAATGATAATGTCATGTGAATGACAGTCTAATAAGCTGGGTCAAGTTTAGGACATTTAGGTTGATTTATTGCACCTGAACCTCAGTTGAAGCAGCCCCTTCTGAGCAACGTCCTGGCATAAGAAAGCTCTTAACCACATTTCTTCCCGCTAGCTACTGGGACGGGTGCAGATGCGGTCCGGCCGGTGTTTTTCCTTTCCAAAGACCCTCCTTCTCTATCGGCCTAACCAGCCTCTGACTCCCTCCTCTCTCAGGGCTTCCTCTTCCTTTCAAATATCAGACAGTAAACAAAGAATGATGGGGCCCCAGCAGTAGAGAACACTATGTCTTCAGATCTCTTCACAGCCTTGCCCTCCAGAGTTTAGATGTAGCAGGAATAGATTAAAGGCAAACTTCTTGTTTTGCTCTTTGCCTTCGGACCTAATTGTCAGGCTGTAACTGTGTGTTTTTCTCTGGTGGTGTGGGCACTGAGTGAGTTTAAGCACCAAACACTTGCATCCACATCTTCCTGCACTTTTGTTCCCAGAAGGAAACCTTGAATGTGAGTTGTCCAGGTCCTTGGCATTTTGAGCAAAGAATTGAAAAATGAACAAAGTAACAAAGGAATAGAACACAGGAAGGAAGCAGAAAAAGTAGAAATGCATTGAAGTGAGAACACACTGCATAGGGTGGGTGTGGCTCAAGGATCTGGTTACAATGTTTTCTTGGGTTTAAGTACTCCTTTTGAGGTCCCTATCAGCTACGCCTTATCTGCATGAAGAATTTGGTCCTTAGCTAATTAAAGGATGAGATGAAATGCCACCCTATGCAGATGAAGGCATGGCCTGTGCTTGGCCACTCCAAGGCACTCTCCTTTTCTATCAGAGAACTGGTGGAAGGCGGAGGGTTGTAGCGACAGTAACCTTTGATCCTATGCCACTCCGGCATGGGGAGATGGGATTTTTTTCTTTTGGTTTAGCTGTAGGAAGCTGTTCTCAATTGGCCGGAGGTTCCCTGCCCCCAGACCTTTTTTTAGTTTAGGAAGTCACCACAAATTGGCCTTAAGTTCCCTGCTTTCACACCTTGTTCTCCTAACTCACTTCTGAATAACTTGATACCATCTTACAAGAAATCTAACTTTAAATAAAGGGGAAAAAATCGTTACTTATAGGGTGCCGAGCCTTTGCGGGTTTTTGTGATCAATCTCCTGGCATTCTGCCTGTAATAGGTATATACATTAGTAGGCTATAAGTGCATAACAATCCCAAAACATACTAGCTCATGTTTGAGGTCACGTTTAGGACATTTAGGACATTTTTTTTTTTTAATGGGATGGCTAGAAATTTAGGCTGTGCTCAGCAGGGCTGGTCTTCTGAGCTCAGCTTGGCTCCATCAGGCATGAGTGTTCAGCTGCTGCTGAATTAGGTGGCTCTGTTTCTGGGAGTGAGCTGTCTGGCTCCCTAAGTGTGTGGCACCTAGGCTTTTCTTCTTATGGTATTTTATCCTCCAGCAAGCTAAAATGGGCTTGTTCTCACAGAGATGAAAGAGTTCTGAAAAAGAAAACAGAAGCATTTAAAACTGTTTGAACCTAGGTACCAAAGTGACACACTGTCATGTGCACAGTTTTGGCCTGTGCAAATAAGGCGAGAAAGATTCAAGGTTTGGGAAGCAGAATCTGTCTCTTGATCGGAACTACTATAAAAGCCATTGCCAAGGGCATGAATACAAGAAGAAAATTTTAAAAACTTGTCTACTTTGGCTCACTGCAACCTCCACCTCCCAGGTTCAAGCGATTCTCCTGCCTCAGCCTCTGGAATAGCTGAGATTACAGGTGCACGCCATCATGCCTGGTTAATTTTTTGTATTTTTAGTAGAGACAGTCTTTCCCCATGTTGGCCAGGCTGGTCTCAAACTCCTGACCTCAGGTGATCCACCGACCTTGGCCTCCCAAAGTGCTGAGATTTCAGCCACTGTGCCTGGCCAAAAAATATTGTCATTTAAGCAATCAATTTTATTATGCCGTTTCTTACAGATGGAGTTTATATAACTGTCCCATAGCTATTAAGCAGTTGGCTAGGACTGAAAATCAACTCTGCCTGAAAGCCAGAAACATCACTCTGTCCACCTTCCAAAATACTATAAGGCTGTAGTAACCAAAACAGCCTGATACTGGTACAAAAACAGATACACAGACCAACAGAACAGAATACAACACTCCGAAATAGACCTGCACACCTACAGCTATCTAATTTTTAACTAAGATGGCAAAATAAGCAATAGAGAAAGGACTCCCTATTCTGGTGCTGAGATAACTAGGTACTCATATGCAGGACGGTAAAACTAGACCTATGCCTTTGGCCGTATACAAAACTTAACACAAGATCAATTAAGGATTTAAATTTGAGACCTGGAACTATAAGAATTCTACAAGAACACCTAGGAAATATATTTCTTGACATTAGCCTTGGGAAATAATGTTTGGCCAATCCCCAAAAGCAATTTCTGGAAAAACAAACATTGATAAGTGGGACTTAATTAAACCAAAAAGCTTCTGCACAGCAAAAGAAACTATGAACAGAATAAACAGAAAATCTATAGAATGAAAGAAAATATTTGCAAGCTATAGATCTGAGAAAGGTCTAATTTCCGGAATCTGTAAGAAATATACACAAGCAGAAAACAAATAAGCCTATTTAAAAATGAGCAAAAACAGGAAGAGCTACATATCCAAAGAGGACTTACAAGCACGAACGAATGTGAAAATATGCTCCACTCACGAATAATCAGAGCAATGCAAATCAAAACCACAGTGAGATATCATCTTACACTAGTCAGAGTAAATATTTGTTAAAGAGTCAACAGAAAACCTGCTGGTGAGACTGCAGGAAAAACAGAACACTTATGCACTCCTGGTAGGAATGTAAATCAGTTCAGCCACTGTGGAAGGCAGTTTGAAGATTTGTCAAAGAGCTTAGAACTACCATTTTACCCTGCAATCCAATTACTGGGTATTTATCTTAAAAAAATTATTCTAAGGCTGGGTATGGTCGCTCTCGCCTGTAATCCCAGCACTTTGCGAGGCTGAGGTGGGTGGATCACGAGGTCAGGAGATCGAGACCATCCTGGCCAACATCCTGTCTCTACTAAAACTACAAAAATTAGCTGGGTGTGGTGCTGCACGCCTGTAGTGCCAGCTACTCGAGAGGCTGAGGCAGGAGAATCACTTGAACCCAGGAGGCAGAGGATGCAGTGAACTGAGATTGGGCCATTATACTCCAGCCTGGCAACAGAGTGAGACTCCATCTCAAAAACGAAAAACAGAAAAAAGTTCTACCAAAAAAACACATGCACTTACTTGTTTATTGCAGCACATGGTACAATAGCAAAGACGTGAAATCAACCTAGTAGCCTATCAGTTTTGGGTTGGATTTTAGAAATGTGGTACAGGCCGGGTGCGGTGGCTCAAGCCTGTAATCCCAGCACTTTGGGAGGCCGAGGCGGGTGGATCACGAGGTCGAGAGATCGAGACCAACCTGGTCAACATGGTGAAATCCCGTCTCTACTAAAAATACAAAAAATCAGCTGGGCACGGTGGCGCGTGCCTGTAATCCCAGCTACTCAGGAGGCTGAGGCAGGAGAATTGTCTGAACCCAGGAGGCGGAGGTTGCGGTGAGCCGAGATCGCGCCATTGCACTCCAGCCTGGGTGACAAGAGCGAAACTCCTTCTCAAAAAAAAAAAAAAAAAAAATTTCTTTGACTCAATTCTTTAGACAGATGCTCTCTGAATAATCCATTTGGAGCCTCTACGGAAATAAAAACAGGGCTGCAGTTTCTCTGTAGGCCACTCTGCATCCAGGCCGCTCTTTCCAGTGTTCTATTTTCTCTCCACTATTCTGTGTAAAAGTGTCTCGACCTGCACTTCCCATTTTGTTTTTACTATGGGAAAGTTCCCTCTCAATATCTGTTTTCCAAAAATAGCTCATGTCTTATATTCCACTTTCTGAACCCTCAGCTTAGGCAAGTCCACTAGAATTTTTGGGAAGAATATGCGTTATAGAAGAATCTCTTTAAAATGTGAGCCATCTGACATGAGAGTGGCATAAGTTGTCCAAGTGGACTTTCTTCCTCTGGCTGAGCCTGCAGCCTCCTTCCTCAAGACGTTTACAATACTAGGATTCCCTTGGAAATTCCAAGACTCTTACTTTTTCCCCTTCAATGTAGGAAGTTATTGTTTATCATTTGTGTTGGAAACAGATGGTTGGTGCCTCAAAGAAAAATTAGCACTGAGACAAAGGACCTCTCAGCAAGCAATTCTTACTTCCTGGACTGCAGGACTTTATTTTATTTTATTGTTTTGAGATGGAGTTTCGCTCTTGTTACCCAGGCTGGAGTGCAATGGCGTGACCTTGGCTCATCGCAACCTCTGCCTCCCGGGTTCAGGCAATTCTCCTGCCTCAGCCTCCTGAGTAGCTGGAATTACAGGCACGTGCCACCATGCCCAGCTAATTTTTTGTATCTTTAGTAGAGACGGGGTTTCATCATTTTGACCAGGATTGTCGCAGTCTCTTGACCTCGTGATCCACCCGCCTCGGCCTCCCAAAGTGCTGGGATTACAGGCTTGAGCCACCGCACCCGGCCCTCTTCTAGAGTTTTATGGTGTTAGGTCTAATGTTTAAAATTTAATCCACCTAGAGTTAATTTTTGTATAATGTGTAAGGAAAGGATCCAGTTTCAACTTTCTGCATATGGCTAGCCAGTTTTCCCAACACCGTTTATTAAATAGGGAATCGTTTTTCCCTTGCTTGTTTTTGTCAGGTTTGTCAAAGATCAGATGGTTTTAGTTGTGCGGTGTTCTTTCTGAGGCCTCTGTTCTGCTCCATTGGTCTAGATCTTTGTTTTGGTACCAGTACCATACTATTTTGATTACAGTAGCCTTGTAATATAGTTTGAAGTCAGGTAGCATGATGCCTCCAGCTTTGTTATTTTTGCTTAGGATTGTGTTGTCTATGTGGGCTCTTTTTTGGTTCCATATGAAGTATAAGGTGGTTTTTTCCAATTCAGTGAAGAAAGTCATTGGTAGCTTGATGGAGATAGCATTGAATCTCTAAATTACGTTGGGCAGTATGGCGATTTTCACGATATTGATTCTTCCTAACCTTAAGCATGGAATGTTTTTCTCTCTGTTTGTGTCCTCTCTTATTTCCTTGAGCAGTGGTTTTTAGTTCTCCTTGAAGAGGTCCTTCACATCCCTTGTTAGTTGTATTTTTAAAAATTTTAAGTTTTTAGCCAATCTGGTTTTAGTTTAGATTGTGAGGTCCGGCTCCAGTCAATGGAAATCAAACACAGCAGTAAGGACAACCCCAAAAGTGTAAGGAATAAATATGTCTGCTTTTCCTTTGTTCATTGTTCTCTCATGGCAAAATGGCTAGTGAGAATACCTTCCTGCAGTCCAGGGAGTAAAACTGCTTGCTGAGAGATCCTTTGTCATAGTGCTGATTTTTCTTTGCAGTACCAAGCATATGTTTCCAACAATTTGGGATGGAGAGAGAGAGAGAAAAGAGGCAGAGAGAAACGTCATGGGAAGTGAAGACAGGGTAAAGTAAAGACATCTATGCACAAGTACAGTGACCATGTTCTCACCATGGGCAACACACATGTTCAAAAAACCAACAGAGGTGGGAAGGCCTAACACATCAAGATACAGGAACCTCAAATCTTCATCTTCTGCAAATTAGAAATTGCAGAAGAAAAGGTTATACAATAAGAAAAACTATTCAAAATGAAACAGAACAAAAGAAATTTTTTTAAAATCCAGAGTGCGTCAGCGAGTTAGCAGTACAACTTGAAGCTCCCTAACATTTATCTCTCTGTCTATCTATCTATCATCTATCTATCATAGCGGTCCCTAAGGAGAGGAGAAAGAGGGGATCAAAACTATATTTGAAGAAATAGCAGCCAAAAAATTACCAAGTTTGGTAAATTATGAAAAATTCAAAGTGCGAGAATTGAGACGAAAATTATGACACATCACAATAAAATTGCCCTGGCCAGGCGCAATGGCTCACACCTGTAATCCCAGCACTTTGGGAGGCTGAGAATGGTGGATCACCTGAGGTCAGCAGTTCAAGACCAGCCTGGCCAATATGGTGAAAACCTGTCTCTACTAAAAATACAAAAATCAGCCAGGCATGGTAACCCATGCCTGTAGTCCCAGCTATTCAGGAGGCTGAGGCAGGAACATTGCTTCAACCCCGGAGGCGGAGGTTGCAGTGAGCCAAGATCACACCGCTGTAGTCCAGCCTGGGTGACAGAGAGAGACTCTGTCTCAAAAAAAAAAAAAGAGAGAAAGAAAGAAAGAAAACCTTTATGACACTGGATTAAGCAAATATTTCTTCCATAAGATGTGAAAAACACAATGTGTACAATAAGAAATTCACAAATTAGACTTTATCAAAAAATTTAAAAACTTTTAATTTTCAAAATACAAGCCACAGACTAGGAGAAAATACTTGCAAATTATGTATCTGATCAGATACATGTTTCCAGAGTATATAAGAAAAAACCTGATTTTAAAAACTGACAAAAGATTTGAATAGCCCTCACCAAAGTGTTACAGGAAAGGGGTCCCAATTTTAACCCCAAAAGAAGGTTCTCGGTTGTCCAGCAAGAATATGGGGCAGATCCATAAAGTGAGAGCAAGTTTATGAGAAAAGTAAAGGAATGAAGACTGGTTGTACCACAGGCAGAGATGGGGCATGGGGTTTCTACTGAATATGCTTATTTCTTGATTGTATGCTAAACAGAAGGTGGATTATTCATGAGTTTTCCTGAATGAGGAAGGTTCCTCCTTCTTTTAGATTAGAGCAACTTTCCAACAGTGCCATGACCTTTGCAAACTGTCAAGGTGCTGGTGGAAGTGTCTTTTAGCATGCTAATGTATTATAATTAGCATATAATGAGCAGTGAGGATGATCAGAGGTCACTTTCATCACTGTCTTGGTTTTGGTGGGTTTTGGCCAGCTTCTTTACTGCATGGTGACCTCCTGGGAATGCATCTAGGTAGGACTCAGCCTCATATTACCCAGCCCCTAGTCAAGATGGAGTTGCTCTTGTTCAAATGGCAAATATGCACATAAAAAGGTGCCCAACGTAAACAGTAGTCTGTATTTAGAAGCAACAGAAATTACGAAAATGCAGACTAAAATCAAAATGAGAAATGACTATTCACCTATAAAAATGGCTAAAATGATTTTATATTATCATGCGGAACAACTGGAACACTCACACTGCTGGTGGGAATGTAAAATGGTAAAACTACTTTGAGAAAAAAAATTTCAAAGTTTTCTAAGCATGTAAACGTTCACCTACCATATAAGCCAGCCATTCTACTACCAAATATTGCCCAAGAGAAAGGGAGAAGGAAAGCGTATGTTCACACAAAGACTGCTAACAAATATTTCATTTTCTTTGTAATAACCCCAAACTGGAACCAGTGAAAATGTCCATCATCAGGTGAATAAGCAAACTCTGATATATCCACACAACGGAATATGACTCAGCAGTGAAACAGAATGTGCTATTGATACATACTTCAACACGGATGAATCTCAAAATAATTATGCTCAGTGAAAAAAAAAAAAATACAAAAAAAAAAAAAAAAAAAGAAAAAAGGCTGGGCGCAGTGGCTCATGCCTATAATCCCAGCACTTTGGGAGGCCGAGGTGGGTGGATCACGAGATCAAGAGATCAAGACCATCCTGGTCAACATGGTGAAACCCCGTCTCTACTAAAAATACAAAAATTAGCTGGGCATGGTGGCACGTGCCTGTAATCCCAGCTACTCGGGAGGCTGAGGCAGGAGAATTGCTTGAAACCAGAAGGCGGAGGTTGCGGTGAGCCGAGATCGTGCCATTGCACTCCAGCCTGGGTGACAAGAGCGAAACTCCGTCTCAAAAAAAAAAAAAAAAGAAAAAGAAAAAACAGAAAATTTGGGGGGGTGATGGGCATATTCATTTTTTTTTATTGCAGTAATGGCGTTATGGGTGCACATGTATTTCAGAACTTATTAAACTACACCCTTTTTTTTTTGATACAGGATCTTGTTTTGTCACCCAGGCTCGAGTGGAGTGGCAGGATCATAGCTCACCACAGCTTTAAACTCCAGGGCTTAAGCAATTATTCTGCCTTAGCTGCCTGAAAATCACTCTAGGCTGTGTGACAGAGTGAGACTGTCTGAAAGAAAGAAAGAGAGAGAGAGAAAGAAAAAGAAAGAAAGAGAAGAAACAGTTATCCGATCTTTTTCTGTGTTCTGTACCTTTAATTGTATTGAAGATTATGTGTTTTTGTGTGTGGGGTTTTTTTTTTTTTTTTTTTGGCCAGGTTTCAAGAAGTAGAATGGCTAGATGGGCTAAATAATATTCACATTTGTAAGGCTATTAAATCAGTGTGTGTCCAGTAAGCTTGCAACAAGACCCACACCTTCCAGCCACCTTTGTAACCCATTTTCTTTCTTTTTCTGGAGAAGGAAGGGGAGATGGAGTCTCGCTCTGTTGCCCAGACTGGAGGGCAGTGGTGCAGTCTCAGCTTACTGCAACCTCTGCCTCCCAGGTTCTAGGAATTATTTTGCCGCTACAAGAAGCTGGAATACAGGCTTGCGTCACCATACCTGGCTAATTTTTTGTATTTTAGTAGAGACAGGGTTTCATGTGTTGCCCAAGCTGGTCTCGAACTTCAGAGCTCAGGCAATCCACACTCCTTGGCCTCCCAAAATGCTAGGATTACAGGCATGAGCTCCTGCACCTGGCCTTGTAATCCATTTTCTTACCAGCACACTTCTTTTTATTTGTTTATTTATTTTTTAATTGCATTTTAGGTTTTGGGTTACATGTAAAGAACATGTAAGATGGTTGTGTAGGTACACACATGGCAGTGTGGTTTGCTGCCTTCCTCCCATCACCTATTCCTGACATTTCTCCCCATACCAGCACACATCTTTACCAGAAAAGGATAAGTAGGATTTTCTCTCTCATTTTTGCCCATGATTTCCCCATTCCTGAATTTCTGTGGCAATGCAGACAATCAGTTGGTTCCCCCAGGGCTCCCAGTTTGCCCACCTGTGAGATAGTTCTGTGACCTCCCTCTTCCCGTTGGCTGTGAGAGTTAAAAGACAGAAACGATGGACAGAGCCTTCCATGAGATCCATGGGCCTTGGTCCTGCCTGTTGTGAGATGCCCTTTGCTACAATCATCTCTGTCACCAGCACCATGGGTATGCCCCATCTGCTCCCAGAGCCAGCAAGCAGCTCTGCTCTCAGTGACTGGATTAGGGTGCTGCTTTTTTTTTTTTTTTTTTTTTTTTTGAGATGGACTTTAGCTCTTATTGCCCAGGCTGGAGTACAATGGTACAATCTCAGCTCACCACAACCTCTGCCTCCTGGGTTCAAGCAATTGTCCTGCCTTAGCCTCCCAAGTAGCTGGGATTAGAGGCATGCACCACCACATCGGCCAATTTTGTATTTTTAGTAGAGATGGGGTTTCTCTGTTTTCCCCAGTTGTAAAACAGGTACAAGTCCTGTCAGGGTGGCTGTGAATACTGGAAATAATGGACATCGATGGCTCATGGCAGGTCCAGGGCAGTGGCTCCTGTAGATGCCCCCCTTACTTCCTGCCCACAATGAACCCTACAGTTTAGCTGAGGTTAGGAAGTGCTTGCTAGGCTGCTTGGAGCCAGGCCCTATGGGTCAGGGGTGAGTCAGGTAAGTCCCTGTCTTCCAGGAGCTTGCAGTCTGTTGGGGAAACAAGCAGGTAACTGGAGAATATGAACTTGTAAAGAGATCCAGGAAAGAGGGTGCGGGTGGGGAGGGAGGGTAGGCCGGGCTCTGGAGTTGTGACCCTGACCAGTGAAACCCAGGGCACCAGGACAAAGCACTTCCAGATGCTGCATTCTTTCACCAGACCTGAGTTGTCTGTCATTCCTCATTACAGGTGGCTCAGCATCCATCTTCAGGCCCTTGCTACAGGACCCCACATAGAGCTCACAGAATACTGAGGCTGCCACACCTGTGGGAGGGTGGTGGCAGGAAACAGAAGCTTTCTGTAACCTGATGCCAGCAAGAGGAAGAGAAGGAGGGAGCCAAGAAACTGCCCAAGTCAGCCCTGGAAGTGGAGGAGGCTCCATTGCGAGCCACAACAGAGTCCCAGGTTCTGTGGGTGCAGGAATAAGGGAGAGTGTCAGAGGGACTGGGAGATGGAGCAATGGCCTCTGTCGAGGAATGAGCCCCCCTCACCGGAGGCTGTTAGTCTCTTCCTTTGGGGTTCCAGGCTGGACTCTACCTTCCTGCTTTAGTCCTCTATTCTAAACCCATCAGAAGCGCTTTGGTGCTACAAAATAAACTGCAAACTGGAACGTGCCATCAAGGGCTCTTCCCAACCTAACTCCAAATGACTTTTTGGCCTTCTCCCCCTCCTGCCCACCACTTTAACCCTTCTTGTCCTTTGCTCACACAAGTCCATACACCTGACATACCTTCCCCTAAACATTTTCCCCATTTCCCAATCTCCAGGCCCAGCTCTGCATCCCAGAAGCCTTTCATTCTGAGATTCCTGGGCCTGGAGAGTTACCAAAACGTTGTGCGTTTTCCCATCTTAGGGTTCTTTATGCCCCCCCAGGTACCCGCACATGCCCCACACACAGTGCCACTGCATGAACATGGGGCATTGTTTCACTCCCCCATTGCCTTTGTCTGTTCAATTCCCTGTGAAACCCCCAAATTTGAGACAGTTAATTTAAAAAGTTTATTTTGCCAGGGTTGTGGATGCACATCTGTGATGCAGCCTCAGGAGGTCCTGACAACATGTGCCCAAAGCACAGCTTGGTTTTATACATTTTAGGCAAACATGACACATCAAGTCTTACCAATGTAACATAAACATTGGTTTGGTCCAGAAAGGCGGGACAGCTCCAGGCAAAAGCGAGACTACTGGAAGTGGGGAGGGGGCTTCCAGGTCACAGGTAGGTGAGTGATAATTGGTCGCATTCTTTTGAGTTTCTGATTAGCCTTTTTAAAGGAGGAAATCAGATAGGCATTTATCTCAGTGAGCAGAGGGATGACTGAATGCAATGGAAGTCAGGTTTGCCCTAAGCAGCTGCCAGCCTGAATTTTCCCTTGAGCTTAGTGATTTTGGGGGACCGAGCTATTTTCCTTGAACATGGACTAGCCTCTGCCATGGTGTCTTCCTCAAAGATGCTCTGCAACAGGTGGTGGTGTCCTCATTTAATGGATGAGAAAATTGCCTTGGAGACGTGAAAATCCAGAGAACAAAGTCAGTGTAGTGTGGGTCCTCCCAGCTAGGGAGCTGCGTCATTGTCACAGTAGCCCCGGCACACACAGTGTGAGGGGCCAGAACCAGTCTCCCTGCTTCTGCCCAAGGACTCCGCAGTGTCTTCTGAGCTCAGATACTGGGCCAGATTGAGGTGCTGGAAACCAGTATCACATATTGGAAACAATATACCATCTCTGTTACTTTGAATAGTGAAAACCTTCACACTGGTCTGGGGAGAAGGGGGCCTCCAGTTTTGATTTGGGCCTTCCCTTCCTTTCCAACTGTCTTACCTCCTCCACTCCTCCCCCTTGCCCTCTGCTCTGGTCCGTGTCACTGGGGCCTCTGCATTATCTTCCCTCTCTCCAGAAGCTCTTCTCTGGGTTGACTCTTCATCTCCAGTATTTTTTGTGACCCTCTCCCTCCCCCATCACCAAACCCCAGAACGATCTCCTCTTGTGCCTCCTCCCTTCCTCTCTTTCTCTCCTGTCACTGCTTCTCCCTTCTGTCCCAGTATTAACCCAGGGTGATCTAGAGGTCTGGAGGTCTAGGTTTGAAGTGACCCTGAAATGGCCACACACAAATCCATTGGACCCTCCGCAATTCCTAAAAGGTTAATAATGGATGGAATTATTATTTTTTTTTTTGAGACGGAGTTTTGCTCTTGTTACCCAGGCTGGAGTGCAATGGCACGATCTCGGCTCACCGCAACCTCCACCTCCTGGGTTCAGGCAATTCTCCTGCCTCAGCCTCCTAAGTAGCTGGGATTACAGGCACGTGCCACCATGCCCAGCTAATTTTTTGTATTTTTAGTAGAGACGGGGTTTCACCACGTTGACCAGGATGGTCTCGATCTCTTGACCTCGTGATCCACCTGCCTCGGCCTCCCAAAGTGCTGGGATTACAGGCGTGAGCCACCACGCCCGGCCTGGATGGAATTATTAAAAGCAAGGAATTGCAAGTGTGACCAGGAAGCATCACTCTATCAGGCAGCCACTGAAGTGGCAGGGAAGGGAAAGGCTGGAAGCGCAGAAACACCCTTTTCTCTCTCTTTCTCTCTCACTTGAATTCACTAATTGTGTCCTTACTGAAAGCCCACAGGAGGGATGGTGACTTGCTCAAGGTCACCAGCACCTTGGAGAACGCTGAGCCAGGGTCACAGGAGACAGTCTCCTGACCAACATAAGCCAGTGTCTGCTTCCAAGCCACAGTGGCCTCACTGTGAATGGGGCTCCTTGTGCCCAAAGGCACAGGGTACCTAACCCAAAGGCAGGGTATCAAACCAAGGAGCCACATGAGTGCCAGCTCTGCCACTCTGTAGCCTCCAGTAGGCTCCCATTTTGCTTCCTGGTCTTTTCCCTCTTGGGTCCAACTGTCCAGTTTCTTCACCCACTATTCAGACCCCATCTTGTCCCAGCCACTAGATGCTCAGCTGTCAGGGACCCTCACAGCTCAGGCCTCATCTGCGCTTTCCTTGGGCCCCTCCTGGGCTTCTGCTTTCCTCTGGATGGGCTGGTGGAGGTCTTTACCTCTCCCCTGCTACTCTCCCAGATGCTAATTATTTCTCTGTTGAGTCTTTCTCTGCTAAATTGAGAATTAATGTCTGATTCTCCTCTCCCCCTTGCATAACCTCTGTGAAAAATGTCGGATGCCTTAACCCCAGGAAGTTTTCTGCCTGTATTTCCTTTCCCACCTCCTTCTCCCAGGCACTTGGACTCCATCATTCCATTCACATATGTGTGTCCAGAGCCTACCATGTTTTAGTCCCTGGAGATACAGCAGTGAACAAAACAATGTCCCCACCCTGTGCGAGCTTGAGATCTAGTTGGGGGAGACAGATAAGAGACAAAATGAGGTGCGGGGGTGGGGGGGGCATCAAGATGGCCAAGAGAAGCCAGCACGGAATGCAGCTCCCAGCAAATGAGAGGCAGAGGGCTAGAGGACTTCATGATTCCAAACGAGGTGCAGAGTTCATTTCTGTGGGACTCATATGGCACTGGAAATAAGCCCTGGGAAGGAGCTGCAGGGCGAGAACCACTGTGGGGGGCGGCAAATAAAGATGGGAGGGCACTTCCCCACCTGAAACGTGCAGCCGGCTTGCAGGGTCAGGGGACTTAACGCGCTCAGTGCTGTGATTCGGATCCTGTGCTTACCTTATCCCTCCTGCAATCCACAGTCCACGAGAGCCCTGCTAGATGGTGGGGCGCCGTGGGGAGTCGATGCAAATCTGAGCAGCAGCTACCCAGGCACGTTGTAGCAGGGACCCGGGAGGGAGTTTGGACTAACGCCAGCAGGACTGACCGTCCCACAGAGAGAGGCAGAGGTGAAAGCACGGAAACAGACTACAAGGCCTGGCAGGTCCCATCTCCACAGAACTCAAAATGAAGCCCTTGTTAGAGAGCTTGGCAGCAAATACACCGGCTTGACCCCAACCAGGAAGATCCAGCTGGGGAAGGAGGGACGCCATTGGAAAGGCCGGGCCAATCTCAAAGGCAAACAAACTCCAGGGAAGGGCCACCTACCCAACAACCTCAATCCGAGAGAGCCCAGCAGCGCCCTCTACAGGCCAAAAAAGATACATCTCCAACATCAACAGAAAAGAACGTCCACTCAGAGACTCCTCCTGAAATCACCAACTTCAAAGATTAAAGGGAGATAAATCCACGAAGATGGGAAAAATCCAGCGCAAAAAGGATGAAATCATCAAATAACAGAACACCTCTCCTCCCAGGGATCACAGTTCCTCACCGTCAAGGGAACAAAAAAAGACAGAGAATGAATCCGATGAATTGACAGAGGCAGGCTTCAGAAGGTAGGTAATAAAATTCTCTGAGCTAAAAGACCATGTTCTAACCCAATGCAAAGAAACTAAGAACGTTGAAAAAAGGTTAGATGAAATGCTAACTAGAATAAGCAGCTTAGAGAAGAACATAAACGACTTGATGGAGCCGAAAAACACAGCACAAGAACTTCACAAGGCATACACAAGTTTCAACAGCCGAATCAATCAAGCAGAAGAAAGGATATCAGAGACAGACGATCAAATCAATGAAATAATACGAGAAGGCAAGATTGGAGAAAAAAGAGTGAAAAAAATGAACAAAGCCTCCGAGAATTATGGGACTATGTGAAAAGACCTACTCTATGCTTGACAGGCATACCTAAATGTGATGGGGAGAACGAATCCAAGTTGGAAAACACTCTTTAAGATATTATCCAAGAAAAAGAAAAAAAAGAAGGTATTATCCAAGAGAACTTTCACAACCTAATAAGGCAGGCCAACATTCAAATCCAAGAAATAAAGAGAACACCACAAAGATATTCCTCAAGAGAAGCAACCCTAAGGCACATAGTTTTCAGATTCACTAGGGTTAAAATGAAGGAAAAAATCCTAAGGGCAGCCAGAGAGAAAGGTCAGGTCATCCACAAAGGAAAGACCATCAGACTCACAGTGCATGTCTTGGCAGAAACCCTGCAAGCTAGAAGGGAGTGGGGGTCAATATTCAACATCCTTAAAGAAAAGAACTTTCAACCCAGAATTTCATATCCAGGCAAACTAAGCATCATAAGTGAAGGAGAAATAAAATCCTTTACAGACAAGTAATTGCTGAGAGATTTCATCGCTACAAGACCTGCCTTACAAGAGCTACTGAAGGAAGTATTAAACGGGGACAGGAACAACCAGTACCAGCCACTGCAAAAACGTAACAAATGGTAAAGAACAACGATGCAATGAAGAAGCCGTGTCAACTAACGGGCATAACAACCAGCCGGTAACAAAATGGCAGGATCAAATTCAAACATAACAATATTCACGTTGAATGTAAATGGCCTAAATGCCCCAGTCAAACGACACAGACTGGCAAATTGGATAAAAGTCAAGTCCTGTCGGTGTGCTGTATTCAGGAGACCCATCTCACATGCAAAGATTCACATAGACTCAAAATAAAGGGATGGAAGAAGATTTAACAAGCAAATGGAGAGCAAAAGAAAGCAGAGGCAGCAATCCTAGTCTCTGATAAAATGGACTTTAAACCAACAAAGATCAAAAGAGACAAAGAAGGACATTACATAATGGTAAAAGGATCAATGCAACAAGAAGAGCTAACAATCCTAAATATATATGCACCTAATACAGGAGCACCCAGATACATAAAGCAAGTTCTTAATGACCTACAAAGAAACTTAGACTCCCACACAATAATAGTGAGAGACTTTAACACTCCACTGCCAACACTGGACAGATCAACAAGACAGAAACCCAACAAGGATATCCAGGACTTGAATGCAGATTTGGACCAAGAGGACCTAACAGACATCTACAGGAAACTCCACCCAAATCCACAGAATACACATTCTTCTCAGCACCACATCTCACTTACTCTAAAATTGACCACATAATTGGAAGTAAATCACTCCTCAGCAAATGCAAAAGAACGGAAATCATAATAGTCTCTCAGACCACAGCACAATCAAATTAGAACTCAGGATTAAGAAAAGCACTCAAAACCACATAATCACATGGAAACTGAACGACTTGCTCCTGAACGACAAGTGGATAAACAATGAAATGAAGGCAGAAATAAAAATGTTCTTTGAAACCAACAAGAATGAAGACACAACATACCAGATCCTATGGGACACATTTAAAGTGTCTAGAGGGAAATTTATAGCAATAAATGCCCACATGAGAAACAAGGAAAGATCTAAAATTGACACCCTACATCAAAATTGAAAGACCTCGAGGAGCAAGATCAAAAAAAGTCTAAAGCAAGCAGAAAACAAGAAATACGTAAGATCAAAGCAGAACTGAATGAGACAGAGACACAAAAAACCCTTCAAAAAATCAACAAATCCAGGAGCTGGCTTTTTGAAAAGACTGACAAAATAGACCACTAGCTAGATGAATAAAAAAGAAAACAGAGAAGAATAGATGCAATAAAAAATGATAAAGGGGAGATCACCACTGATTCCTTGGAAAAACAAACTACCATCAGAGATTAGTACAAACAACTCTATGAAGAGAAACCAGTAAATCTGGAAGAAACAGATAAATTCCTGGACACTTGCACACTCCCAAGACTAAGCCAAGAAGAAGTCAAAACCCTGAATAGACCAATAACAAGGTCTGAAGTTGAGGCAGCAATTAACAGACTATAGATCAAAAAAAATCCAGATCCAGACGGGTTCACAGCTGAATTCTACCAGACATACAAAGAGGAACTGGTACCATTCCTGTTGAAACTATTCCAAACAATCCAAAAAGAGGGACTCTTTCCTAACTCTATGAGACCAACATCATCCTGATACCAAATCTGACAGAGACACAACTAAGAAAGAAAACTACAGGCCAATATCCATGATGAACATTGATGCAAAAATCTTCAATAAAATACTGGCAAGCCGATTGCAACAGCACATCAAAAAGCTTATGCACCACAATCAAGTAGGCTTCATCCCGGGGATGCAAGACTGGTTCAACATATGCAAATCTATAAACATAATTCACCACATAAACAGAACCAAAGATAAAAACCACATGATTATCTCAATAGATGCAGAGAAGGCCTTTGACAAAATTCAACAGCCCTTTATGCTAAAAACCCTCAATAAACTAGGTATTAATGGAACATATCTCAAAACAATAAAAGCTATTTACGACAAACCCACAACCACTATCATACTGAATGGGCAAAAATTAGAAGCATTCCCTTTAAAAACTGGCACTAGACAAGGATGCCCTCTCTCACCACTCCTATTCAATATAGTAATGGAAGTTCTAGCCAGAGGAATTCGGCAAGAAAAAGAAATAAAATGCATTCAATTAGGAAAATAAGAAGTCGAGTTGTCCCTATTTGCAGACGACATGATTGTATATTTAGAAGACCACATTGTCTTAGCCCAAAACCACCTTAAGCTGATAAGCAACTTTGGCAAAGTCTCAGGATACAAAATCAATGTGCAGAAATCACAAGCATTCCTATACACCAATAACAGACAAACAGCCAAATCATGAGCAAACTCCCATTTACAATTGCTACAAAGAGAATAAAATACTTAGAAGTACAACTAACCATGGAAATAGGAGAACTACAAACCACTGATCAAGGAAATAAGAGAGGACACAAACAGATGGAAAACATTCCATGCTCATGGTTAGGAAGAATCAATATTGTGAAAATGGCCACACTGCCCAAAGTAATTTATAGATTCAATGCTATCCCCATCAAGCTACCATTGACCTTCTTCACAGAACTGGAAAAACTACTTTAAACTTCATATGGAACCAAAAGAGAGCCCACATAGCTAACACAATCCTAAGCAAAAAGAGCAAAGCTGGAGGCATCATGCTACCTGACTTCAAACTATAATACAAGGCTACAGTAATTAAAACAGCATGCTACTGGTACCAAAACAGAGATATAGACCAATGGAACAGAACAGAGGCCTCGGAAGCAATGCCACACATCTTCAACCAACTGATCTCCGATAAACTGGACAAAAAAAAAGCAATGGGGAGAAGATTCCCTGTTTAATAAACGGTGTTGGGAAAACTGGCTAGCCATATGAAGGAAGCTGAAACTGGAACCCTTCCTTAAACCTTATACAAAAATTAACTCTAGATGGATTAAAGATTTAAAGATAAGAATTAACACCATAAAAACCCTAGAAGGAAACCTAGGCAAAACCATTCAGGACACAGGTACAGGCAAGAACTTCATGACTAAAACACCAAAAGCAATGGCAACAAAAGCCAAAATAGACAAATGGGACCTAATTAAACTTAAGAGCTTCTGCACAGCAAAACAAACAATCCTTAGAGCAAACTGGCAACCAACAGAATGGGAAAAAATTTTTGCAATCTACCCATCAGACAAAGGGCTAATATCCAGAATATAAAAAGAACTTAAGATTTACAAGAAAAAACAGACCCACTCAAAAGGGCAAAGGATATGAACAGACACTTTTCAAAAGAAAACAAATATGCAGCCAAGAAACATATGAAAAAATGCTCATCATCACTGGTCATTAGAGAGATGCAAATCAAAACCGCATTGAGATACCATCTCATGCCAGTTTGAATGGCGATCATTAAAAAATCTGGAGACAACAAATGCTGGAGAGGATGTGGAGAAAAAGGAACACTTTTGCACCATTGGTGGGAGTGTAAATTAGTTCAACCATTATGGAAGACAGTGTTGCGATTCCTCAAGGATCTAGAAATAGAAATTCCATTTGACCCAGCAATCCCATTACTGGGTATATACCCAAAGGATTATAAATCATTATATTATAAAGACACATGGACACATATGTTCACTGTGACATTGTTTACGACAGCAAAGACCTGGAACCCACCCAATGCCCATCAATGATAGACTGGACAAAAAAAAAAATGTGGCATATATACACTATGGAATACTATGCAGCCATAAAAATGATGAGTTCATGTCCTTTGTAGAGACATGAATGAACCTAGAAACCATCATTCTCAGCAAACTGGCACAAGAACAGAAAACCAGACACCACATGTTTTCACTCATAGGTAGGTGATAAACAATGAGAACATCTGGGCACAGGGGTGGAACAACATTCATAGGGCTAGGTGGGGGGATGGAGGGGAGGGACAGCGGGGAGGTTGGGGAGGGATAACACCAAGACAAATGCCTGATGTAGGCAATGGAGAGGTGGGGGGGATGGAGACAGCAAACCACCATGGCAAGGCCGGGCGCGGTGGCTCAAGCCACTTTGGGAGGCCGAGGCGGGTGGATCACAAGGTCAAGAGATCAAGACCATCCTGGTCAACAAGGTGAAACCCCATCTCTACTAAAAATACAAAAATTAGCTGGGCATGGTGGCACGTGCCTGTGCCTGTAATCCCAGCCACTCAGGAGACTGATGCAGGAGAATTGCCTGAACCCAGGAGGCGGAGGTTGCGGTGAGTCGAGATCGCGCCATTGCACTCCAGCCTGGGTAACAAGAGCGAAACTCCGTCTCAAAAAAAAAAAAAAACAACCCACCATGGCACGTATGTATCTATGTAATAATCCGGCAGGATGCAGGATGTGCACATGTACCCCAAAGCCCAAATACAATAAAAAGAGAAGAGATAAAATGAATCATGTATGTAGTGTAACAGATGGTGATGAGGACTATGGAGAAAAAGAGATTAGGAAAGGAAGACAGGGAACCTCTGGGGGCAGTAGTTCTGCAATTTTAGAGGCAGAGAGGCAGCTATGCAGCTATCTAGAGGAAGGGCAGTCCAGGCAGAAAAAAGAGCAGGTGCAGGGACCCTGAGGTACCTTATGTTCTAGGAACAGCACAGGGTCAGGGTGGCCAGAGGGAAGCAACTGAGAGGAGGTACAGTGGGAGGCAAGCTAAGAGGGCTGATGTTCAGGCATCATGGGCCAATTCTCAAGGACCTCGGGTGTCATCTTAAAGCTGTTGGCTTACTCTAATTAGGCAGGAACCCACTCTACGGTTCTGTGCAGAGCACTGATGTGATCTCACCTAGTGTTGGGTTGCAAAGAGACTTCAGGGGTCAACAACGGAAGTGGGAGACTGGTTAGGGTGAGAGGGGTGATGGGGGCTCACGCCAGGCAATAAGTAGTCACGGGGAATGAAAAGCAATTGAATTCTTATGTCTTGAAGTTGGGGTCCACAAGAGGTGGGTGTGAGAGAGAAGGTGAGGAGAGTGGCTTGAATCACTAACTGTAAGGATGGGATTTTGGGAGGAGCAGGTCTGGGGAGGAGGATGCAATGTGGGGAGCCCATGAACAGCATTTAGAGGTTTCTCTCCAGTCATCCAGTACTTGCCTCTGTGCCTTTGTACATGCTGGCCTCTGTGCCTGGAAGGCCTTCTCAGCCCTGGAAGCAGAACTTTAACTGCCTTCTCAAGGGTCCCGTCTGTGAATTGGTCCTGTCGGCCCCCACCGCCTCTATCCCTCTCTTTGCTTCACGCACACACTGGACCTCATGCACATTGCACAGCCTTGACCATATTGTGCCCTAGGAGCCAGGACAGCATGCCTTCTATCCATGAAGCCTGTGTTTCTCAGAGTGCCCACACCTCAGAGTGTCCGCCACACAGTAGGTGCTCAGCGAGAGACTGACAGAGGACCTGGCTGGACTCCTAGTTCTCTTTACAGGTTCTGCCACTTTGGGCCGTTCACCTTGCCTCCATTTCTGCATCTGTCAAATCGGTTTGCACTTTCCCCTTCCTGCCCTGAGGGTCCCGTGGGGATGGTCCCACTCCAAGGATCCTGAAAACAGTCATTAGCAAACCCTGTGCCGGGAGATGACAGGATCTTAACCCTCCTCTCGGCTGTCCCCTACTTTGTGTTGGAAGGAAATGAAAGAGCGGGGCAGAGGGAACAGGAGGGGAAAATGCTGACAATCGATCATTTCCAGTGCACTTTATACACGTTTTCCCATTAATCCTCTGAACTGCCAAGTGTAGCCAGGACTGAGCTGAGGGCTGGTGAAGGCCGGTGTAAGCCAAGGAGACTCCGCTGTTGGAAAAGGAGGGTGAACCCGCCGCCATGCCTGAATGCCAGAGCCCAGCACAGCACAGAGGATCTGCCAGGGCCCTGCACTCTGTAAACCCACCGCTGGGCCTCAGGGTCCCAACCTCACAGCTGGACTCTCCTGCCCTCACCCCATCCCCAGGGCCATGTGCTTCCTAAGCCACCAGCAACCGCCCGCCCGCCTGCTGCTGGGGCCACCTGCACCTTGTGGCAGAAGCTGGTCTTGCACTTGGTGACTGTGCTGAGGAGGAGCAGCAGGAGGGCGGTGGCCACAGCAACCAGGACTCAGCCCTTCAGGGACCACTGACGGCTGCCACTCATATGGAGCCCCATGGAGCCTAGGCCGAGCCCAGAAGCTGGAGGAGGATGAGCTACTGGGGCCCTGCCTACCGTGGAAGGGTGGATGGAGGGCCCAGGGCGACTCATGGGATAGTGCAGGCTGGGCTCCTCCTCTCAGATCTAGGCACCCGGCCACCTGCTTCCTGGGTGGCTCCTCATGGCTAGGGTGCTGTGGCCCTGGGGATGCCTCGTGTAGGGCATGTCAGACATGGAAGGGGCATCTTCTGGTCTCTTTTATAACCCTTTACAAATTTTGCTAAAGAGCATATTAGTGCCTTACGAGTGCATTGTTGTGCAGTTATTTCAATGCTTGATTTACAGAAAAAACATAATATCCTTTCTAATTTAATGTTCACACACAAAATTTCTTTGGCAAGATTAATTTTATAGAAACTTTTTATAATTTGTTTAGACTTTTAGCTTTATCTTTTCTAATTCAAAACAGTCCTTTAACCATAAAAATGTGTATTTTGACATCTGCTTTTTTACCAATAATTGCTAAGTCTGTTTTTATTTCTCAATAATTAAAGTCATGTGAACTTAAATGTACCACAGCTTTTGCCTTCCTTTCAAAAAGTATTAGATCCAAGAACTCATTTTTCTTTAGGTCAATTAGAGCTTTATAAAAATAGACATTACACACACACAGCACACATATAACTACACAGCTAGGCAAAGAAGAATCCAGTAGCTGTAAGACTTTTTGTCTGCCAATCTCCTAATTAGATAATTGGCCTCTCATGCATGTAGTGGGTGGAAAGACAGAATCAAGAGAAAGAATTCAGTTAATTGAGAAAAATCCTTTTTTTTTTCCAGCAAAACAAGGTCCAAGGAGAAAAAAAAAACCAAACCATAAAGGCCTTTAAATATACCTATAACTTGGACATCCACTTTTAATTAAGCTGAGTGCTCTTTAAGAAACTTCTTTTAAATTCCCCATTACCAGCCAGGTGCGGTGGCTCAAGCCTGTAATCCCAGCATTTTGGGAGGCCGAGGCGGGTGGATCACGAGGTCAAGAGATGGAGACCATCCTGATCAACATGGTGAAACCCCATCTCTACTAAAAATACAAAAAATTAGCTGGGCACGGTGGTGCGTGCCTGTAATCCCAGCTACTCAGGAGGCTGAAGCAGGAGAATTGCCTGAACCCAGGAGGCAGAGGTTGCGGTGAGCCGAGATCGTGCCATTGCACTCCAGCCTGGGTAACAAGAGCGAAACTCTGTCTCAGAAAAAAAAAAAAAGTCCCCATTACCTGCTTTAGCTGTGCCAAGCAGCCAGTATTTCTGGCTTTCAGACTTTCTTAAAGGTAACTGTACAGGTGAAACCAACAAGCACCAATTAAGTTATGATTTAACTGTGAGTATGTGAGGTATTTTCTTACAAAACCTAAAACCTCTGAAGGCAACTCAGAAAAAGGTTTAAGATAAAAGTCAGGACTTGTTCATAAAGGGAAAATAATCACCAAATGGCAAAAGTCACACAGACATCAACCCAGAAGCATTTTCTAAGCCAGAACTGAACCCAGGCTTCGGAGGCTAAAGCAAAACACTGCCATGTGGTTACAGGTCATGTCCCAAGGACATAAAACAAAATGGAGGCCTGCAGCAAAGATTACTACTAACCAAACAGGAAGACATATAAAACGCACCAGATTGTCTACAGCTTAAGATCTTTACTTTTTTTTTTAACCATTAAAATTTTACAGAGAACATACACAATGATAGTTGGGGTCCCGATCTAGTAAAATGTTCCCTATAAGGGGGAAAGAAAACCCTTCTCACCTAAAAGTTAACTGCTGACAGAGTGGAGAAAATGAATGCTCAAGTGTAGGACAGGGAAGAAACCTTTTATTCCTTTTTTTTTTTTTTTTTTTTGAGACGGAGTTTCGCTCTTGTTACCCAGGCTGGAGTGCAATGGCGCGATCTCAGCTCACCGCAACCTCTGCTTCCTGGGTCCAGGCAATTCTCCTGCCTAAGCCTCCTGAGTAGCTGGGATTACAGGCACGTGCCACCATGCCCAGCTAATTTTTTGTATTTTTAGTAGAGATGGGGTTTCACCATGTTGACCAAGATGGTCTCGATCTGTTGACCTCGTGATCCACCCGCCTTGGCCTCCCAAAGTGCTGGGATTACAGGCTTGAGCCACCGCGCCCGGCCCAGAAACCTTTTATTCTTATGTAAATGTGTTACTTTCTCCTTGCTCAGTCAGAGCTGGAGAAACTGTGGGTAAGTGGCAGACAACTCATTGCCCAAGCCATTCATTCTGGGCCCAGCCCAGAGGGTGCAGGGGAGCCACCATTCACTGATCCATCTCAAGTGTACCTGCGACTGTTGGGGTGGGATGGTATGTAGTTTCCCCTATACTCAGAAGTACAAGGATGAAAAGGCTTAGAAGCAACAGGGGAAAGTATTTTTGGTTTGCATCTTACCTTTCCTCGAGGCCCATGTCCAGGCACCACAATTTTTTAGAATTTTCTCCTTAGTTCAGCAAAAAACTGAGATTTTATCACAGCAAGGAAAGATTAGGCTTGCAGACACCCTGAAGGGTGAGGAGCAGAATTTACTGGGTAAAAAGGGGGAAAGAAAAACTCAGCAAAGTGAGAGGGACTCTTGAACACCCCACCACCACACAGATCTGGCTCCTAAAAAGGCCAGGTTCCTCACCCCTGCACAAAGTCTGAACTTTCCATTGGCTCCATTCCATTCTCCCAGTGCATTGGTGGGTCCACAGTTCATTGTGGGCTTGTGCATACAAGACCCTGGGCAGGTTCCCTCATCTACTCCTGCATCTATCAAAGGCACAGCTGCTCTATCAAAACACAGCTAGACTCCTTCCTCCAAACCAGGATCCCCAGTCACCTCCTACAGATGCAGTCAGGCAGGCAACAGGTCAGTATCTCCCTAGGATGGAGATCCCAGATGAAGGGGCAGGCTGCCATCTTTGCTGGTTTTCAGCCTTCCATTTTGATACTTCCAAGTACTGGAAAATCCAAGGTGACTAGGGTCTGGAGTGGAGTCCCAGCAAACCACAGCAGCCCTACAAAATAGTGCCCAGATTGTTAAAAACAGAAAGAATAAAACCATGATAACTGCATCCAAAGGTCAGCAACCTCAAAGATAAAAGATAGGTCCTAATTGAATTCCCCAATTTGGGCTTTTTGTCCACACAGACAACCACAATTCTGTCTGGCCAGAGCAAAATTGCTCGTGATTGTCATTGAACCTGGTCAAGGGTTTTTCTTATATATGGAACCCCTGGCTCCTTTCTAGAGAAATTCTCTTCTTGGCCAGGATCCCTGTTCAGAATGCTAATAAATGAGTCCTGTCCCAACTTCATGTAACAATTGATCATTTTGCCCAGACTACTTCAGAAATAAAGCAACCATGACTAGAAAGTACTTTTTAGTCTTTGGATCTGGGTTATAACAGCAAAGTAAAATATTGTTAGACATCTGGTGATACAGTCTGGCTCTGTGTCCCCAGCCGAATCTTATTTTCAATTGTAATTCAAATTGTAACCCTCACATTTTGGGGGAGGGATATCAAAGGTGATTAGATCATGCGGGTAATTCCCTTATGCTTTTCTTGTGATAGTGAGTTCCCATGAGATCTGCTGGTGTTATAAAACGCTTTTCTTCCCTTTGCTTGGCACTTCTCTCCCCTGCCATCATGTAAAGAAGGATGTGTTTGCTTCCCCTTCACCCATTATTGTAAGATTACTGAGGCTTTCCCAGCCATGCAGAACTGTGAGTTGATTAAACCCCTTTTCTTCCACATTACAGTCTCAGGTTTATTTCTTCAAAGCAGCATGAAAATGAACTGATACAGTAACTGGTACTGAGGCAGTGGGATGCTATAAGGATACTCGAAAATGTGGAAGTGGGTTTGGAACTGAGTAACATTTAGAGGCTGGAACAGTTTGGAGGCCTCAGAAGGAAAGATACGGGAAAGTTTGTCCTTCCTAGAGACTTGTTGAATGGCTTTGACCAAAATACTGATAGTGATATGGACAATGAAGTCTAGACTGAGGTGGTCTCACATGGAGGTGAGGAACTTGTTGAGAACTGGAATAAAGGTGACTCTTGCTGCGCTTTAGCAAAGATATTGGTGGCATTTTGCTCCTGTCTTAGAGATCTGTGGAAGGTTGAACTTGAGATAATTTATGGTATCTGGCAAGAAGAAATTAAGAAGCAAAACATTCAAAAGTTGACAGCACAAGTTTAGACAATTCGCAGCCTGATGATATGGTAGAAAATAAAAACCCATTTTCTGGGAAGATATTGAAGCTGGCTGCAGAAATTAACACAGGTAATGAAAAGCAAACAGTCATCACCACGACAATGGGGAAATTGCCTTCAGGGCATGTTAGAAACCTTTGTGGCATCCCCTCCTCAGCCCTGGAGGCACAGAAGGCAAAACGGAATTTATGGGCTAGGCCCAGGAATCCCTGCTGTGTGCAGTCTCAAGAGTTGGTTCCCTGGATTCCAGCCACTCCAGCCATGGCTAAACAGGGTCAAAGAATAGCTTGAACCATTTCTTCACAAGATGTTACGCTCCAAGGTTGGCAATCCCCCCATGGTGTTGGTTCTGTAGGCATGCAGAATTGAGGTTTGGAAGCCTCAGTTTAGATTTTGGAGAATGTACAGAAATACTTGCATGTCCAGGCAGAAGGTTGCTGCAGGGGCAGAGCCCTCATGGAAAAATCTCTGCTGGGGCAGTGCAGAAGAAAAATGTGGAGTTGAAGTTCCCACACAGAGTCCCCACTGGGGCAATGCCTACTAAAGCTGTGAGAAGAGGGCCAAGTCCTACAGATCCCAGAATGGTAGCTCCACCATCAGCTTGCATTGTGTGCCTGGAAAAGCCACAGATACTCAACACCAGTCTGTGAAAGAGCTGAGGGAGACCACCCTGCAAAGCCACAGAGGTGAACCTGCCCAAGGCTGTGACACCTCTTGCAACAGTATGAATTAAATGTGAGACATACAGTCAAAGGATATCATTTTGAAACTTCAACGTTTAATGACTGACCTATTGTTTTTTAGACTTCAGTGGGGCCTGTAGCCCCTTCATTTTGGCCAATTTCTCCCATTTAAAATGGGTATATTTACCTAATCCCTGTACCCCCCATTGTATCTTGTAAGTAGCTAACTTGCTTTTGATTTCACAGGCACACAGGATAAAGTGACTTGCCTTGTCTCAGATGAGACTACGGACTTGGACTTTTTGGGTCAATGCTGAAATGAGTTAAGACTTTGGGGAACTGCTAGGAAGGCATTATTGTGTTTTGGAATGTGAGAAACACATAATTTAGGAGGGACCAAAGGTGGAATAATATGGTCTGGCTTTGTTTCCACCCAAATTTCATCTTGAATTGTAATCCCCTTTGGGGAGGGACCTCACTGGTGCTTATTAGATCAAGGCGGGCAGTTCCCCCATGCTGTTCTTCTAATAGTGAGTGGGTTTTCACAAGAGCTGATGATTTTATAAAAGGCTTTTTCTTCTTTTACTCAACACTTTTCTTTCCTATTGCCATGTGAAGAATGTGCTTGCTTACCCTTGTGCTGTGAATGTAAGTTTCCTGAAGCATCCTGAGCCATGCAGAACTATGAGTCAATTAAACCTCTTTCCTTTATAAATTATGCATTCTCAGGCATTTCTTCATAGCAGTGTAAAAACAAACTAATAGTTTCAGCTGACAAAAAAAGTGGGGTAACTTAGGGAAAGAATAAACAGTAAAAATAGAAAATGCTCAGGAGTTATTTGCAGTCTCTGAGATCTCTGTTTCAGGAGGAGCTAATGGTTTGGGCGTTGTACAACAAAACAGTGATTACACTGCTCAGATGCTTTCTTGGTTCTAATTTCTACCTCTTTTAAAATTGCATTTATTTTTCTTTTTTGCTTCCTTTTTCCTCTCTCCTTTTCTTATTTTATGTTGTTTCCTTTGCTCTTTCTTTTTTGTTCCCTTTTTATTTTATATGGATATACAAATATAGGCAAGGATAATATATATATATATATATATATATATATATATATATATATATATAATGTTTTGTTTGGATTAAATGACACAATGCCAAAAAAAAAAGAATAAGAAAAAAATTCAATAAAGGAAATTAAAATAACCTACAGCTCTACCATAGAGAATTTACCTTCCTTAGTTTCCAACTTGCTGGGTCTTTGTGTGTGAGACTGGGCCAAAAGTAGACAACTGTGTTCAACTTGTGAAAGGCGTTTTTATTGCTCTAGCAAGTTGACAATGATACATCTAAGAAGACAAACCAGCTGAGGATCAAGTGGTCAGCCAGTTTCCATAGCTAGAGTTGTGCAGGAGGCCAGAGGCAGGCCAAGGAAATCCTCTGAACTCTCTCTTCCGTCTTAGCACAGTCTCTGATGTCAGTCCACACACAAACACAGACACAAATGCATGTTTCTCAGTCAGGATGTAACACTGTTAAGCTGTCAATACTTCTGAGTATTGCACAAATTCAATGTCATCATATTAAAATTCCAATGTTACTTATTTTGCAGAGATATTTTATGTAATTCTAAAATTCACAGGTAATCTCAAGGGACCACGAACAGCCAACACAGCTTTAGGAAAAAACAAAGAAGTACCATATCTAATGATGTCAAAGCAGATTCCAAAGCTACAAAAATAAAACCAATGTGGTAATGTCATAAAGACAAAGAAATGCGTAACGGAACAGAATAAAGAACACAGAAATAAACCTGTGCAAATATTACCAAACAATATTTTACTAGGTACCATGACCAAACAGTGAAGAAAAGGTCAGACTCCTCAACAAATGGTGTGAGAAAACTCAAGGGCTAAATGAAAGATAATGAACTTGGACCATTTGCTTCGATAACATGCAAACAAAATATTTTATATAAACTAAATACTTAAAGGTAAGATACACACCTCTGGAACACTTAGAATAAAATATAGGGAGAAGCCAAATAACACTGGTTTTGGCAGGTTTTTTTGAATATTACATTAAACGCAGAAGCGACAAGAGAATTAGAAAAGGTACTATATCAGACTTTCAAAACCTGCACATCAGCACTTCAAGGGAAACATTAAGTGGAGAACAAATGTCATCCGGCCTTTGACTTCTGAAACATAACAAGCACCAAAAGTGAGTAACTTAATTAAAAAAAAATAGACTAATGTATTCCAAGACATTTCCTAAAAGAAGCTATGCAAAAACAAGAGGAATCTGAAAACACCATCAAAATCACTTTTGAGAAGAAATGCAAAGCAAAATCTCAATGAGCTCTTACCTCTCACCAATTAGTGTGGCCACTATTCAACACATAAAAAATAATCAATGTTGTCAAGTACATAGAGCATTTGGACCCTTGATGCACTGTTGGTGAAAGAATAATGCAGCCCTCAAGACAGTAGGATGGAAGTTTTCCAAAATATTAAAAACGAAATGTGGCTCGTGCCTGTAATTTCAACACTTTGGGCTGCTAAGGTGGGAGAATTACTTGAGCTCAGAAGTTTGTTTTCAGCTTGGAAAATATAATGAGACCCTATCTCTACAAAGAATACAAAAATTAGCCAGATGTGGTGGCATGTGCCTGTAGTCCCAGCTACTTAGGTGACTGAGGTGGAAGGACTGTTTGAGCCTGGAATGGTAAGGCTGCAGTGAGCCATTATTATACCACTGCACTTAGGCTGGCTGACAAAGTGAAACCCAATCTAAAAAAAAAAAGGAAAAAAAGAAAGAAATTATATACAATCCAAAGAAAGAAAGAAAGAAATTATTATACAATCCAAAAGAAGGAAGAAATTATTATACAATCCAAGAAAAAAAGATAAAAGAAATTATTATACAATCCAGCAATCCCACTTCTCGGAATCTATGTATGCAAAGCAGGACCTGGAATAGACAACTGCACACGTTTTTTTTTTTTAGATGAAATTTCGCTCTTGTTGCCCAGGCTGGAGTGCAATGACATGATCTCAGTTCACTGCAACCTCTGCCTCCCAAGTTCAAGTGATTCTCCTACCTCAGCCTCCTGAGTAGCTGGGGTTACAGACATGTGCCACCACGCCTGGTTAATTCTGTATTTTTAATAGAGGTGGGATTTCTCTATGTTGGTCAGGCTGGTATTGAACTCCCAACCCCAGGTGATCCACCTGCCTCGGCCTCCCAAAGTGCTGAGATTACAGGCATAGGCCACTGTGCCTGGCCTGCACACGTTTTTAAGAGCATCCCCCCCTGCCCATAAAAAAAGGTGAAGGCTACTTAAGGTTTCTTGATAAATGCTTACCACATGGCATATGCATGCCATGGAATATGGCTGTACCTTCAGAAAGCAAATCATGCACATGCTACAACAAGCATAAAACTTTAAGACATCAATGTTCAGTGAAATATATCACAAACATAGTGACAAAGAGTATGTAATTCCTTTTATATGAGCTAGCTCAAGTAAAATGATTTTTAAAACAGATTCAGAATTATAAAGTGCTCTTGCACAGATGGAATAAAAAGGTGTGAATGCCTGGAGCAAAGTCATCTGCCACCTGGAGCAGGCACCAGGGGACTGCAGGCACAGATTATAACAATGAGAGCAGCAAGGGCCCTGATGAGAGTGGTGGTGGCCTGAGGGGTACTTTGGGCAGGTACCAGTGTGCCAGAGGCTGGGACCCACACTGGGGCCTGGGGTGGCCCTCCAAAACTCCAGAATCAGTTCCTGGTATTTCACTTCCTGTTCCACGAATGCCCCTGTGGACAGTAAATGACTTATCTCAATTTAGTGATCTAAATATGGCATTGACAAGCTATAAATAACCTCAAACACTCGAGTTAATAACAATTTACCACATTAAAAGATTTCAAACTTCTAATCAGAACACAGAAAGTCTGTATGAAATTACATGGCATAAACAGAACAGTGAGGAAACTGTAGCCATAAAACAGAAAAGAAGGGCTGTGCGGCATACATAGCTAGGAGTAAGCACATCACAAAAAGATCATTAGAAAAGCAGAAATTCTTTAAGTTCACAATCAGTCAGTTTTGCAGCCTGGGAACAGATCTCTCCACATGCAGACTGCCATTTCTTCACCACAGATATTTTCAATCTCTTACTTGTAGCTACGAACTCCAGAAAGAATACTTGTGGCTAATTACAGAGCATCTATTATACACCCAGTACTTTCTTATGTTTACTATAATTATATATCAAAACATCCTATGAATTACAAAGTTTTCCCATTACTTACCTGAAGAATTGGCATGATAAACTCATTTATGTCATTTTTAAAAAGTGAAAGGATAACTAATCAGTTCATATACAATTATTCAATTAAAGCAATAATATGGTGGCTCAAGCTTGTAATCCCAGCACTTTGGGAGGCCGAGACGGGTGTATCATGAGGTCAAGAGATTGAGACCATCCTGGTCAACATGGTGAAACCCGGTCTCTACTAAAAATACAAAAAATTAGCTGGGCATGGTGGCGTGTGCCTGTAATCCCAGCTACTCGGGAGGCTGAAGCAGAAGAATTGCCTGAACCCAGGAGGCGGAGGTTGCAGTGAGCCGAGATAGCACCATTGCACTCCAGCCTGGGTAAGAAGAGCGAAACTCCATCTAAAAAAAAAAGAAAGCAATAAAATGAAATGCTAAAACTTAATACAAAAAATGTGAATTTCCATTTAAAAATTGTGTGTGCACTACTAAATTTTATCATTTCTGACCAGCTCACATAATAAACACTTCATGAAGTAAAAACAAACAAACAAAAAAATGAAACAAGCAAATTATAGCTCTAGAATGAAGAAGACACATAAATAGAATTTACTTGAGGGAGTCTCAACAATGATCATTAAATATTACAGTAATTAAGAAAATATAGATTTGATTTCAGAATGCTTTAGGTTTCTAGATTTCTAGTAAATTATCCACCTTACTAAAATAATCTTTTGTTCCAGTATTGCCATTTTCTTTGGAAAAAGATACAAACTCTCACACAGACACAACTGCTTGCTCCATAATTTTCTTACATCTAAGTTTTATCTTTAGAGTAAACATTTACATATTTAACTCCATGTAAATTGAGTATCTATTTGTTTGCAGGAAGAGATGCTATGTTCAAAGAAAAACATGGAACTTTTTTTTTTTGAGATAGAGCCTTGCTCTGTTGCCAGGCTGGAGTGCAGTGGTGTGATCTCAGCTCCCTGCAGTCTCTGCCTCTGCCTCCCGATAGCTGGGACTACAGGCCCATGAGCCACAGAACATTTTTTAAAAGCATTCATGATATGGAAATGTGTGAATTACAATTATGCTCTGATATATTATAATCATAAAATAACAAGCAAAAAATAATAATAAAGTTAAAAATAATTAGAATGGCTGGGTGCAGTGGTGTGATCTCTGCTCCCTGCAATCTCTACCTCCTGGGTTGAAGCAATTCCTCTGCCTCAGCCTCCCGAGTAGCAGGGACTACAGGCCCATGAGCCATGGAACATTTTTTTAAAGCATTCATGACACAGAAATGTGTGAATTACAATTATACTCTGATATACTATAATCATAAAATAACAAGGAAAAAAATAATTATAAAGTTAAAAATAAAGTGCCTGGATGCAGTGGCTCATGCTTGTAATCCCAGCATTTTGTTGGTGAAGGTGGGTGGATAACAAGGTCAGGAGATTGAGACCAGTCTGGCCAGCATGATGAAACCCCATCTTTACTGAAAATGCAAAAAATTAGCTGGGCATGGTGGTGCCTGTCTGTAGTCCCAGCTACTCAGGAGGCTGGGGTAGGAGAATTGCTTGAACCGGGCAGGTGCAGATTGCAAGGAACCCAGATTGTGCCATTGCACTCCAGTGTGGGTGACAGAGTGAGACTCCATCTCAAAATAAATAAATTGTATAACTGGACTGTGTGTAATACAAGTAAATGCTTGTGATGAATAACTCATTTACTCTAATGTGATAATTACGTGTGGTATGCCCCATCAAAACAACCCATATATGCCATAAATATATACATAATACTATGTACCTACAAAAATTTTTTAAAATAATTTTAACTAAAACAAAAAAGAATACAAATTAATCATATGGAAACAATATTCTTGAATTTATTTGTTTAAAGAAACTGGAAGAAAAAATTACTTAGCAATGTCATTCCACTATGTTATCAAATACATTCCTTGCCAGTATGAATTTGCTTGTGTACAGTAAGGGTTGAGGGCCGAGTAAAAGCTCTGCCACATTCTTCACACTTGTAGAATTTCTCTCCAGTATGAATTATCTTATGTTTAGTAAGGGATGAGGACCAATTGAAGGCTTTGCCACATTCTTCACATGTGAAGGGTTTCTCTCCAGTATGAATTCTCTTATGTTTATTAAGGGTTGAGGATAAGTTATAGGCTTTGCCACATTCTTTACATTTGTAGGGTTTCTCTCCAGAATGAATTTTCTTATGTTCATTCAGGGCTGTGGACCGAGTAAAGGCTTTGCCACATTCTTCACACTTGTAAAGTTTTTGTTCAGAATGAATGCTCCTGTGTATAATAAGGCCTGAGGATTGGTTAAAAGCTTTGCCACATTCTTTACATTTGTAGGGTTTCTCTCCAGTATGAATATTCTTATGTTCATTCAGGCTTGTGGACCATATAAAGGCTTTGCCACATTCTTTACATTTGTAGGGTTTCTCTCCAGTATGAATTTTCTTATGTTCATTCAGAGTTGTGGACCGTGTAAAGGCTTTGCCACATTCCTCACATTTGTAGGGTTTTTGCCCAGAATGAATTCTCTTGTGTAATATAAGGGTGGAGGATTGGTTAAAAGCTTTGCCACATTCTTCACATCTGTAGGGTTTCTCTCCCGTATGAATTCTCTTATGCTTAGCAAGGTGTGAGGACCTATGAAAGGCTTTGCCACATTCTTCACATGTGTAGGGTTTCTCTCCAGTATGAATTCTCTTATGTTTATTAAGGGATGAGGACCAAGTAAAGGCTTTGCCACATTCTTCACATTTGTAAAGTTTTTGTTCAGAATGAATGCTCCTATGTATAATAAGACTTGAGGATTGGTTAAAAGCTTTGCCACATTTTTCACATGTGTAGGGTTTTTCTCCAGTATGAATATTTTTATGTTCATTCAGGCTTCTGGACTGTCTAAAGGCCTTGCCACATTCTTTACATTTGTAGGGTTTCTCTCCAGTATGAATATTCTTATGTTCATTCAGGCTTGTGGACCATCTAAAGGTTTTGCCACATTCTTTACATTTGTAGGGTTTCTCTCCAGTATGAATTTTCTTATGTTCATTCAGTGTTGTGGACCGTGTAAAAGCTTTGCCACATTCTTCACATTTGTAGGGTTTCTCTCCAGTGTGAATTTTCTTATGTTCATTCAGCACTGTGGACCGTCTAAAGGCTTTGCCACATTCTTCACATGTGTAGGGTTTCTCTCCAGTATGAACTCTCTTATGTTTAGTAAGGGACGTGGACCTATTAAAGGCTTTGCCACATTTTTCACATTTGCAGGGCTCCTCTCCAGCATGAATTCCTGTATGTTGAGTTAGGTGTGACATGTAAAATGATCTGCCACATTCTGTACATGTAAAGGGTTTCTCTCCAGTATGTTTTGTCTGTTTGTTTGAATTTGAAAATCTACTAAAAATTTCAACACATGTATTACACTGAAATATTTTGCTCTGGGAAATTGACAAGCATTGGTAACGTCCATTATAAACTCCTTTCTGCACCTTACAGTCATTCACACTTTTATAATCTTTTCGTAATCGTAAATTCTCATGTCCACATTTCTCACATCTTCTCAGTATAAGTTTATGGAATGAATCTTCTATCCCCTGAACTGGTGAAAGGTCTTGGGTGAAAGAACACGTAGCTGAAATAAATAAAAATAAATTATCCCACTTACTAGATTCATATGAATATACTTTATGAATCTAATATATAAAATGTATACAAACTACATTAGTCAGCTAGCATCACAAAGTATCACAGGTTATAATTTCTTCACAGACACATAATTGTAACAAAAATATACTGACCAAAATGCCTTGTTGCAAAATTTTTAAATGAGTTAATCATATGGAATGCCTCTGGTAAGCACAAGGCCAAGAATCACATGAACAGGAAGGAAAGTTTGTTACATTTACCCACCACAGCTCTTTCTCCTCCCCAATAGAGCAAGCACTGTGCCGAGAGGAGTAAACTTTCAACTCCTGGCTTCTTACTTAGAAGAAAAATACTGACACATATATCCTTACTTCTCCTTTGTGGCAGTCTTTACAAAACATGGTTTCTGTCTCCAGTAACAGAGACAGCTGAGAGAAATGGTGGTATACTTTGGAAGAATAGCTTGGGTCTGTTAAGACCAAATGTTTCAGGAGCAGACTGCAGTATTAAATAAAGGGAATAGGTAGAATAGTGATGAGAGACTGTTAAGAAGAAACATGATCAAATGCTTTAAACTGAACAATAAACATAAAATTCCAGACAAGACACATCGTTAGAACATGTATGAGAGGCTCCCACTGTCTCCAGCAAAGACAACTGGACTCAGATTATGTCAGGACAAAGCAACATTGTAAATATTGTGACAAACAGATTTTTGTTAATGTTCAAATAACAAGCAAATATTATAATATATACAAAATATTAGGGCAACATGGCCTAATTAAAAAATTTAAAACTTTTCAGAAAACAACCATAAAAAATGAAGATGTACAAATTTTAAAAATGTAATCTGAATAATGCTCAATGAGCTAAATGGGAACACATACAAGTAAATATAAAAAGAAAAATAAGATTATCAATGAAAACATTAAAAATATAAAAAACAAATTGTGGAGGTGAAAAATATAAAAATAATGGCAGAAATTTTCAACAGAGAAGGATGTAAAAAATGAAGAAGCTCAACAAACTTCAACTAGGATACATATACAGATTTATAACAAGGTACACATATAAGCAAAGTTTCAAAAGTCAAAGAAAGAGAATCTTAGGAGCTACAAGTTAAAAGTGATGTGTCATTATAAGTGCAGTCTTAGATAGTCATTGAATCTGTCAACAATTTTTTTTTAGACAAGACGGAATTATGATATAGTTAAAATGCTGAAAGATAGCTTCTAAGTGGGAATAATAAAACCAGCCAAACTGTTCTAAAAATGAATAAAAAGTAGAGTGCTTTTAAGATAACCAAATATTGAAGAAGTGTATTAGCACAATACCTGCGTTACAAAAGAAATGCTGGAGAAAAGTATCGTCCACTGAAAACAGCATGATGCAAGAAAACATAGTCATATGAAAACACATGACTTTCTGGTAAAGACAGCACACACACAACGTAAGGTCCTGTGCCATTATCAAGAGAGTGCAGAAAACATTTTAATTATTCTCTAAAATTTTAAAGAGCATAAAAATGTTCATAAACTATGAACCATGATCTGTTAATAAATACACAACATAAAAATATAATTAGTGACATTAATAACAAAGTCAAGGGCAGATGTCATGAGGAATAATTTTCAAATGCAACTGAAGTTTATACCTTGAGAAATTTTATGTATTTTCCAAGATACCACAAAGTAAGCACCTGAATAGATACATAAAAAAATAAGAAGAAAAATCTATCAATACAAAAATCAAAAGGACACAAAAGACAGAAAAATAATAAGGGGCAAAGATACAATAATCAAGTAAAACAATAACATGAATAAGACTTTCTATTTCAGGAAATTATTTAAATATATATGAAGTAAACTTTCCATTCGAAATACGTGCCATCAAATAATTTAAGAAATCAAAAAGCAAGATACCACTTGCTTTTCTACAAGAGTCACTTGAGATCTAATGATTAAAGGAGACTGAAAAAGGCAAGATGAAAAAAAAAACTTTGAGGCAAATAACAAAATAGAAGAGGTCAAAATCATATTACTCAAAGTGCATCTTAAGTCAAAAACTGTCCTATTTCATAAAATATATTTTAACTAAAGGCTCATAAGTGACAAAGAAGAACATTGAACTATGATAAAAATGTTGACTTGGAACCCCTGAAAAATGTATACCCTATATGTTAGTGTGTGTGTGTGTGTGTGTGTGTGTGTGTGTGTGTCTTACATTAGGATTCCAAATATATAAAGCAAATACTGACAGAAGTAAAGCAAGACATAGAGAGCAATATAATTACAGTAAGATATTTTAATACCTCAATTTCTATAATGAATAATAAAAAAAGACAGAATATTGATAAGGGAATAGAAGACCTGTAGCAGTATAAAACAATTATACCAAACAGAATTGTAGAAAACACTCTTCAACAACAGCAGAACACACATCCTTCTGAATATGAATAGCTCATACAATATTCTCCTTGAATCTGTTAGGCCAAAAACATGTCTATTTTTCTTTCTTCCCCTCCACAAAAAAGTCTTAACAAATTTTTTAAAATAAAAAATTTACAAATTACGTTTAATGATCAAACTGGAATGAGAATAGAAATTAATTAAAAAAAGAAAACTTGGGCCAGGCATGCTGGCTCATGCCTGTAATCCCAGTACTTTGGGAGGCTGAGGCAGGCGGATCATATGAGGTCGGGAGTTTGAGACCAGACTGACCAATATGGAGAAGCCCTGTCTCTAGTAAAAATACAAAATTAGCTGGCTGTGGTGGTACATGCCTGTAATCCCAGTTACTCGGGAGGCTGAAGCAGGAGAATCGCTTCAATCCGGGAGGCGGAAGTTGTAGTGAGCTGAGATTGCACCACTGCATGCCAGCCTGGGCAACAAGAGCAAAACTCTGTCTCAAACAAAAAACAAACAGAAAAGAAAAGAAAACTGGCCAGGTACAGTGGGGCTCATGCCTGTAATCCCAGCACTTGGGAGGCTGAGGTGGGCAGATCATCTGAGATTGGGAGTTCAAGACTAGCCTGACCAACAGGGAGAAACCCTGTCTCTACTAAAAATATAAAATTAGCTGGGCATGGTGGCACATGCCTACAATACCAGTTCCTAGGGAGGCTGAGGAAGGAGAATCACTTGCCATATATGGCCTTGGGAGACAGAGATTGTGGTTAGCTGAGATCCTGCCACTGAACTCCAGCTTGGCCAATAAGAGTAAAACTCTGTCTCAACAAAGAAAACTAAAAAATTGACATATTTATAGAAACTAAACACCATACTCTTCAGCATGCTCTTATTCAAAGTTTCAAATAATTAATATTATGAAGATATGTAGACTGTTTGATGTAGTCTGCACATTAAATGCAATCTGTCAAGTTTTTAACTAAATTTTTACAGAAATAAAAATAGCAACCCCCAAATTATACAAAATTTCAAAGGACAGTGAAGCATCTAATAATCTTCAAAAAGAGAAACAATGTTGGCGGCACCACAGCTCATGATATCAAAACACATACAAAGCTAAAGAATTTAAAAAAATTGGTATGAGTATTGAACAGCTAGATCAATATAAAATCCAGTGAAAATATACACTCACACATATGGTCACATGAAGAGTAATCTGTACACTCATAATTATTGTAGCAAATAAATGAAAGCCATGCAAATTTCTCTCACCACATAAATGGATAAAGACGTTGAAATAATAAAAGATTACTCCAGTGTGTAAAAAGCAAAAAATATTGTAACATGTCTAAGGATAAATCTTGATGACACTGTGCAACATGAAGTCAACCACAAAGAGAGGTAAACTATATGAATCAACTCACATGAGATATCTAAAGCAGTTTGACTCTAAAATAGAAAACAGAATTGTTTTTGTAAAGGGCCGAAAAACAGAAAAGGTAGCTGTTTGTGTACTGGGTGTTAGCTTTGCAAGATAAACATATTCTAGAGATACAGTGAATAACAACATCAATATATGATTAAGCTGAATATTTAAAATTATTAAAGATTATGAAGTTTATGTGTTTTGATGACAATTAAAATATCTAAGGCTGCGTGCAGTGGCTCATGCCTGTAATCTCAGCACTTTGGGAGGCCAAGGTGGGCGGATCACGAGGTCAAGAGATTGAGACCATCTAGGCCAACATGGTGAAACCCCATCTCTACTAAAAATACAAAAATTAGCTGGGGTGGTGACACATGCCTCTAGTCCCAGTTACTCAGGAGGCTGAGGCAGAAGAATTGCTTGAACCCAGGAGGCGGAGGCTGCAGTGAGCCAAGATTGCTCCACTGTGCTCCAGCCTGGTGACAGAGAAAGACTCCGTCAAAAAAAAGAATAGCTAAAACAGATACAGTGGGGAGATGGTTAAAACCATAGATTTATAAATAAATGGAGGATAAAATTAGAAGAACTTCAATGATGACTCACCTAGGCAGTGCAAAATCACCATTGTATTAAAAAAAAACCAGAACCAGTATACAACTCATAAACAATAAGCAACAATATGCATTCAGATAAACAGAGACTCTTATATTGGAAATAGACACATCACTGATCCATATTTGCCTTGTGCTTCCACACAGCGTACACAGTAAAATATTGTCATACAATTTTAATATAAAATGGAAACATCCTTATCTTGTTCCAGATCTCAGATAAAAAGTTTTCTGCTATTGCAGCCATAAAAAGGAATGAGTTTATGTCCTTTCCAAGGACATGGATGAAGCCGGAAACCATTATTCTCAGCAAATTAACATAGGAACAGAAAACCAAACACCACATGTTCTCACTCATAAGTGGCAGTTGAACAATGAGAACACATGGACATAGGGAGGGGAACATCACACACCGGGGCCTACTGGGGGTATGGGGGGCACAAAGAGGAAGAGCATTATGACAAATACCTAATGCACGCAGCGCTTAAAACCTAGATGACGGGTTGACAGGTGCAGCAAACCACTATGGCACAGGTATACTTACGTAACAAGTATACATTCTGCACATGTACCCCAGAACTTAAAGTAAAATAAAAAAATTAAAAAATAAAGTTTTCTGCTCTTTCCTGTCCAGTATGATATCAGCCATCGATTTGTCATATACGGCCTTTACTGTGTTGAGGTATATACCATCTATACCTAATTTGTTGAGTTCTTAAAATCACAAAGACATGCTCAATTTTGCCTAATGCTGCTTCTGCATCCACAATAAAAAATAAAGATGTCTAGCAGTAAACTTAATTAAAAAGGCGAACACTGTCTATAATGAAAAGTATAAAACATTAGTAAGAAACTGAAAATGACATGAAAATCTAAAAAACATTTTTTTGCTCATGAACTGAAATAATATTATAAAAGTGGCCATACTACCCAAGGTAATCTACAGATTCAATGCAATCTCTATCAAAATACCAAAGAAATGACTGTTTTCAAAGAAATGAAAAAAACTAGCTAAAAATGTGTAAGGAACAACCAAAGACTCCCAGATAGCCAAAGTAATCATGAGCAAAAACTAACAAACAAACAAAGCTGGAGGCACTGCACTACCCGACTCCAAAATATACCATAAAGCTATAATAAGCAAAACAGCATAATTTGGCATAAAAATAGAGATATCAAAGTATTCAGTGAGCCCAGGGATAAATTTGTGAACCTAGAGCCAAGTGATTTTTAACAAAGATGGCCACAGAACACACATTTGGAAAAACAAAAACAGTCTTTTCAATAAATGGTACTAGAAACATTAGTTATCCACATGATAATTAAAAAGCAAAACAAAACTAGGCCCCCTACCTCTTGTGATATAAAAACTCAATCACAAAGATTTAAATGAGAAACTCAAACCTATAAAGCTATCTGAAGTAGAGTGGAATGCTTTGCCACAAATTACAGGGCAAAGAATCTTTAAGTCACACGCAAGCAAAGTCAGCAAAAATATGCAAAAGAGATTAGAACAAGCTAAAACTGTCTGCACAGCAAACAAAACAGAGTGAAGAGATAATGTACAGAATGGAAGAAAATATCTGCAAAATGTACATAGGACAAAATGTACATATGTTGTTGGTACGGTATAACCAACAACAAAAATAACACTCAATTAAAAACATATGCAAGAGACTTTAAAAGATATTTTTCTAAAGAAACACAAATGGCCAAAAGGTACATGCACAGCTGCTCAACATTACTAATTACCAAAGAAATGCAAATCAAAGCCACAATAACATGCCACTTTACTCCAGTCAAAAAAAAATTGTTAGTGAGAATGTAGAGAAAAGTTAACACATGGTTGGTAAGACTGTGAGTTAGTAGAGCCATTATAAAACAAAGTATCACACGGTAACATATATTTAAGCAATAAATGGATGGTAATTTACAACTGTTTCTTTGATTCCTCACCTACACAATAAAACAATGATGACCACACACACACAAAAATGCATCATGGTTTTATTTTTAATTTTTAAATTAAACAATATTGTTGGAGCATATGTTAATTCTATTTTCTTTGTAGCTAAGGAAAATGAAATAAGTATGTCAAAGAGATATCTAATTGCCATATTTTTTACAACACTATTTACAATGGCCAAGATATGGAATCAATCCAAATGCTAATGTCCAAAACCAGATGAATTTTTAAAAGTACTATATACACACAAAAAAATACTATTCAATGTACAAAAGAGAATAAAAGTTTTCTATTTGCAACAACATGAATGAACCTGGAGGCCATTACGTTAAATGAAATAAACCAGATACATCAAGAAAAATACCACATGATCTCACACATGCGTGGAATCTAGTAAAAACATATATAATGAAGGAGGCCAGGAGTGGTGGCTCACGCTTGTAATCCCAGCACTTTGGGAAGCCAAGGCATGCCGATCACAAGGTCAGGAGTTTGAGATCAGCCTGGTCAATATGGTGAAACCCCATCTCTACTAAAAAATACAAAAATTAGCCGGGCATGGTGGTGCGCACCTGTAGTCCCAGCTACTCGGGAGACTGAGGCAGGAAAATTGCTTGAAACTGGGAGGAGGAGGTTGTACTGAGCTGAGATTGCACTGCACTCCAGCCTGGGCAACAGAGCGAGACTCTTGTCTCCAAACAACACAAAACAAAACAAAACAACCCACCATATTTGATGAAGGCTTCATGCAACCGGTCTTGGCAATCACTTTTTGGATATAACATCAAAGGCTAAGAAAACAAAAAATATGGACATACACATGATACTACCACTGTATTCAAGATACCCCAAGGATGTTCGAAGCAGGACTTTAAATAGATATTTACACATGCATATTCATTCATCATTATTTACAAAAGACAATTCCTGGAAACAATACAAATGTTCCTTTATCGGTATCAGATTTTAAAAATGTGACATATACATACAATGAAATATTTCATATTAAAACAGAAAGATACTCTGACACATCTTACAAAGTCTGAGAACATTACCTTAAGTAAAATAAGAAAATCAAACACATTATATAATTACACTGAGAATTATAAAATTATAGAAACAGTAAGTATAGAAAAGTAAGTAACAGGAGCTGGAGAAAGAGAAAAAAAGGCAGCTTTTTAGAATATTAAACTTCACTTCTGTAACGTAAGATCTAGGGATCCAGTGCAAAATGAAGTAATGTACTCAACACCATTAGACTGCATACTTGAAAATGTTGGCTGGGCGCGTTGTCTCACGCCTGTATAACCTAGCACTTTGGGAGGCTGAGGCGGGTGGATCACCTGAGGTTGGGAGTCCAAGACCAGCCTGACCAACATGGAGAAGCCCCATCTCTACTAAAAATAAAAACTTAGCCGGGTGTGGTGGCAGGTGCCTGTAATCCTAACTACTCGGGAAGCTGAGGTAGGAGAACCGCTTGAACCCGGGAGGCAGAGGTTGCAGTGAGCCGAGATCGCGTCACTGCACTTCAGCCTGGGCAAAAGGAGTGAAACTCCGTCTTGGGAAGAAAAAAAAAAAAGAAAAAGAAAACGTTTAAGTTAGCAATATTAAGTTTTTATCACAAATATCCACATCTACCTAAAAAGGTTACATTTTTCAAAAATCACCTTCAAATAACAAGTGTTTATCTCACACAATAACTTATAATCAAATAGGTGATAATTTTACACTGTTTTTTGACTACTCACCTACACAAGAAAATACTAATGACCACCCAAGTGAATAAATAATTTACAAACAACGTAGGGGCAATATGTATACAGGCAAATACCACATAGGTAACTTTTAGAGGCAGTAGAAATGTCTGATTTACATATATATATATATATATATATATATATATATATTTTTTTTTTTTTTTTTTGAGACGGAGTTTCGCTCTTGTTACCCAGGCTGGAGTGCAATGGCACAATCTTGGCTCACCGCAACCTCTGCCTCCTGGGTTCAGGCAATTCTCCTGCCTCAGCCTCCCGAGTAGCTGGGATTACAGGCATGCGCCACCATGCCCAGCTAATTTTCTGTATCTTTTTAGTAGAGACGGGGTTTCACCATTTCGACCAGGATGGTCTTGATCTCTTGACCTCGTGATCCACCCGCCTCGGCCTCCCAAAGTGCTGGGATTACAGGCATGAGCCACTGCGCCCGGCCTCTACATATATATATTTTTAATTTGCTCAGCGTGAAACCCAATGATTTTTATTTGAATTAAACACCATAGGGTCATAAAAGGTAAAGAGTTTAAAATTACCATGCAAATATAAAGATTAAAACAAAAAAACAAATAACTGAAGAGAACCTATATAAAAAAAACTCCCCAGTAAAATGGAGTTGAAACAATAGAAAATTTCTGACCTATAAAATATTGAATGTAATATAGATGTATCATAAAACAGAAGAAACCAAGACTGTGGAGGGCTGTATTAAGAGGGCATGCCCTTGAGTGGCATGGGCATGCCTGCCCATCATAGTCCCAGGTACAGAATAAAAAGTATGTCCAATTCTCATTGTAGAATTAGCTGTAGAACATTTGGTTTTGTTTCCACCACTAGCACCATCTGCCAAGACACCTAGGAAGATTCATCATGTCTTGTGTCTCAGGTGAAAGGTCTTTGGATACTGTTTCTGTCTGCAATCTCTGAATTAGCCCCAAATCCATCCGTTGCACAAGTCAGTCATGGTATGGGAGAAATTCCAAACACACAGGGACCCACAGAGCGAAACAACCATCTGTGCCCTTGGATATAGGTTTGCCAATATTTGATGGAGGAGCTTGATGTGGCACCATACCCTGGCTCCAAGTCCATACCACTGAAGTCCGGAAGCAGTTTTTACTAACCCGTTACCTGCCAAAACATACACCTATATGTGCCATTGTAGGCATGGTGGCTGACTTTATTCCCACTGTGAATCGTGAAGCAGTCCTATAACCCAGTTCCAGTCCCTGTCAGCTAGAGTCTGGAAGCAGTCCTGCCCACTGAGGAATGTGGAGGGAAAAATGCCATAAACCCAGAAACATGCCTGAAGACTTTGGTCTCAGCTGTGTGTCCTAAAACAGCCCTATATGAATCATTTCTACACCGTCTCAGCTGTGATCAAGTGTCAGTACTGCTCATCTAGGAACCTGTCCAATGACTAGGTTAGAGCATTTTGAAACATCCAGCAAGAGCCACACAGCAGGAGCCACACCTGCTCACATTTATTTTATCAGCACTCCCATATGTATATATATCTGGAGATTTTTTTTTTCTCAGTGCTGGTCTTACTGATCATGTTCTTAAAGAAAGTTAGTCTTCCCAGAAAACAGACAAAATCCACAACTGACTGATGGCCTGGTAACAGGTCTAGCAAACATGAACTTCACTGCAGACCCAGTAGTAGTTATGTGATCTGGATCCAATGCATTTAATTGCAGTCTCAGTGGAAATATCATCAGCCCAGAGATCCAATAGGAGAAGTATTTACCTCCCCAAATTATAATGACTGAAACAGGTTATTTGCTCCATCAGAAGCAAGAACATCAAAACAAGGCTTTATGGATAGTATAGGATCAGGTAAACATACCACCACCAAAGGAAACTGAAAATGCTCCAGCAACCACTTACAATAAAACACAGATCTAAAAAATGGCTAAGAATTAAAAATAATTATCTTTAAGAATCTCAATGAGATGCAAAAAAAAAAAAAATTTTGTTAAACAAGAATGCATGAGCAAAATTATAATTATAGTAAAGAAAGAGTACCAAATGGATATGCTGGAGCTGAAGAATGCAATAAAAGAAATAAAAAATTTAAGTGAAATCTTTAACAGGAACCAGTTATACAGAAAAAAGCCAAACAGCAAAGTTAAAATTAATTTGAAAGTTCCTAATTATAATTTTTTAAAAAGAATTAAAGAATAATTAAAGTATTTGGGCCCATAATAAACTGTAAAAATGTACATATTTTGGGAGGTTAAAAATAGAAAAATTTAAAAAATTTGTTTAAAGATATGTCTTAGGCTGGGTGCAGTGGCTCATACCTTGTAATTTTGGGAGGCTGAGAAGGGCAGACCACGAGATCAGGAGATTGAAACCATCCTGGCCAACATGGTGAAACCCCGTCTCTACTAAAAATACAAAAATCAGCTGGGGTGTGGTTGTGCATGCCTGTAGTCCCAGTTACTCAGGACGCTGAGACAGGAGAATCTCGAACATGGGAGGCGGAGGTTGCAGTAAGCTGAGGCTGCACCACTGCATTCAAACCTGGTGACAGAGCAAGACTCCGTCTCAAAAATAAATAAATAAATAAAAAAGAAGCAAGAGAAAGGAAAGTTTTTCATACAAGAGAACCCCTATAAGGTTATCAGCAGATTTCTCAGCAGAAACCATGCAAACCAGATAGGAGTGAGTGAGATCATCTATTTAAAGTACAGATGAAGAGAGAAAAGGAAAATACTTTGACAACTAAGAAGACTACACCTGACAAAGCTGTTCTTTAGAAATGAAGTATCAATCAAGATATTCTCAGATTAAACAAGTAAGTTGAGGAAATTTATATTCACTTGACCTATCTTATAAGAAATGCTAATAAGAATTTCTTAAGTTGTAATAATAGAATCCTAACTTAAAATAAGAAAACATATAAAAGCATAAATCTTACTGGAAAATATATATAGTCAAACACAGAAGGCTATAAAACTCTAATTATGGTGCATAAATCACTTTTAACTCTCATATAAAAGCTACAAAAAAGTATTAAAATACATATAGCCTCGATAATTTGTTAATGGGTATACTATATAAAAATTGTAAAGTATGACATAAAGTGTTAAAGGGAATACAACTGTTCAATTTTTCTACACATAGAAGTCAACTTTTGCTTGAGGCCAGGAGGTCAAAACCAGCCTGATCAATATAGCAGGACCCTGTCTCTAAATACATAAATAAAATAAAATACAGATCTTAGAAAGCTATTGACTTAAAACAAGATTGTTTGCTAAGCAAACTTTTATTCTTTATAAATTACCAACTCTAGGATATTATTATTGAAGTAAAAAATAAAACACTCACAAAATGTCTAAAGAGATTTATAAAATCAATACGCTGTGCACAAAAGACTTAGTTTAGATTTAAGGACACACATACATTAATGGTTGAAGGGTGAGACTATTCCACGCCAACAGTAACTAAAACAAGTGTAGGAGTGGCCATATCAGACAAAAGAGACTTCTAGAAAAAAAAAAATCTGTCATAAAAAAAGAACTGCACTCTATGGTAATAAGAGGCTAAATTGTCAAAATAATACAACAATAAAAAAATATAGGCCAGAGGCGGTGGCTAATGAAGTCAGGAGTTCAAGACCAGCCTGACCAAGATGGTAAAATCCTATCTCTACTAAACACACACACACACACACACACACACACACACACACACACACACACACAAGGCAGGTATCCTCAAGCAGCTCCCTGACCCCCGTATATCCAAAGAGTCACCTCATAAAGGAGAGATCAGACTGACAACTGGCGGGTATCTTTCTGGGACAAAAATAGCAAAAGAAGAAACTGGCAGCAACCCTTACTGTTCTGCAGCCACTGCAGGTGATCCCCAGGGAAGAAGGGCCTGAAGTGGACCTCAGCAGTCCTAAAGCAGAGGGGCCTGACAGGTAGAAGGAAAACTAAGAAACAGAAAGAAATAACTTCATCATCAACAAACTGGACGTCCACTCAGAGACCCAATCTGAAAGTCAACAACTACAAAGGCGACAGGGGGATAAATACACAAAGACAGAAAGGAACCAGTGCAAAAAGGATGAAAACACCCGAACCAGAACACCTCTCCTCCTACAACTCCTCACCAGCAAGGGAACAAGGCTGGATGAAGAATGAGTGTGATGAACTGACAGAAACAGCCTTCAGAAGGTGGGTAATAAGAAACTTCTCTGAGCTAAAAGAACATGTTCTAACCCAATGTAAAGAAACTAAGAACCTTGAAAAAAGATTTGATGAAATGCTGAAAAGAATAAACAACTTTGAGAGAAATATAAGTGAATTGATGGAGCTGAAAAACACAAGGGAACTTTGCAAAGCATACACAAGTTTCAACAGCTGAATTGACCAAGCAGAAGAAAGAATATCAGAGGTGGAAGATCAACTCAATGAAATAAAACGAGAAGGCAAGATTAGAGAAAAAAAGCGTAAAAAGGAATGAACAAAGTCTCCAAGAAATATGGGACTATGTGAAAAGACCTAATCTATGTTTGATAGGTGTACCTGAATGTGAAGGAAAGAATGAATCCAAGCTGGAAAATACTCTTCAGGATATTATCCAGGAAAACTTCCCCAATCTAGCAAGGCAGGCTAATATTCAAGTTCAGGAAATACAGAGAACACCACAAAGATATTCCTCAAGAAGAGCAACCCAAGGCACATAATCGTCAGATTCACCAGGGTTGAAATGAAAAAGAAAATGTTAAGGGCAGCCAGAGAGAAAGGTCAGGTTACCCACAAAGGGAAGCCCATCAGACTCACAGCAGATCTCTTGGCAGAAACCCTACAAGCGAGAAGAGTGGGGGCCAATACTCAACATCCTTAAAGAAAAGAACTTTCAACCCAGAATTTCATATCCAGCCAAACTAAGCTTCGTAAGTGAAGAAAAAATAAAATCCTTTGGGAACAAGCAAGTACTCAGAGATTTCATCACCACCAGGCCTGCTTTACTAGAGCTCCTGAGACACTACACATAGAAAAGACAACCAGTACCAGCCACTCCAAAAACATACCAAATGGTAAAGAGCATTGACACAATAAAGAAACTGCATCAACTAATGGGCAAAACAGCCGGCTAGCATCAAAATGGCAGGACCAAATTCACACATAACAATAATAACCCTAAATGTAAATGGGCTAAACGCCCCAATCAAAAGATACAGACTGGTAAATTGGATAAAAAGCCAAAACCCATCTCACATGCAAGGATACATAAAGGCTCAAAATAAAGGGACAGAGGAAGATTTACCAAGCAAATGGAGAGCAAAAAAAAGCAGGAGTTACAATTCTCATCTCTGATAAAACAGACTTTAAACCAACAAAGATCAAATGAGACAAAGAAGGACATTACATAATGATAAAAGGATCAATGCAACAAGAAGAGCTGACAATTCCAAATATATATGCACCTAATACAGGAACACCCAGATACATAAGGTAAGTTCTTAATGACTTACAAAGTGACTGAGACTCCCACACAACAATAGTGGGAGAATTTAACATCCCATTGTCAATATTAGACAGATCAATGAGACAGAAAATTAATAAGGATATCCAAGACTTGAACTCAGACCTGAACCAAGCAAACCTAATAGACGTTCACAGAACTCTCTACCCCAAATCTACAGAATATACATTCTCCTCAGCACCATATCACACATACTCTAAAATTGACCACGTACTTGGAAGTAAATCACTCCTTAGCAAATGGAGAAGAACAGAAATCATAACAAACAGTCTCTCAGACCACAGTGCAATCAAGTTAGAACTCAGAATTCAGAAACTAACTCAGAACCGCACAGCTTCATGGAAACTGAACAACTGGCTCTTGAATGTTGACTGGATAAACAATGAAATGAAGGCAGAAATAAAGAAGTTCTTCAAAACCAATGAGAACGAAGACACAACATACCAGAATCTCTGGGACACATTTAAAGCAGTGTCTAGAGGAAAATATATAGCAATAAATGCCTACATGAGAAGCAAGGAGAGATCTAAAATCGACACCCTATTGTCAAAATTGAAAGAGCTAGAAGAACAAGACCAAAAAAACTCAAAACCCAGCAGAAGACAAGAAATAACTAAGATCAGAGCAGAACTGAAGGAGATAGGGACACAAAAAACCCTTCAAAAAATCAGTAAATCCAGGAGCTGGTTTTTTGAAAAGATCAACAAAATAGACCACTAGCCAGATTAATAAAAAAGAAAAGAGAGAATAATCCAATAGATACAATAAAGAACAATAAAGGGGATATCACCACAGATCCCACAGACATTCAAACCATCATCAGAGATTATTACAAACATCTCTATGCACCATAAACCAGTAAACCTGGAAGAAATGGATAAATTCCTGGACACTTGCATCCTCCCAAGCCTAAACCAGGAAGAAGTTGAAACCCTGAATAGACCAATAACAAGATCTGAAGTTGAGGCAGCAATTAAGAGCCTACCACCTGAAAAAGCCCAGGTCCAGATGGGTACACAGCTGAATTCTACCAAGCATACAAAGAGGAGCTGGTACTATTCCTTCTGAAACAATTCCAAATAATCCAAAAAGAGAGAATACTTCCCAATCATTTTATGAGACCAACATCATTCTGATACCAAAACCTAACAGAGACTCAGCAAGAAAAGAAAACTTTAGGCCAATATCAATGATGAACATGGATGCAAAAATCTTCAATAAAATACTGGCAAACCGATGGCAACAGCACATCAAAAAGTTTATCCACCATGATCAAGTAGGATTCATCCTGGGGATGCAGGCTGGTTCAACATTCACAAGTCTATACACGTAATTCACCACATAAACAGAACCAAAGACAAAAACCACATGATTATGTCAACTGATGCAGAGAAGGCCTTTGACAAAATTCAACAACCCTTTATGCTAAAAACCCTCAATAAACTAGGTATTGATGGAACGTATCTCAAAATAACAAAAGCTATTGACGACAAACCAACAGCCAATATCATACTGAAAGGGCAAAAACTGGAAGCATTCCCTTTGAAATCCGACACTAGACAAGGATGCCCTCTCTCACCACTCCTATTCAATATAGTATTGGAAGTTCTAGCCAGAGCAATCAGGCAAGAAAAAGAAATAAAGGGTCTTCAAGTAGGGAAGGAGGAAGTCAAATTGTCTTTATTTGCAGACGACATGATTGTATATTTAGAAGACCCCATCATCTCAGCCCAAAATCTCCTGAAACTGGTAAGCAACTTCAGCAAAGTCTCAGGACACAAAATCAATGTGCAAATATCACAAGCATTCCTATATACCAATCACAGACTTAAAGAGAGCCAAATCAAGAATGAACTGCTAATCACAATTGCTACAAAGAGAATAAAATACCTAGGAATACAACTAACAAAGAACATAAAGGACCTCTTCAAGGAGAATTACAAACCACTACTCAACAAAATAAGAGAGGATACAAACAGGTGGAGAAACATTTCATGTCCACGGTTAGGAAGAATCAGTATCATGAAAATGGCCATACTGCCCCAAGTAATTTACAGATTCAACGCTATCCCCATCAAGCTACCAATGACCTTCTTCACAGAAGTGGAGAAAAACACCTTAAATTTCATATGCAACCAAAAGAGAGCCCACATACCCAAGTCAATTCTAAGCAAAAAGAACAAAGTGAGAGGTATCACACTACCAGACTTCAAATTAACTACAAGGCTACAGTGATCAAAACAGCATGGTACTGGTACCAAAACAGAGATATAGACCAATGGAACAGAACAGAGGCCTTGGAGGAAACACCACACATCTGCAGCCATCCGATCTTTGACAAACCTGACAAAAACAAGCAATGGGGAAAGGATTCCCTGTTTAATAAATGGTGTTGGGAAAACTGGCTAGCCATGTGCAGAAAGCAGAAACTGGACCCCTTCCTGACATCTTACACTAAAATTAACTCCGGATGGATTAAAGACTTAAACACAAGACTGAACACCATAAAAACCCTAGAAGAAAATCTTGGCAAAACCATTCAGGTCATAGGTAGGCAAGGACTTCATGAACAAAACACCAAAAGCATTGGCAACAAAAGCCAAAATAGACAAATGGGACCTAATCAAACTCTACAGCTTCTGCACAGCAAAAGAAACATTCATTAGAGTGAATTGGCAGCCAACAGAATGGGAAAAAATTTTTGCAAGCTACCCATCTGACAAAGGGCTGATATCCAGAATCTACAAAGAACTAAAACAGATTTACAAGGAAAAAAAAGCCCATTCAAAAGTGGGCAAAGGATATGAACAGACACTTTACAAAAGAAGACATACATGAGGCCAACAAACATATGAAAAAATGCTCACCATCACTGGTCATTAGAGAAAGGCAAATCAAAACTATATTGAGATACCATCTCATGCCAATTAGAATGGCGATCATTAAAAAATCTGAAGACAACAGATGCTGGATAGGATGTGGAGAAATAGGAACACTTTTACACTGTTGATGGGAATGTAAATTACTTCAACCATTGTGGAAGACAGTGTGGCGATTCCTCAAGGACCTAGACATAGAAATTCCATTTGACCCAGCAATCCCATTACTGGGTATATATCTAAAGGATTATAAATTGTTCTACTATAAGGACACATGCACACGAAATGTTCACTGCAGCACTGTTCACAATAGTAATGACCTGAAACCAACCCAAATGCCCATTGATCATAGACTGGACAGGGAAATGTGGCACATATACACCATGGAATAGTATGCAGCCATCAAAAATGATGAGTTCATGGCTTTTGTAGGGACATGGATGAATCTGGAGAACATCATTCTCAGCAAACTGACACAAGAACAGAAAATGAAACACCGCATATTCTCACTCATAGATGGGTGATAAAAAATGAGAACACATGGACACAGGGAGGGGAGCATCACACACTGGGATCTGTCAGGGGGAAATAGGGGAGGGACAGCGGGGGGTGGGGAGTTGGGGAGAGATAACATGGGGAGACATGCCAGATATAGGTGATGGGGAGGAAGGCAGCAAATCACACTGCCATATGTGTACCGATGCAACAATCCTGCATGTTCTTCACATGTACCCCAAAACTTAAAATACAATTTAAAAAAAAAGAGCATTTCAAATACATAAATAATTAAATATTATTCAACTTCTTAAAAGAAGAGAATTTTGTTAAATCCACAATAAGGACACATTTTTAAGACTTTATGTGCAAGAAGCCCTGGCACAAAAAGGCTAACAATGTAATTTCATTTATGTAAGATACCTAAAGTAGTTAAACTCATAGAAACAGAAAGTAGACTAAACTGTGTCATCAGTTAAGTGGAGAAGATAAGGAGTAGGTACTGTTTCATGGACAACCTGTTAGAATGCAAAGCAACTTTTTTTTTCCTTTATTTTAAAAGATCAGGGGATATGTTCAGGTTTCTTATACAGGTAAACTTCTGTCATAAGGTTTGTTGTGCAGATTATTTTGTCATCAAAGTATTGAGCCTAGTTCGCATTATACAACACTGAATTATACAGAACATCCTTTTATACCACATGTAATAAAACTAGAAACCAAAAGCAGAAGCAAAATTGCCAAATCCAGAACTATATGAAACTTAACACATTCTTGAACATACTTTTCTTTTTGTCTGGAGATTTAATATTGTTAAATGACGAAACTACACATAGTGATATTCAAATTCAATGTTATCCTGAAAATAAAAATCACACCTTGTGAAGAAATATTTTTTTACAATTCTCACATTTACATGCAAGTTTAAAGGACCACTGATAGCCCAAACCTTCTTAGAAAACAAGAACAAGTTACAGGCACAACACTTCCTTTTTTTAGGATAAAGATAAATAAATAAGTGTGGTACTTGCAAGGAGACAAATAGATGATGGAACAGAATCCAGAACTGAAAACAAACCATTGTGGATATGCTCCAATGATCTTCAACAATATTGCTATAATCACACAATAAGAAAAATAGTCTCTTCAATAAATGGTGTTGGAACACTCTATATCCACATCAAACAAACTGAGGTTGGATCCTTCCCCTGAGCCATATACAAAAACTACGTTGAATGAGTTAAATATTTAGAGGTAAGAATTATAACTATGCGATATTTAGAAGAAAATACAGGAAGAAAGATTATGACATTGATCTCAGCAATGTTTTCTTGTGCATGAGAAACATTTAAAAACACAAAAAAGTGGGACTACATTAAATTTTATCTCTGCACATTAAAGCAAAGATTTAAAGAGCTCCGTGTAAGAAGGGAAAAACCTACATACATATGTATATATATGACTGATGATATCCAGAATAACTCCAAAAAAAACAACAAAAAGTAACATGATTACAAAAAGTAATAGACAAGAGATGAAAATGTTTCTCCAAAGATGAAATATAGTTATTGAAAAATATTTCTAATCTTTAGAAAAACGTAAAGAAAAACCACAATGAAGTAGTGCATTAATCAGGATGGCCAATATCAAGCAAACAAAAAATAATACATGCTGTCAACAACGTAGAGAAATTAAGAAACTGAAACCCTGTACACTGTTGGTGGGAAAAATGTGATGCAGCTACCTGAAAAATGTATGGAGTTTCCTCCAAAAATTAAAAATGAAGTTATTGTATGACCCAGTAATTCCAATTCTCAGCATCTATTTGAAATATGCAACATATACCTGAAAGAAACATTTGCGCATCTATGTCTACTGCGGTAATACTCACTATATTAGTGTATTCTTGCATTGCTATAAAAAATTCCTGAGACTTGGTAATTTGTTTTTTAAAAGAGATTTAATTGGTTCATGGTTCTATAGGCTGTACAGGAAGCATAGCAGCTTCTGCTTTTGGGGAGGCCTTGAGGCTTCCAGTCATGGCAGAAAGAAAAGGGACAGTGAGCCATCTAACATGGTGGGAGTGGGAGCAAGACAGCATGAGGCGGAAGGTGCCACATGCTTTCGAGAAATGAGATCTCAGGAGAAGTCACTCACTATGGCAAAGACAGTACCAAAGGGGCTGCTGCTAAACTATTCATGAGAAGCCAACCCTATGATCCAACCACCGCCCACTCGCCCACTTCCAACATTAGGGATTGCAATTTGACATGAGATTTGATGGGAACACAGATCCAAATCGTATCATTTACGAAAGCCAAAAAGTGAAAATACTCAAATGTTCTTCACAGATGATTTAAAAAGACGTGGCTTATACATACAACGAAATATTCTTAAGCCTCAAATGAAAATATCGTCAGAGGCTACAATAAGGATAAATCTTAAAGCCATTATTTATTTATTTTTAACAAGTTCATCATTTAATAAGTCTGAATTCATTTTCACCACATGGTACTGTACACGGTCATCTGTTGAAACAGATTTCTTTTTTAACAGATCTTGGTTTAAAAAAGTCAGATACTGTGAGTTCTGTATAAACTGGTTAGATCCTTTGTTTTAACTTATAAGCCTCAACTTCACCGCAGAATAAAGAATGGAGGCCAAAGAAAGCATAATCGGTCACTCATATAGAACAGTATTGTTTCTATAATTTGAAGCTTTCTGAATGGACGGGTTCAGGCCTGATGTAACTGTAAAAAGATTACTTAATGAATAGACTACATGGAAATTGTACAAAATGTTATTATCTTTAGTCATTAGTAGCTTAAACAGTACTATATCACTAATTGCCATTCAAAATCAAAAACGTGTTTTTAAATCCCCAGGAAGGTAGCATGTGTACACAACCATACCACCTTGTACTTAGGGGTGTGTCAACACATAATTCAACAGAAACTCTGGCTTTAGGAAAGAGTCACAAATATTTAAAAGAACGGTTTTAATCATCATTTTAAGTATACGGTAGGAGAAAAGTGTGCTTTAATTAAATATACATCATACCAGCAATGCTGGCAAGGTTGAAAGTTACTCCTAATGTTGACAGCTGTAAAAACTAGTTTGTACATAACAAGACAATGACAGGAAAAAGCAGTCCCTTTGAAACAAAATTCTCAAAAAATGTTCACAGTGGTGCCTATCAACAGTACGCATTTTATGACAAGAACATGTACAGATTCAGAGCACCCTAGGGCTCCCTTTATGTCCTAAAGAAAATGAGCATTTACATGATTATGGGTTGTACTGAATCAAAAACAGATCATTTGTACACTTACCCCTGAGAAGGGATAAACAGTCCTGGGGTGCACAGCTTCAACACCACCATTAAAATTGTTTGTAAAAGGGATAGAGAATTAAAAAACCAAACACTTTTTGGAGTGAAATCATTCATTTGCTGTTATTTATTTATTTTTTTTGAGACGCAGTTTCGCTCTTGTTACTCAGGCTGGAGTGCAATGTTGTGATCTCGGCTCAATGCAACCTCCGCCTCCTGGGTTCAGGCAATTCTCCTGCCTCAGCCGCCGAGAAGCTGGGATTACAGGCACACGCCACCATGCCCAGCTAATTTTCTGTATTTCTTTTTTTTTTAGTAGAGATGGGGTTTCACCATGTTGACTGGGATGGTCTCAGTCTCTTAACCTCGTGATCCACCCGCCTCGGCTTCTCTAAGTGCTGGGATTACAGGCTTGAGCCACTGCGCCCGGCCTCATTTACTGTTATAACCAGCAAATGCCATTCACTAAATCAAAAACGGAAGGAAGGGCCCCCACAAACACAGATCTATCTGAGCAAGCTGACCAGTACACATTAGTCTTAAAAATGAAGGTTTTATACTCTGTGTTACAAGTCCCAACTAGGCAGTGTCAAAATGACATCTGTTTCTTTGCTTGTTTTGTGATCATACCCCTTGGAGGTGTTACAGGTCTCGTGGCATTTGGCTTCTTTTTCTCTGCAGACTTTAAAATCTGAAAAGAACACATTAGTGTTTCGTTCACACTCATCATGGCACCTGCATTGTCAAACTCTCCACAATTGGGTGCAGAAAACAGAGTGACCAACTGCCTCTTTGCAAAAAATTCATATCCATCTTCAACCACCTGATGGGCTCTACATATAAGATCCAAATCGTGCTTATGGAGAAATTTTGCAACCACTTCTGCAGCAAATGTGAAGGACACTCCTCAGTCATTTTTACCCCACCCTAAGACATCTTTATCGGGGTCAGGCCACAAAAGATCACAGAGAAGACCCTGATCTGGTACATCAGTTGGTCGCATAATTCGCCGAATCTGCTCCATAGATTGAAGATCTGGTGATAAACCTCCACGACAGCAGAATATCTTCTCATCCACGATGGCTGCTATAGGTAAATTAAAACAGTCTGTGAAAGTTTTCCATAGTTTAATGTTGTAACTTCTTTTACATGCATCAGAAAATCCATAAATTCTGTTGATGCTGGCACATTCATGGTTCCCTCTGAGAAGAAAAAAATTCTCAGGATATTTGATTTTGTAGGCCAGCAAGAGGCAGACTGTCTCCAATGACTGCTTTCTCCTGTCCACAGAGTCCCCAAGAAACAGGTAGTTGCTTTCTGGCGGGAAACCACCGTACTCAAAAAGTCTCAGCAAATCACAGTATTGACCATGGATGCCACCACGTATTTTGAGTGGTGCTTCAAGTTCTAGTAGGATAGGCTGACTGAGAAAGATCTCATGAGACTTTAAGCACAGTCTCCTGATTTCATTCTCCTGAAGCTGGAGATTCTTACCGGGTTTGGATCCTCTCACTTCCAGCAGCTGTTGGATGATGCTGTCAATGCTGAGTTTATCTAAACCCTCTATCGCCTCCCACCGCCGACCCTCCCTTGCGCCCGGGACTCACACCTCCTTTCCCATGCCACGAGCAGAGGTGGTGATGACAGCGGTGGTGGCAGTGGTGGCAGCCGCGGCGGGTCCCCCCCCAGACGGCCCCGCTCCCTGCTTCCTCCTTCTCTCCCGACTGGAACCACGATGAAGCCATTATTTTAAGCGAACTAAGACACTAACAAAGTGACAATGTACGACTCCATTTATATAAGATATTTTCAGAAGTAAACTTGTAGAAAACAGAAGTAGAAAGGTGCCTGCCTATGGTTAGGGTCGTGAAAGCTCAGTAAGGCCAAAGATCAAATGGGTTATTTGGGGAAAGCAGGCCCAGGTGTCCAACTCAAGAGCCCATAGACATGGCTACAGACAAGGAAATGGTGCGCCAGGCTTGGTCTTACTGAGGATTCTGAAGCAGTTCTGCAAACTCTGTCTAACTCCTCTCAGCTATAATCCAGAAGTGGTCCTTTCTATCAAGAGACCTGCAAGAGAACACACCCAGCCATGGCCCTGGTGGCAGGCCTGCAGATCTTGACCTCAGCTGTGGTCCCTGAAGCAGCCCTGTGACTCAGTTCTAGCCCTCATAGCCACAGTCAATGGCCAGTTGTACACACTGAGGGACCCAGAGAGACCTGTGAAAACTGTTCCCAGGTAGCCAGTAGAAGCCAATCCCATTCATACACATGGTATTTTGCCTGTCATATGCAGACAAACTTCAAAACCTGACCCGACTGCCTGCCATGTAGATTAATGTCCTCAATGATATTTAATCTTTCCAGGGTCCAGAAAGAATCCGTCACTGTCCAAATCTCTGGTGTGGGTAACCCCCATCCTGGGCACCGAGGAAGGAGAGTTAGGCAGATCCCCGGCACAATTAGTGTCTGAAGAATATCTTACTGCTCATTTATTTCCCTTTATATATAATCTCTTCATAGATAATCATATCTCAGTTTATAGTTGGAGGAAGGTCTAGAGCAGACACATTGCAGAGCATGAACTAGGGAAAAACAGCCACACCAGGACAAGAATCACACTGACCCAGGTGGTAGTGTCCCTGCCTGAAAGGGCATATGCTACATGGCAGGTCAGCCCAGGTGGCAGCGTTCAGTATCGTAAAGGTACCCGCTGTATGGCAGGCTTGGAGCAAGAGTCACTCCTCTGTAAAGGGAGTTGTAGTAACTTGTGTCCAGTCTTGTGGAAAGCTGGCCTCAGGCTGGCAATCCCATGCACGCCTGAGGGCTTAAAACCCCTCCAGTATAACAGCACCTAGGTGTCTGTACACCCTGTCAGCTCTTTCGCCACTGTGCTGACTCAAAGCATTCTCCTATAGAAATCCTTAGTAGCAGCCTGCAGGTGGCCGTAGATCCTGTCAGCTCTGTTGCTACTGTGCTCACTCAGAACATCCTCCTATAGAAATTCTTAGAAGTAGCCTGCCCTTAGATAAGAGATTTTGCACCCTGCACCCTCCTTACTGCACACTGCCCACCTCCTTAGGGGTGGACCCCTTGCTGCACATTTACCACCTCCTTATCTAGGTGGCCTAACGCCTGTCGCGCACATGACTGCATGGACCCTGACATTACCCTTAGGACAATCTCACTCACTACCCTTCCCCCCGACGTGTACCTAATAAATACAGATGCGCCTGGACACTTGGGGCCTCACCTGTCTCTGCTTGTAAATACTGCTGGCCCCCACTGAGCCCAGCTGCTCCTATCCAGTCCTGTGGTGTCCTGTCTCCTTATTTCTTGGATCCAGTACCTCAGCACAGTGACAGGAGACACCCCACAACCCTAGTAGTGCTGGACCCTACGTGTGCTAACACAACCATGCAGCACCCTTGTAACCCAGCTACGACCCTTCTCAGCAACCCCAGCGGTAATCCCATCAGCCTGGGGACCCAACAAAAGGAAATCTTCACGGCTGGGCACGGTGGCTGGCACCTGTAATCCCAGCACTATGGGAGGCCAGGATGGGGGGATCACGAGGTCAGGAGTTTGAGACTTGCCTGATCAACAATGGTGAAACCCTGTCTCTACTAAAGATACAAAAATTAGCTGGGCATGGTGGCGCACGCCTGTAATCCCAGCTACTCAGGAGGCTGAGGCAGGAGAATCGCTAGAATCCGGGAGGTGGAGGTTGCAGTGAGCCAAGATTGTGTCACTGCACTCCAGCCTGGGCGATAGTGACTCTATCTCAAAACAAAACAAAAGGAGATCTTTACCTGCCAAAAGTAGTTTATAGAAACTGTAAGAGTTGTTAGATCCTTCAAATGTACAGACGTGGGGCTGTTTCAGGAACCACAACTGAGGCCAAGATCTGCAAGCATGCCTCCAGGGCCACAGCTTCTAACTTAACATATTACTGAAAGTTTGTATCAGAACAATTAGGCAAGGAAAATAACAAAGCTCTCCAGTTTGGAATAAAAGTAAAAATGTTACTGTTTGTAGTTAATAGGATCATGGATATGAGTAAAACAACAAAAACTGAACTAATAAATGCATTCATTAAGGTATCAGGATAAATAATCAACATACTAGTACTTGTGGGATTTTTTGTTTGAGAGGGTCTCACTCTGCTACCCAGGCTCATCTCAAACTCCTGTGTTCAAGTGATTGACCTTCCTTGGCCTCTAGCCTCTGAAAATGCAGGGATTACAGAAATGAGGCACTGCACGTGACTGTACATACAAATATATGTTGTATTTCCAGACAGTAACAACAAAGTTCCTAAAAAAAGAGAGAAAGTTTCCAATTGCAATAGTATAAAAATAAGAAACTTAATAAAAATAAATATAAAGGGGTCGAGCATGATGGTTGATGCCTGTAATCCCAGCACACTGGGATGCTGAGGTGGGCGGATTACTTGAGGCCAGGAGTTCCAAACCAGCCTGGCCAATATGGTAAAACCCCATCTCCACTAAAAATACAAAAATTTAGCTGGGCATGGTGGCACAGGCCTGTAATCCCAGCTACTCAGGAGGCTGAGGCAGGAGAATCGCTTGAATCTGGGAGGCGGAGGTTGCAGTGAGTTGAGATTGCAGCACTGCACTCCAGCCTGGGTGACAGAGCAAGACTCTGTCTCAAAAAATACATAAATAAAATAAATGTAAAGGATGAGATAAAAATGTATACACTAAATACAGTAAGATATGGATGACAGAAATTGAAGTAGATACAAATAAATGAAAACACATTCCATCAGGATAACTAATATTGTCAAGGAGTATTATCCAAAGTGATCTATAGATTCAGTGTGATCCCCATCAAAATTTTTGTGGCATTTTTCAGTAATAGAAAACACATTTGTAAAATTTAAGAGTAATCTTAAATAAAATAACCTGAGCAATCTTGAGAAAGAACAAAGCTGGGGGCATCTACTTTCTAATTTCAAACTTTATTTAAAGGTTATAGTATTCAAGAATATGGTATGTGCATTAAAAACAGATATAAAAACCAATGGAACAGAGATACACATATGTTTCCTACAACAGTAAACCATAAGCGTTCTTACTACCAAAAAAAAAAAAAAGGTTATCTATGTGAGGTAATAGATGTGTTAATCAACTTGACAATACTGTTTCAAAATGTATATGCATATTAAATCATTACACTGTACAAATTAAATATACAGCTTTATAATTTTTATTCGTCAGAAAAATCCATATCACACAGACACACATGTATGATAAGTCCTCACTTAATATTCAAAGTAGGTTCTTGAAAACTGCATCTTTAAATGAAACAATGTAGCTATATGCCATTCAAACATAACTTGTTTTTATCAATTAAACCCTGGTAAAATTAGTTTTCTTAAACAATATGTTGTTTTACATACATTTTCCAAGAACCTATCAACAATGTTAAGTGAGAATTTCATATACACATATGACTCATACAGATGTGCATATGTGTGACACATATTTCTACATATAGATTATTGCTCAATGACGGAATCCTAGTAGGCTTCCTGCTAAATAAGACAAATTATAAGATAATAGTTATTAAGAAATAAGGTAACTAGTACTTAACATACACTTAGGAATGTTCGAAGCTGGTTAATGACATAGTGCATTTAAGAAATCTAGACGGTGGGCCAGACACAGTGGCTCATGCCTGTAATCCTAGCACTTTGGGAGGCTACGGCGGGCAGACCACTTGAGGTCAGGGGCTCAAAACCAGCCTGGCCAACACAATGAAACCCTATCTCTAATAAACATACAAAAAAAATTAGCTGGGTGTAGTGGTGGGTTCCTGTCATCCCAGCTACTCGGGAGGCTGAAGCAGGAGAAGACAGAGGATGCAGGAAGCCAAGGTCATGCCACTGCACTCCAGCCTGGGCAACAGAGTGAGGCTCCATCCTCCTGCCCCCACACCCAAAAAGAAAGAAATCTAGAAGGTGAGTAGATACTTTAAACCAATCCTTTGAGTGTGAGAACATTTTTGCTTATCCGTGGTGATGGATATCACAAAAATTATTCACAAACCTATTTCTTTTTTCCTAGCTCATCAGTGGTAATTATTCTTTGTGTATTTAATAATTTTAAGTGTCTTCCAAGATAAATCTTCTTCCAATGTGGCTCAGGGAAGCCAAAGTTTGGAAACCTGTGCTTTAAACTGCATTATAATTTGAAATTCTGAATATATAGAGTTTAAATTACAAATCTCAGTTTGTTCTAAATGACATTTTGAAGTCAAATAACCTTTCTTCATATTTGAAAAACCGCTGATTTTTGTGATGAAACTGCTGCATATGAATTTTTGTAGAATTGTATTTGCGACCTCTACAGGATTAAAAATCACTAAGCAGAAAAGATCCAACACCTGACCTTGGTGTTCCTGGGATTTCTAAACCAAATCCCATTATGTCTACTACTCACCTTATACATTTTAGGCATGATGCAAAAACAGTAGCTCAAAAAACCACCTTAACATAGAGCTCCTGATTAACACAAATATTCTACTGTCTCTAAAAGCAATGCAACAGCAGTCTGATTATGCAGCCCCTTATTGAGAAAGTGGACATTGGCTCTCCCTATAAACTTGAAGGGAGATCACTGAAGAAAAAATGGAAATTTTTATAAGATTTAAGAACATGGGACAGAAGATGACTCCACTTGTGAATAAAGAAAAAATGCAGCCTTTTCAGAAATTATTTTCATTGGCGTAGAGCTTCCCAAACTACATGTTAAGGCCGGGCTTTCTTCTTGACCTTTGGCCTCCTTGCCTGTGTCCTCTCCTTCATTCACTCTCACCTACCTGGGAGTTTGGCTGCTGTCTCATGTATCTTCAAATTGTAGGGCTCTTTTCTTTGCTCCAGATAGGTAACCAGGTCTGGGTTAGAGATCACAACACCTGATTTAAAAAAAAAAAAAAAAAGTTCACATGACTATTGCTGGGGGATACTCCATTTACCAACCTATTAGTATGTTAAGTAGAATAGAGAAATTATACAAGATTCTAGAGAGTCCAAAAATTGTTTCCTGACAGAATCTTTAGAATATTTAAATATTTTAAACCTACGGGTTATAAGTTCCACTACCCAGTACTACTGAGTCAAAAATAAGTGGGGCAAATTGGATTTTAAGATATAAAAAACAATATTTTACGTCATTTAATTTCTAGAATTACTACTGTCCTATAGTGAAGGACACAAATAAACTCAAGAAAACAGAAGGTTTATGTAATGATGAAACATCCTAAATATTTTTTTTACACCAGCAAACTCCCAATTTTTTCTTGCAGAAAGGAATTGAAATTAAATTCATGCCAAGCAGAAGCTCCCAAGAGACATTCTACAAAGAAATAAAATGAAAACTTTGAGGAAGTATTAGGAATTATGTATTAAAGTTATCCTCACCCAGGGAGACCAGGTTTCTGTAATTCTCCAACATCACATCTCTATATAAATTCTGCTGGGCAGGATCCAGACATTTCCATTCTTCTGAGGAGAATTCTATGGCCACATCCCTGAATGTTAAGAGTTCCTGAAAACACATATTTATCAAGTGACAGAGTTCTTAATTTGACTACAAGTGAAAGAAGAGAACTAGTTCTGACTTACGGGACTGACAAGAATTATCTGATAAAATAACTTTTAACACAATAATGTTCTCTAAAGTATTCTATAACTCTGAGGAAAAACGAGGGCATGCCAGCAATTTTTGTTGCTGCAATGGAAATATGGGCTATCCTGACCCGTCCCTACCGAAACCAAGCAGAGCAGTCCCTGTGACCTCCTGGAACAAAGGGTGAATTCATGTCTCATTAAAGTACCTGGAAGCCCTCATGCTTGACCCAGCCCTCGCTGTAGTATCACACGAGAAACTTAATTCGGATGTGGTATCTCTTGTCCCCGATCAACTAATCTGAGGTAGTAGGGGGAAGGACAAAAGTACTCTACTCCAGTAACACAAGAAGGCATAGTTGGGATTATGGACTTGGATATTTAGTGGTCTTGACTTCCCACTGCTAAGGTGCTTGTTTACACTTACAGATTCTGCCATGGGGCTGTGTTCACACCAGAAGCCTCTTACACAGCTGCAGCAGGTCTGGAAAACTCAAAGGGTTCCACTCTGAAAGTGGTGCTTAGGATATCTATGTTGATCTCTCATGACACAGAAATGTTTTCTGTGACATTTCTGTACGTCTTCAACCCAAAGTGTGGCCCTGTCTTGTGAATCTTAGGCAGAGGCCAGCTTTTATGTGTAGATTCTAGGTGAGATCAATGTGTGCTGCAATCCCAGAATATAAAGTTGCCCTGAATGTACACTCTAATTAGAAGCAGTTACAAGCATATTTTTAAAGGCAAAAAGGAAGTCAGAGAGTAGACTGATAGAAAGCTGGCCGGGTGCAGTGGCTTATCCCTGTATCCCAGCACTTTGTGAGGACAAGGCAGGCAGATCACCTGAGGTCGGGAGTTCTAGCCCAGTCTAACCAACATGAATAAACTCCGTCTCCACGAAAGAGACAAAATTAGCTGGACATGGTGGTGCATGTCTGTAACCCCAGCTACTCAGGAGCCTGAGGCAGGAGAATCACTTGAACCCGGGAGGCAGAGGTTGCAGTGAGCCAAGATCATGCCATTGCACTCCAGCCTGGGCCATAACAGCAAAACGCCATCTCAAAAAAAAGTTGTCAGAAATTCTTACTGGTTAGTGATTAGCCATATATGTTAAGCTACAGAGTGTGGGTTATAGTGTCCAGTGCGGCATTATTAGGTTAATTTATAGCCACTTGTGGCAATAACAAGGAATTTCAAGACAAATAGTTCAATGAGGTGAACAATATATGGGTGCGGTCTCATCTTAATACATCTGAGTCTCATAAATTTAAAAACTTGTATTTCTCAGATAAAAGTTCTTTTATCAAGTCCCAGAACATAAATTCAGAATTTGGAACTGCCCATTTAGATCTTGGAGGGCTGGTGAGTATGTACATTTGTGGACATTTGGGCAAGGGGAGGTGGGAGGGAGCAGAAATTCCCATGTTTAATCAATACATATGTGTGATTATGGTAAGGTTTACGGGCCCCAAATCTCTGAAATCAGTGTCAGAACTGAAGACGCCAGGAGCACTGAAGGAGGTTAAATAACTGCTGTCCTGAAAATTATTTTTGTAGAAATTTAGTCTAAGTGCTCTACAAAGGACTGTAGATTCCAAAGAGAGAGACCATTCTGTTTGCAGATTTGGGAAGCACTTTGCTGCACTTTGTGCACAATTGTGGGTTGTGACTGAAATCTTGAGGAAGAACGTTTTCTCAATGGCACTTTGTGTATAACATCTGGTTATTCTGGTCAGTATGTGGAAAATACAACTAAAAGCAAAATCATCTGCAATTCTAAAAGAGTCTCCACAATAACAGAACTGCAAGAAAATGTTTTGTTGTATAATTAAACAAAAATGTGATGTGTGTCGTAGGCAATCTATTAAGAGACTGCAAACACAGAAAGTCACCATAATTAGTTCTCAAGCAGAAGCCTTGAAAGCACCATTTTTGTCAGACATAGTTTATTATAATTTCACCTTGTAGTTTGGGAAGTCATCTGGGTTTTCTAGTTTTTTTTCTAATATTCAAAAACAAGATACAGATTTGCAACGTGGAGCTAGGTACCTGCTGAAGGCAGCCTCCCAGTCTCCTACAGAAACTGTGAAATAGAGTGTATATTCTTGCTATTTACATTTCAAACAATAGTTCCTAGGACCTAGATAAAGACGATTTTGAGTCAAAAAAGACAAACGTTTACGTGATAAAAATGATTCAAAAATATTTCAAAGCAGAGAAAATATTTAAATACAAAAGTTCTCAAACTAAATGCTTTAAGAAAACGGAAAAGAGCAAAAATTCCTCCCTCATTCCAAAGAGAAAGCATTAAACCTCTTCTAATTTGTACTTGCCCCTGCAACAGCCAGGCCTAAAGGCATGGTCTTGAACTCACTAACATCTGAATTCTCATAGGCACCTAAAGGATGGACATGAGCACACTGTGTGCACGGAAAAGAGGATTTGTGGGAAGGAAAAAGCAGAAGAAAGGAGCTACCGTCATGGGTGGGAGCAGGACAGGACTGACTGAAGCACTGGTATGTGCTACAGGTACAGACCCAGTCAGGGCTACGCTGATTCCTGTGTCCATAAAGGCAGAAGAGATTAGGATCAGGTGGTCCAGAAGCCTAGGTTGCTGAAGAAAACAGGTTCCTGCTACATATTCAGTGTCTGGGGTTGAGATGAGCCAGGAGTCTTCTGCGAACTGCGTGTGTTTTTGTCAAAAGGCTAGGAGCAAATCTGCCATGTGCACAATTCTTGAGAATAGAAACCTGTCCTGGGAGGAGTGTAGCCATGCACATTCCCAGCAGGCGCACTCAGAATTGGGTTAGCATTGGGTGGGGGCTGGCGGCAGGGTGCGGAGCGCCGGGCGCACCCCCGGCGGGGTCTAAGAGACGCCCCCCAGGAACAGCCACGCGGGGGAGACGCCCGGGGCGAGGGAGCTGCGGGGAAAGGGGGCGGCGGGCGATCCGCTTCGCCTCCCCACACCCCTCACAAGAGCCTTTCCTTCAAGACCCGCTGGCAGCCCCCAGAGCGCGAGCCACGGCCGGGGCCGCCCCGTGCACGAGTCCCCGTTTGCTCACGGGAACCCCACGTTTTCACGGAGCCTCCATCTAATCCGAACAGGGTCAAGTAGGGACGGGACCCCGGACCACAGCGCCGCCCACGCGGGCACCGCCCACGCGGGCACCGCGGAGCTCCTCAGCTCGCAGCCCGGGGAAGGTGCGGGGCTGCGGGCGCAGAGCTGACAACAAGGGCTGCAGGCTGGGCCAGAGCCGCCGTGCGGGGACCGTCGGGAGCCCGGGTCCCTCCGCGGAGGGGACTGAGGACCGACGGCTGAGCGGCGGCCGCGGGGACTCGGCTCCCAGACTCCGTCCCGCCGCCGCCATTTCCCGCCGGTTCCGATGAGGCCTCCCCAGCCTCGGGACGCCCTGCCCCGCACACTCACCATTTCTGGGCTTCGGGGTGTCGCGGAGTCTTAGCTACGAATCACCCGAGACCCGCATGTCACAGAGCGACGGAGGCCGAGGCTGCGGCTGAATCACCTGGGCCTCCGGGAGCGGAAGACGCGAGGCGGTGAACACCTAACCCGCGCCCCAGCAGGAGCCAGAGGAGGCTTTGCCAGATCCCGGAAGCCGCCCCTTTCTCTCTGGCTGCGTGCATGATTGGGCAGTTGTCACTCCAGCACTCCGATTGGATAGGACTTAATCCCCGCCCTCAGGCCTTGAGTGACAGAAGTTGCAACCATACACTCCACTGAACGAGGCACGAGTGTCAGGCTCGGGCCTCCAGGCACCTTCAGGCAGGGCTTTCTCTCCGTGCTTGGCCTGATGCAGCCCAGGCATCATTTTTAACCTTGTGGTGTGTAAGGTCCACTTATAAAGTGCATGCAAGCATGCACACAGACGTACTTACACAGACACGCGCGTGCATACACAGACATGCACGCACACACACGCCGCACGCGCACACACATGGATGCACAGGCACACACTTTTTCACAAATGGAAATAATATAATGACAATTATTTTAATATTTTAGATTTCATATCCTCTCTGGCCGCTTGTCTTTTGAGTAGGACACCTGAGATTTGAAGAGGGAAGCAATCCTCTAAAAAATAAAATGTTAGCTAATTTGTGAATTTTCCATTTTTATTATCCATGTCAAAAATTTTAAAAAGTGAAATTCTAATAATTTTTAACCCATTGTATCAAAAAAATTGTTTTAACATGTGATCAATATGTAATTAGTAACAAAGTATTTTTTGACCTAAATCTCTTCTAAACTCACTGTGTATTTTATGTTTGCAGCACATTTTACTTAAAACCAGCCATATTCCAGGTACCCAGTAGCTGCATATGTCAGGTGGCTGTCACACTGAGTGCTGCCATAAGGGCTCTGATCTCAGGGAGGTGAGGGTCTGAACATCTCTTTTCTGCTGGAAGTGAGGGAACAGCCTCTCTCTACCAACTTTTCTCCTTAGGCTTCACTGTGGGATGGGACAGTGCCCCTAAAGAGAGCAGTGGCTGCAAGCTGAGAGTATCCACGTGAAGACCACGGTTTCCCAGTTGCTGTTTGGTGGAGGTGTGGTGGTCTCCTCAGTTCAGCCAGGTCTGGACTCTTGCGCCATGACCAAAAAGAGTGGAGCACACTGATGCCAGACAGTGAGTAAGGCAAAGTGGATTTATTAAGCAAAAGGAAAGCTCTTAGCAGCAAGAGGGGACTTGAAAACAGGTTGCCAGAAATGAGGCTGAGTTCTAGGTCTTTTGTGTGGCAAGAATGGTTCTGCCCAAATGGGAGGTCTAAAGTTCCCCATTAAGGGTGTTGCATCTGCACATGCCTGGGGTTGGCCACAGCGACTCGATTGGGTTACTTCCCATGAGTTCCTAAGTGAAACTTACAGGAGGGGAGCTAAAACTGCTATGCTAATGTCATGTTAATGACTTTATAATGAGCCAGGTCAAGTTAAGGACATTTAGGTTGATTTATTGCCCCTGTGCCCAAGCTGGGACAGTCCCTTAGGAGCAACATCCTGGCACAAGAGGAAGTTCTTAACCACATTTCTTAAGTGGTATGTGGTTCTATAAGCCACAACATGCCTCTACTTCAAAAAGACTAGCCACCGAGTCCGTGATGGAAATACAAGAATTGTGATAGAATCCAATCACCTAATTTGTTGATTGGAGAGGATTTCATTTCTGTAGGTACCATCGATTTTCTCACTTCTCCCCATTTATTGCACAGGTCCTGTCTTTTGTCCTGCAGCCCTTTCACCAAATCATAACCCAGGAGAATGGTGAAGGCACAGAGAGTGATAAGCTGCTTCACAACAATCTTCACTAAAGAACAAAATGCAACAACTTTCTATGAGTTACAACTGTCTATTTTAACTTACAAGATTCAAACTTCAAAATTAATAATTACTTATATTAAAATAATTACTTATATTAAAATATTTTACTTATATATAAAAGTAAAATATTCCAGCACTTTGGGAGGCTGAGGTGGTGGATCACTTGAGGTCAGGAGTTCAAGACTAGCCTGACCTACATTGTGAAACCCTGTCTCTATGAAAAAAATATCAAATTAGCATTAGCCAGGCATGGTGGTGTATGCTGGTAATCCCAGCTACTTGGGAGGCTGAAGCAGGAGAATTGCTTAAACCCGAGAGGCAGAGGTTGCAGTGAGCTGAGATTGTGCCATTGCACTCCAGCCTGGGCAACAAGAGTAAAACTTTGTCTCACAACAAAAGTGAAATATCGGAGGGGGTTTTCAAGATGGCACAGTAAGAACAACCCGGGATTGTAGCTCTCAGCGAATGCTCAGAGGGTGAGTCAAAGCCACATTTCCAGACGGATCTTTGTTGCCCACAGAACGGGAAAAGTCCCAGGTGTAGGAAAGACATGGGATGCAATCACAGCCGGTTCGGCTGTTGCAGCCGCTTCAGCCGGTGCCGCAGCGCAGGCACTCCCCAACAATCCACACAAAACACACGGGCCCGGGTGCCTTGCTAAACTGGCAATCTGAGATTTGGGAGGGCAGATTAGCATATCCATCTGATTAAACGGGACTTGGACAGTGAGCCAGACCAGGAGATTCCTGGGAAGTGGCGTTTGAGCCAGTGCAGTGGCTAGCTGCAAGGGAAATCACACAGATCCTGATGCTCTAACAGCAGGTGACTGAAACACCTGGGAGAGAGCCATCTGTTCAACTTAAAAAAAAAATAAAAAGAAAGGCTCTGAGGCAGGGAGCCAGGTGAGCGGGCTCGGTGGGTTTCACCCACACAGGGACAAACAAAATGGCAACTCAAAAAGCTCCAGGTGGAGAGTTTCACTGCGAGCACAGCTGAACCCAGGACAGTGCAGCTTGGTGGGGGAGGGGCATTCACCATTACAGAGGATATCCGCCCCTACAGAGGTACACTCCCATTGCTGATGCAGCCTGCCGTTGCCGAGGCAACACGCCATAACAGAGAAACTCCGCCGCAGGGCGGAGCTGGTGGCAGCAGGGCGGAGCCTGCTGCAGAGCCCGCAGCAACAGGGCCCACACCACATCAGCAGGGCGGAGCCTTGGCAGGTAAATTGTGACTAGACTGCCTCCTAGCTGGGCAGGATAGTGCCACGGACACTCATAAAGAAAGCCCCAACCCCCTGAGACAGAGCATCTGAGGAAAGAAAGGGGTTCTAAGAGTTGTGCTGCAGCAGAATTAAACTCACCTGCCTAACAGCCCTGAATGAATAACAGAGCTCATAGCTCAGCACTTGAGCTCCTATAAAGTACAGACTGTCTCCTCAAGCAGCTCCCTGACCCCTGTATATCCAGAGTCACCTCAAAAAATCCTGATCAGACTGACATTAGGTGGGCACCATTCTGGGACAAAGATAGTAGAAGAAGAAACTGGTAGCATCCCTCACCGTTCTGCAGCTGCTATAGGTGTACCCCAGACAAGCAGGGCCTGGAGTGGACCTCAGCAGTCATACAGCAGAGGGGCTAGACTGGTAGACAGAAAACCAAGTAACAGAAAGACCTCATCATCAACAATCTGGGCGTCCATTCAGAGACCCAATCGAAAAGTCAGCAACTACTAAGATGACAGGTGGATAAATCCAAAAAGATGGGAAGAAACCAGTGCAAAAAGGAGGAAAACACCCTAAACCAGAACATCTCCTACAAAGGACCAAAACTCCTCACCAGCAAGGGAAGAAAGCTGGACAAAGATTGACTGTGACGAAATGACAGAATTAGACTTCAGAAGGTGGGTAATGAGAAACTTCTGTGAGCTAAAAGAACCTGTTCTAAATCAATGCAAAGAAACTAAGAACCTTGAAAAAAGATTTGAGGAAATGATAACAAGAATGGATAACTTAGAGAGGAATATGAATGAATTGAAGGAGCTGAAAAACACAATACGAGAACTTTGCAAAGCATGCACAAGTTTCAACAGCCGAACTGACCAAGCAGAAGAAAGAATATCAGAAGTCAAAGATCAACTCAATGAAATAAAACGAGAAACCAAGATTAGAGAAAAAAGCGCAAAAAAAAAAAAATGAACCAACTCTCCAAGAAATGTGGGACTATGTGAAGAGACCTAACCTACGTTTGATAGGTGTACCAGAAGGGAATGAAGAGAATGAATCCAAGCTGGAAATACTCTTCAGGATATTATTCAGGAAAATTTCCCCCACCTAGCAAGGCAGGCCAACTCTCAAATTCAGGAAATACAGAGAACACCACAAAGATATTCCGCAAGAAGAGCAACCCCAAGGCACATAATCGTCAGATTCAACAAGGTTGAAATAAAGGAGAAAATACTAAGGGCAGCCAGAGAGAAAGGTTGGGTCACCCACAAAGGGAAGCCCATCAGACTCACAGCAGGTCTCTCGGCAGAAACTCTATAAGCCAGAAGAGAGTGGGGGTCAATATTCAACATCCTTAAAGAAAAGAAGTTTCAACCCAGAATTTCATATCCAGCCAAACTGAGCTTCAGAAGTGAAGGAAAAATGAAATCCTTTGTGAACAAGCAAGTACTCAGAGATTTTGTCACCACCAAGACTGCTTTACAAGAGCTCCTGAAAGAGGCACTACACATAGAAAGGAACAACCAGTACCAGCCATTCCAAAATCACACTAAATGCTAAAGAGCATCAACATAATGAAGAATCTACAACAACTAATGGGCAAAACAGTCAGCTAGCATCAAAATGGCAGTATAAAATTCACACATAACAATATTAATCCTTAATATAAATGGAATAAATGCACCAATCAAAAAACACAGACTGGCAAATTGGATAAAAAGCCAAAACCCAGCAGTGTGCTGTATCTAGGAAACCCATCTCACATGCAAGGATACACAAAGGCTCAAAATAAAGGGATGGAGGAAGATTTACCAAGCAAATGGAGAGAAAAAAAAAAAAAGCAGGAGTTGCAATTCTCATCTCTGATAAAATAGACTTTAAAGCAACAAAGATCAAAAGAGACAAAGAAGACCATTACATAATGTTAAAAGGATTGATACAACAAGAAGAGCTAACGATCCTAAACATATATGGACCCAATACAGGAGCACCCAGATACATAAGGCAAATTCTTAACGACTTACAAAGAGACTTAGACTCCCACCCAGTAATAGTGGGAGACTTTAACACTCCACTGTCAATATTAGACAGATCAACCAGACAGAAAATCAACAAGGATATCCAGGGCTTGAACTCAGACCTGGAGCAAGCAAACCTGATAGACATTTAGAGAACTCTCCACCCCAAATCCACAGAATATACATTCTTCTCAGCACCACATCCCACCTACTCTAAAATTGACCACATGATTGGAAGTAAAGCTCTGCTCAGCAAATGCAAAACAACTGAAATCAAAACAAACAGTCTCTCAGACCATAGTGCAATCAAGTTGGAACTCAGAATTCAGAAACTAACTCAGAACCGCACAGCTTCATGGAAACGTAACAACTGGCTCTTGAATGTTGACTGGGTAAACAATGAAATGAAGGCAGAAATAAAGAAGTTCTTTGAAACCAATGAGAACGAAGACACAACATGCCAGAATCTCTGGGACACATTTAAAGCAGTCTCTAGAGGAAAATATATAGCAATAAGTGCCCATATGAGAAGAATGGAGAGATCCAAAATTGACACCCTATCGTCAAAATTGAAAGAGCTAGAGGAGCAAGATCAAAAAACTCAAAACCTACCAGAAGACAAGAAATAACTAAGATCAGAGCAGAACTGAAGGAGATAGAAACACGAAATACCCTTCAAAAAATCAATAAATCCAAGAGCTGGTTTTTTGAAAAGATCAACAAAATAGACAAACCACTAGCCAGATTGATTAAAAAAAAAAAAAAGAGAGAGAACAACCAAATAGATGCAATAAAAATGATAAAGGGGAAATCACTACAGATTCCACAGAAATTCAAACCGTCATCAGAGAATATTACAAACAACTCTATGCACATAAACTAGTAAACCTGGAAAAAATGAATAAATTCCTGGACTCCTGTGTCCTCCCAAGCCTAAACCAGGAGGAAGCTGAAACTATGAATAGACCAATAACAAGGGCAGAAGTCAAGGCAGCAATTAAGAGCCTACCACACAAAAAAAGCCCAGGTCCAGACGGGTTCACAGCCGAATTCTACCAGACACACAAAGAGGAGCTGGTACCATTCCTTCTGAAACTATTCCAAATAATCCAAAAAGAGGGAATCCTTCCCAAATCATTTTATGAGACCAACATCATCCTGATACCAAAACCCAGCAGAGACCCAACAAGAAAAGAAAACTTCAGGCCAATATCCATGATGAACATAGATGCAAAAATCTTCAATAAAATATTGGCAAGCTGATTGCAACAGCAACTCAAAAAACTTATCCATCATGATCAAGTAGGATTCATCCCGGGGATGCAAGGCTGGTTCAACATACGCAAGTCTATAAACGTAATTCACCACATAAACAGAACCAAAAACCAAAACCACATGATTATCTCAACTGACTCAGAGAAGACATTCGATAAAATTCAACAGCCTTTTATGCTAAAAACCCTCAATAAACTCGGTATCGATGGAACGTATCTCCAATAATAAAAGCTATTTATGACAAACCAATAGCCAATATCATACCGAATGGGCAAAAACTGGAAGCATTCCCTTTGAAATCTGGCACTAGACAAGAATGCCCTCTGTCACCACTCCTATTCAATATAGTACTGGAAGTTCTAGCCAGAGCAATCAGGCAAGAAAAAGAAATAAAGGGTATTCAAATAGGAAAGGAGGAAACCAAATTGTCTCTATTTGCAGACGACATGATAGTATACCTAGAAGACCCCATCGCCTCAGCCCAAAAACTCCTGAAACTTATGAGCAACTTCAGCAAAGTCTCAGAATATAAAATCAATGTGCAAAAATCACAAGCATTCCTCTACACCAATAACAGACTTAAAGAAAGCCAAATCAAGAACAAACTGCCATTCACAATTGCTACAAAAAGAATAAAATACCTAGGAATACAACTCACAAGGAACGTAAGGGACCTCTTCAGGGAAAACTACAAACCACTGCTCAACGAAATAAGAGAGGATACAAACAGATGGAGAAATATTCCATGTTCATGGTTAGGAAGAATTAATATCGTGAAAATGGCTATACTGCCCAAAGTAATTTACAGAATCAATGCTATCCCCATCAAGCTACCATTGACTTTCTTCACATAACTGGAAAAAACCACCATGAACTTCATATAGAACCAAAAGAGAGTCCGCATAGCCAAGTCAATTCTAAGCAAAAAGAACACAGCGGGGGGCATCACACTACCGGATTTCAAACTATATACTACAAGCTACAGAAATCAAAACAGCATGGTACTGGTACCAAAACAGAGATATAGACTAACGGAACAGAACAGAGGCATCAGAGGCAACACAACATATCTACAACTATACAATCTTTGATAAACCTGACAAAAACAAGCAGTGGGGAAAGGATTCCCTGTTTAATAAACGGTGTTGGGAAAACTGGCTAGCCATGTGCAGAAAGCAGAAACTGGACCCCTTCCTGACACCTTACACTAAAATTAACTCCAGATGGATTAAAGACTTAAACATAAGACCTGGCACCATAAAAACCCTAGAAGAAAATCTTGGCAAAACCATCCAGGACATAGGAGTAGGCAAGGACTTCATAACCAAAACACCAAAAGCATTGGCAACAAAAACCAAAATAGACAAATGGGACCTAATCAAACTCCACAGCTTCTGAATGGCAAAAGAAACAGTCACTAGAGTGAATCGGCAACCAACAGAATGGGAAAAAATTTTTGCAGTTTACCCATCTGACAAAGGGCTGATATCCAGAATTTACAAAGAACTAAAACAGATTTACAAGAAAAAAACAAACAAGCCCATTCAAAAATTGGAAAGGATATAAACAGACATTTTACAAAAGTAGACATATATGAGGCCAACAATCATATGAAAAAATGCTCATCATCACTGGTCATCAGAGAGATGCAAATCAAAACCACATTGAGATACCATCTCACGCCAGTTAGAATGGCGATCATTAAAAAATCTGGAGACAACAGATGCTGGAGAGGATGTGGAGAAAAAGGAACACTTTTACACTCTTTTTGGGAGTGTAAATTAGTTCAACCATTGTGGAAGACAGTGTGGCGATTCCTCAAGGCCTTAGAAATAGAAATTCCATTTGACCCAGCAATCCCATTATGGGTATATATCCAAAGGACTATAAATCGTTCTACTATAAGGACACATGCACACGAATGTTCATTGCAGCACTGTTTACAATAGCAAAGACCTGGAACCAACCTAAATGCCCATTGATGATAGACTGGATTGGGAAAATGTGGCACATATACACCGTGGAATATTATGCAGCAATCAGAAATGATGAGTTCGTGTCGTTTGTAGAAATATGGATGAATCTGGAGAACATCATTCTCAGCAAACTGACACAAGAACAGAAAATGAAATACCTCATATTCTCACTCATAGGTGGGTGATGAAAAATGAGAACACATGGACACAGGGAGGGGAGGACTAAACACTGGGGTCTATTGGGGGTAAAAGGGGAGGGCCAGCGGGGGGGGGGAGCTGGGGAGGGATAGCCTGGGGAGAAATACCAAATGTGGGTGAAGGGGAGAAGGGAAGCAAAACCCAGTACCATCTGTGTACCTATGCAACTTTCTTGCATGTTCTGCAGATGTACCCCAAAACCTAAAATGCAATAAATAAATAAATAAATATTTACTGTGAAACAATACAAAAAAAACTTAAAGTTGTATGATTACAGTTTATGCTCATTCTATGAGTAAATTTCTATGTATGACTATAGGTTATTTTATTTTTAGTAAGTCTACAGAAATATTCAGCAATAGTGTAAAATATAAGGATAATAATTGTTATTAAAACAAATATGGAATTGCAATAACATTTTTACAATGCACTTGTGTAAGTTACTTTTAATAGCAGTCAAGCAAATTTAACATCCAAGCATTTTAAACTTTACAAAAGACAGTCAATTAGTTATGAGTTTTAATTATTTTCATTTTTATTTGTAACTTCTCATACCCTGCAGAGAGCAGAGGGAAAGCTTAGAAAGATACAAGGAATATTATTGAGCTTTTGAACCTCAAAATAAGAAATAAATTACATATATAATATGCATCAAGCTGTGCATCTTGTTTATATAGCTTAATTAACTTGAAAATAAATGTTTGAATCAGTATTATTTGGTAATATGTTTATTCCTTTTATTTGAAGATGAAACTGACTATATTTGCCTGGAGATCTGACTAAAATAGGTGAGAACAACTTCAGCTTTGGAATTCCTTAGGCATAATATATACATGTGTAACTAAAATAGCATTTTATGATGTGCGTCCTTTATTTCCTTTTTGTATGCTGTATTTTCCCAGAGCGTTTTATTCTTTTTGTCCAAGGAAAGAGACAAGGCAGGCCATTGTTTGATATGATTTGGCTATCAAACACTTTCCTTTCTAGTTTTCTCTTCCAAAAGCTTAAATAAGAGTTAAGGCTATTCTTTATACTTTTGCTCAAACTGAGAATTGAGATTCTAGTTTCATGGTGGGTTTACTTTATTTTTTGCCTCAGCATGACATTAGTTAATAGTATTTATTGCACCTATAAGGTCACTCGGTTCAGGGAGTTGGGAAAAAAGAGGATTGAGTACTAGAATGTGGAATTCTACCAGAACACCTTAAAGTCCTAACTTTTTCTGCTTTTCCTTGCAGAGTTTCTTTTGCCTCATCTATCTCCTTTAATGACTCACTATTTTGTCATCTACCTGTGGAATTGAGTGTGAAAGGCCATGTACTCAAATTCCATGTGTGTCCCTAAGTGTCTGTGTCTTACAACCTGCCTGGACACTCTACTGGAATGAATTTCTAAACTGAGGAAAAAATTGCATCACCGAAATTGTTTTGGGTATTCTTAAAATAATTCTTACTGTTTAATATTTTTATTTTATTTTTTTGAAAGGAGTCTCACTCTTAGGCCAGGCTGGAGTGCAGCAGGGCAATCTTGGCTCACTTCAACCTCTGCCTCTTGAGTTCAAGTGATTCTCTTGCCTCAGCCTTCCTAATAACTGGATTACAGGCATGCACCACAAAACCCAGGAAACTTTTGTATTTTTTTCATAATTTTTTTTTTTTTAGTAGAGATGGGTTTTCACCATGTTGACCGGAGTGGTCTTGATCTCTTGACCTTGGATCCACCAATCTTGGCCTCACAAAGTGCTGGGATTACAGGTGTGAGCCACAGTGCCCAACCTATTTATTTTACTTTAATACAAGTTTAATTTATATAGAATGATGTATAAAAATTTTAAGTATGCAACTTAGTTCTTTTTACATATGTTTATAGATCTCAAAAATCCACTCAAATCAAGATATAAAACATTTTCATAACCTCAGATAGTTCTGATATTCCCTTTTCCAGTCAATGCTTCCATCGCATCCCCATCTCACAGAAATATCTATTCTGATTCCTGTCTCTATGGTTTAATGATGAAGAGAATTTAAAGCCATTTCCCCTACTTGCCTCACAGTACAAGTAACTGCCTAAAACACTGTAATAAGAGACTGCAAATATTTCTCTTTGGAAAGTAAAGCAACCTAGATAGATGACTTATTGAAAATAATATTTGTGGTCTGTTTTTCAAAAAGTGGCTGACCATTCAGTTTTTCTATAAAGGGCTCTTGCTAAAGAGTTTAAACCAGCCAACAAACACATGAAAAAAAGCTCAGCATCACTGGTCTTTAGAGAAATGCAAATCTAAACCACATTGAAATACCACCTCATGCCAGTTAAAATGGTGATCATTAAAAAATTGGGAGACAACAGATGCTGGAGATGATGTGGAGAAACAGGAATGCTTTTACACTGTTGGTGGGGGTGTAAATTAGTTCAACCATTGTGGAAGACAGTGTGGTGATACCTCAAGAATCTATAAATAGAAAAATCATTTGACACAGCAATCCCATTACTGGGTATATGTTGATGAGAGATTATATGAAGAAACACTGACAAGGAATGATGTGAGCCATTGCAGAATAAAAAAAATGAAAAAATCTACAATCATCTGATATTTGACAAACCTGAGGAAAACAAGCAATGGAGAAAGGATTCCCTGTTTAATAAATGGTGTTGGAAAAACTGGCTAGCCATGTGCAGAAAGCAGAAACTGGACCCCTTCCTGACACCTTACACTCAAATTAATTCCAGATGGATTAAAGATCTAAACATAAGACCTAGCACCATAAAAACCCTAGAAGAAAACCTAGGCAAAACCATTCAGGACATAGACATAGACAAGGACTTCATGGCTAAAACACCAAAACCAATGGCAACAAAAGCCAAAATAGACAAATGGGATAGAATTAAACTACAGAGCTTCTGTACAGCAAAGGAAACAATCATTAGAGTGAACTGGCAACCAGCAGAATGGGAAAAAATTTTTGCAATCTACCTACCCAACAAAGGGCTAATATCCAGAATCTACAAAGAACTAAAACAGATTTATAAGAAAAAAGCAAACCCATTCAAAAGTGGGCAAAGGATATGAACAGACACTTTACAGAAGAAAACATCTATGCATCCAATAAACATATGGAAAAATGCTAATCATCACTGGTCATTAGAGAAATGCAAGTCAAAACCACATTGAGATACCATCTCATGCCAGTTAGAATGGCAATCATTAAAAAATCTGGAGACAACAGATGCTGGAGAAGATGTGGAGAAATATGAACACTTTTACACTGTTGGATGTGTAAATTAGTTCAACCATTGTGGAAGACAGTGCAGTGATTCCTCAAGGACCTACAAGTAGAAATTCCATTTGACCCAGCAATTCCATCAATGACAGACTGGACAAAGAAAATATGGCACATATACACCATGGAATACTATGCAGCCATAAAAAACAGCGAGTTTGTGTCCTTTGTAGGGACATGGATGAACCTAGAAACCATCATTCTCAGCAAACTGACACAAGAACAGAACATCAAACACCACATGTTCTCACTCATAGGTAGGTGTTGAACAATGGAAGATGTGGACACAGGGAGGGGAGCATCACACACTAGGGTCCGTTGTGGGGACTAGAGGAGGGATAGTGGGAGGGAGGGTGGGGAGGGATAATGTAGGGAGAAATGTCATGTATAGGCAATGGGGGGATGGAGGCAGCAAACCACCTTGCCATGAATGTACTTATGCAACAATCTTGCATGATCTGCACATGTACCCCAGAATCTAATGTTCAATAAAAAAAGAATATATTAATGTAACCAAAACCATCTGCACCCCCAAAACTATTGAATCAAAAAGTATAATTATTGCCTTATATGTAACTCTAACATAACATATCCCCATGCATTTCCTGGTTTATTACACTGAGCAACAGGGTGAAATAACTCATTCAACTCAATATTCACATAATATATATACAGAATCTATACAAGGGCAAATAATTCTGTTTACTATTTAGAGCATATGAAAATACATTGGATGTGTGTTTATTTTTCATTCCTTCTTAATTATAATTAAACAGTTATTTCAAGGGAATATGTGGAGTATACTACTACAAAAATAGAAATTTGAAAGAGGGTGCTTTAATTGTAATGTATGAAACAATTCAAATACAACATTGAATGGCTTTTAATATTATACCTTTATATGGCAAGTTTAAACATTATTTTTAAAGCATACATTTCAGGTGCAAAATATTTTTGGTGAAATAGCCTATGATGGCAAGTTTAATAACTATATTTTCAAGGCGTAGATTTTATGTGGTAAATACTCTGCTAATACTTTCTTTTTAAAATAAGACCAAATACCACAAATTCTATTTTGTCTAGTATTCTGTATGCTTCAATTTTAATTGTTATTTCTATATTCTTATCTGTTTTCCAACAACTCAAACCAAGTATCTAGCAGATCCATGAGAACAATAATTTTACAGTAGATCAAAGTTGAAATAGTAGGCATGAAATGCACCAAAAATATTGTTTGGTTGCCTTTCCTTCTTCATCTTCAAAAAGACAAATAATAACAAAAGACAACCTTAATTCACTAAAAATTGCATTCAACTTGACATTCAAAAGTCTTGGATTGCATATATACTCTTCTCTACCTGTGTGAACTTGATAAATTCACTGATGATTTATGAGTTTCCTTTACTTGTTGTATAAAGTAAATGATATTACTTTGAGCAATATAAAATTATCTGTATTTTATCATTTTTGACCTTCAAAACAAAAATTTTACATTGTACAATCTTATGGAAGTTATTTCACCCTGTTGCTCTGTGTAATAAATCAGGAAATGCATGGGGAAATGTTTGATAAAGTCCCATGTATGAACACAAAATTGGTTTACTTGAAAATATTCTATGTAAATTAAAGCTGTGTAATTTGCATTACAATTTGCCTCTTACATTTTTATCCAAAGTAAAAGAATAAGAGATGAATAAACTGAAATCATAGTAGTATTAGTTGGTTGAAACATTGCTACCATTAATAATTAGTTGTGGAATTCTTGAAACACTAAAACTTTAGAGTAACTGATGAGTAGCAGAATTTAGTGGAAAGCACAAGTATATTAGAATCAAGTAGATCTGAGCTCAAAGTCTTACTTCTACACTTACTAGTTACTTTATTTTCTGAAAGTCACATAATCTCATGAGAATCAATCTTATTTATAACATATCAAATTTGTAGGTATAGAAGATATATCAGATTATATATGCAAATGACTGACATACAGCATGTATTCAATAAGTATTGGTTTATTTTACTTCCCCTTCATCTTTTCATTTTGTTTTATATTAACTTGAAATTTCCTCAGTTACTTAAGATTCTCTTGCACCCTAAGTCTTCAACAAAATTAACTATGAAATCCTGAATATGTGGGTAATTTCTCATAGGACTAGTCAGTAGATGCTAGATATTTAATTAATACATTAAATAAATAAGATATACATGACTATGCCTTGAAAACATAAAAAGTACAGTTGTTCAGGGTTAGCATTTTTTGAATAATTGCAGTCACAGATACATTTCAGATTTTGTAAATTTAGACAATTGCCTCAAGACACAAACATATATTATAATACATGTGTAAGAAATTGATTCTGTTAATGTCATGTATTATTCAAATAATTTTTGGAGTTAAGTTCTGTCATTCTAGACTGACTTCCCAAAAGAATCAGACTGTATATGTAAGAATACATATAATGTTTGCATTTGAAATTATTTTTTATTTTTTATTGCATTTTAGGTTTTGGGGTACATGTGCAGAGCATGCAATACAGTTGCATAGGTACACACATGGAAGTGTGTTTTGTTTGCTTTCTCCCCTTCACCCACATTTGGCATTTCTCCCCAGGCTATCCCTCCCCAACTCCCCCTCCCACTGGCCCTCCCCTTTTCCCCCCAATAGACCCCAGTGTTTAGTACTCCCCTCTCTGTGTCCATGTCTTCTCATTTTTTATCACCTGCCTATGAGTGAGAATATGCGGTCTTTCATTTTCTGTTCTTGTGTCAGTTTGCTGAGAATGATGTTCTCCAGATTCATCCATGTCCCTACAAACGACACGAACTCATCATTTCTGATTGCTGCATAATATTCCATGGTGTATGTGTGCCACATTTTCCCAATCCAGTCTATCATCAATGGGCATTTGGGTTGATTCCAGGTCTTTGCTATTGTAAACAGTGCTGCAATGAACATTCGTGTGCATGTGTCCTTATAGTAGAATGATTTATAGTCCTTTGGATATATACCCAGTAATGAGATTGCTGGGTCAAATGGAATTTCTATTTCTAAGGCCTTGAGGAATCGCCACACTGTCTTCCACAATGGTTGAACTAATTTACACTCCCACCAGCAGTGTAAAAGTGTTCCTATTTCTCCACATCCTCTCCAGCATCTGTTGTCTCCAGATTTTTTAATGATCGCCATTCTAACTGGCACGAGATGGTATCTCAATGTGGTTTTGATTTGCATCTCTCTGATGACCAGTGACGATGAGCATTTTTTCATATGATTGTTGGCCTCATATATGTCTTCTTTCATAAAGTGTCTGTTCATATCCTTTGCCCAATTTTGAATGGGCTTGTTTGTTTTTTTCCTGTAAATCTGTTTGAGTTCTTTGTAAATTCTGGATATCAGCCCTTTGTCAGATGGGTAAACTGCAAAATTTTTTCCCATTCTGTTGGTTGCCGATTTACACTAGAGACTGTTTCTTTTGCCGTGCAGAAGCTGTGGAGTTTGATTAGGTCTCATTTGTCTATTTTGGCTTTTGTTGCCAATGCTTTTGGTGTTTTGTTCATGAAGTCCTTGCCTACTTCTATGTCCTGGATGGTTTTGCCTAGATTTCCTTCTAGGGTTTTTATGGTGCCAGGTCTTATGTTTAAGTCTTTAATCCATCTGGAGTTAATTTTGGTGTAAGGTGTCAGGAAGGGGTCCAGTTTCTGCTTTCTGCACATGGCTAGCCAGTTTTCCCAGCACCATTTGTTGAACAGGGAATCCTTTCCCCACTGCTTGTTTTTGTTGGGTTTATCAAAGATTGTATGGTTGTAGCTATGTTGTGTTGCCTCTGATGCCTCTGTTCTGTTCCATTGGTCTATATCTCTGTTTTGGTACCAGTACCATGCTGTTTTGATTACTGTAGCCTTGTAGTATAGTTTGAAATCTGGTAGTGTGATGCCCCCTGCTGTGTTCTTTTTGCTTAGAATTGACTTGGCTATGCGGGCTCTTTTGGTTCCATATGAAGTTTATAGTGGTTTTTTCCAGTTATGTGAAGAAAGTCAAAGGTAGCTTGATGGGGATAGCATTGATTCTGTAAATTACTTTGGGCAGTATAGCCATTTTCACGATATTAATTCTTCCTAACCATGAACATGGGATGTTTCTGCATCTGTTTGTGTCCTCTCTGATTTCGTTGAGCAGTGGTTTGTAGTTTTCCCTGAAGAGGTCCCTTACGTTCCTTGTGAGTTGTATTCAAGGGTATTTTATTCTTTTTGTAGCAATTGTGAATGGCAGTTCGTTCTTGATTTGGCTCTCTTTAAGTCTGTTATTGGTGTAGAGGAAGGCTTGTGATTTTTGCACGTTGATTTTATATCCTGAGACTTTGCTGAAGTTGCTCATCAGTTTCAGGAGTTTTTGGGCTGAGGCGATGGGGTCTTCTAGGTATACTATCAGGTCGTCTGCGAATAGAGACATTTTGGCTTCCACATTTCCTATTTGAATACCCTTTATTTCTTTTTTTTGCCTGATTCCTGTGGCTAGAACTCCAGTACTATATTGAATAGGAGTGGTGACAGAGGGCATTCTTGTCTAGTGCCGGATTTCAAAGGGAATGCTTCCAGTTTTTGCCCATTAAGTATGATATTGGCTGTTGGTTTGTCATAAATAGCTTTTATTACTTTGAGATATGTTCCATCGATACCGAGTTTATTGAGGGTTTTTAGCATAAAGGGCTGTTGAATTTTATCGAATGTCTTCTCTGAGTCAGTTGAGATAATCATGTGGTTTTGGTTTTTGGTTCTGTTTATGTGGTGGATTACGTTTATAGGCTTGCGTATGTTGAACCAGCCTTGCATCCCCGGGATGAATCCTACTTGATCATGATGAATAAGTTTTTTGATTTGCTGTTGCAATCGGCTTGCCAATATTATATTGAAGATTTTTGCATCTATGTTTATCATGGATATTGTCCTGAAGTTTTCTTTTCTTGTTGGGTCTCTGCTGGGTTTTGGTATCAGGATGATATTGGTCTCATAGAATGATTTGGGAAAGATTGTTTCTTTTTGGATTATTTGGAATAGTTTCAGAAGAAATGGTACCAGCTCCTCTTTGTGTGTCTGGTAGAATTCAGCTGTGAACCCGTCTGGACCTGGGCTTTTTTTGTGTGGTAGGCTCTTAATTGCTGCCTCGACTTCTGCCCTTGTTATTGGTCTATTCATAGTTTCAGCTTCCTCCTGGTTTAGGCTTGGGAGAACACAGGAGTCCAGGAATTTATCCATTTCTTCCAGGTTTACTAGTTTATGCGCATAGAGTTGTTTGTAGTATTCTCTGATGATGGTTTGAATTTCTGTGGAATCTGTGGTGATTTCCCCTTTATCATTTTTTATTGCATCTATTTGGTTGTTCTCTCTTTTATTTTTAATCAATCTGGCTAGTGGTCTATTTTGTTGATCTTTTCAAAAAACCAGCTCTTGGATTTATTGATTTTTTGGAGGGGTTTTCGTGTCTCAAGCTCCTTCAGTTCAGCTCTGATCTTAGTTATTTCTTGTCTTCTGCTGGGTTTTGAGTTTTTTTGATCTTGCTCCTCTAGCTCTTTCAATTTTGACGATAGGGTGTCAATTTTGGATCTCTCCATTCTTCTCATATGGGCACTTATTGCTATATACTTTCCTCTAGAGACTGCTTTAAATGTGTCCCAGAGATTCTGGCATGTTGTGTCTTCGTTCTCATTGGTTTCGAAGAACTTCTTTATTTCTGCTTTCATTTCGTTGTTTACCCAGTCAACATTCAAGAGCCAGTTGTTACGTTTCCATGAAGCTGTGCGGTTCTGGGTTGATTTCTGAATTCTGAATTCTAACTTGATTGCACTATGGTCTGAGAGGCTGTTTGTTATGATTTTAGTTGTTTTACATTTGCTGAGCAGTGCTTTACTTCCAATCATGTGGTCAATTTTAGAGTAGGTGTGATGTGGTGCTGAGAAGAATGTATATTCTGTGGATTTGGGGTGGAGAGTTCTCTAAATGTCTATCAGGTTTGCTTGCTCCAGGTCTGAGTTCAAGCCCTGGATATCCTTGTTGATTTTCTGTCTGGTTGATCTGTCTAATATTGACAGTGGAGTGTTAAAGTCTCCCACTATTATTGTGTGGGAGTCTAAGTCTCTTTGTAAGTCGTTAAGAACTTGCCTTATGTATCTGGGTGCTCCTGTATTGGGTCCATATATGTTTAGGATCATTCGCTCTTCTTGTTGTACCGATCCTTTTACCATTATGTAATGGTCTTCTTTGTCTCTTTTGATCTTTGTTGCTTTAAAGTCTATTTTATCAGAGATGAGAATTGCAACTCCTGCTTTCTTTTTCTCTCCATTTGCTTGGTAAATCTTCCTCCATCCCTTTGTTTTGAGCCTTTGTGTATCCTTGCATGTGAGATGGGTTTCCTGGATACATCACACTGCTGGGTTTTGGCTTTTTATCCAATTTGCCAGTCTGTGTCTTTTGATTGGTGCGTTTAGTCCATTTACATTTAGGGTTAATATTGTTATGTGTGAATTTGATACTGCCATTTTGATGCTAGCTGGCTGTTTTGCTCGTTAGTTGTTGTAGATTCTTCATTATGTTGATGCTCTTTAGCATTTAGTGTGATTTTGGAATGGCTGGTACTGGTTGTTTGTAGTGCCTCTTTCAGGAGCTCTTGTAAAGCAGGCCTGGTGGTGACAAAAAATCTCTGAGTACTTGCTTGTTTGCAAAGGATTTCATTTTTCCTTCACTTATGAAGCTCAGTTTGGCTGGATATGAAATTCTGGGTTGAAACTTCTTTTCTTTAAGGATGTTGAATATTGGCCCCCACTCTCTTCTGGCTTGTAGAGTTTCTCCCGAGAGATCTGCTGTGAGTCTGATGGGCTTCCCTTTGTGGGTGACCCGACCTTTCTCTCTGGCTGCCCTTAGTATTTTCTCCTTTATTTCAACCTTGTTGAATCTGACGATTATGTGCCTTGGGGTTGCTCTTCTTTGGAATATCTTTGTGGTGTTCTCTGTATTTCCTGCAATTGAGTGTTGGCCTGTCTTGCTAGGTGGGAAATATTTTCCTGGATAATGTCCTGAAGAGTATTTTCAAGCTTGGATTCATTATCTTCGTCACATTCTGCTATGCCTAACAAATGTAGGTTAGGTCTCTTCACATAGTCCCACATTTCTTGGAGACGTTGTTCATTCCTTTTTGCACTTTTTTTTCTGATCTTGGTTTCTCATTTTATTTCATTAAGTTCATCTTCGACTTCTGATATTCTTTCTTCTGCTTGGTCAATTCGGCTATTGAAACTTGTGCATGCTTTGCGAAGTTCTCGTATTGTGTTTTTCAGCTACTTTAATTCATTCATATTCCTCTCTAAGGTATCCATTCTTGTTATCATTTCCTCAAATCTTTTTTCAAGGTTCTTAGTTTCTTTGCATTGATTTAAAACATGTTCTTTTAGCTCACAAAAGTTTCTCATTATCCACCTTCTGAAGTCTAATTTTGTCCTTTCATCACAGTCATTCTCCATCCAGCTTTGTTCCCTTGCTGGTGAGGAGTTTTGGTCCTTTCTAGGCGGCGAGGTGTTCTGGTTTCGGGTGTTTTCTTCCTTTTTGCGCTGGTTTCTTCCCATCTTTGTGGATTTATCCACCTGTTGTCTGTGTAGTTGCTGACTTTTCGATTGGGTCTCTGAGTGGACACCCAGATTGTTGATGATGAAGTATTTCTGTTACTTGGTTTTCCTTCTACCAGTCTAGCCCCTTCACTGTATGACTTTTGAGGTCCACTCCAGGCCCTGCTTGTCTGGGGTGCACCTGTAGCAGCTGCAGAGCAGCGAGGGATGCTACCAGTTTCTTTTTCTGCTATCTTTGTCCCAGAATGATGCCTGCGAAATGTCAGTCTTTTGGATATAGAGGGGTCAGGGAGCTGCTTGAGGAGACAGTCTGTACTTTGTAGGAGCTCAAGTGCTGAGCTGTGAGCTCTGTTGTTTGTTCAGGGCTGTTAGGCTGCTATGTTTAATTCTGCTGCAACATAACTCATAACAAAACCCTTTTTTTCTCAGATGCTCTGTCTGGGGGGGGTTTGGGGCTTTCCTTGTGAGTGTCTGCCTTGCTGTCCTGCCCAGCTAGGAGGCAGTCTAGTCACTTTTTGCCTGCCGAGGCTCCACCCTGTTGATGTGAGGTTTGCCCTGTTGCTGCAGGCTCTGCCCTTCTGCTGCGGTCTCCACCTTGTTGCCACAGACTATGCCCTGTGGCAGAGTCTCTCTGTTGTACCGGGTTGCCTCGGCAATGCAGGCTGCGTCAGCAATGGGTGTGTACCTCAGTAGGGGCTGATTGCCTCGGTAATGGCAGACGCCCCTCCCCCACGGAGCTGCACTTTAAGGAAACCTCCTCACAGGGAGCGTTTGGAATCACCGTTTTGTTTGTCACACTGTGCTACCCCAAACGCTGTTTCCCTGGGATTTCCTGGACTGGCTCACTGTCCAAGTCCCGTTCAGTCTCAAGTTCAGCCCTCTCAGGTCTCAGTTTGCCAGTTCAACAGGGCACCCGTAACAGTGCGCTTTTGTATGGAGTGCTGGGGAGCACCTCTGTACTCCGGCACGGGCCGCAGCTGCACCGGCTGCCAGCTACACCAGCCTAGGCCTCTGCCTGGCATCCTGCATCTCTTTTATACCTGGGAATTTCCCCGTTCTGTGGGTAACTAAGATCCGTCTGGAAATGCGTCCCCAACTCACCCTCTCCGTGCATCCAGTGAGAGCTTCAATCCTGGGTTGTTCTCACACCACCATCTTGAGTCCTCCCTCCCTTTTTATTTTTTAATACTATTTTTTGAACTCAATTACAATAACAGAAGTAAAGAAAAAATTATAAAAGTTAAAGAGCAATGCAGGGCATGGTGGCTCATGCCTGTAATTCTAGCACTTTGGGAGGACAAGGCGGGTGGATCATGAGGACAGGAGATCAAGATCATCTTAGCCAATACAGTGAAACCCCGTCTCTACTGAATGTACAAAAATTAGCTGGGCATGGTGGCAGGCACCTGTAGCCCCAAATACTCAGGAGGCTGAGGCAGGGGAATTGTTTGAACATGGGAGATGGAGGTTGCAGTGAGCTGAGATTGTGCCATTGCACTCCCACCTGGCAACAGAGCAAGACTTCGTCAAAAAAAAAAAAATTAAAGAGCAATACAGATTGAATAATTATTCTTTTCTACAAATTGTATTTAAATGATATCCCTTTTTTTTTCAGTTACAGCTCAAGCTGTAAAAGCCAAGGATCCAGGATGACCTTGTACTTTTATTCCAGTCTCATGTGGAAGATCTTTATGTAGAAAGACTTCCCAAAGGATTTTTTTTTCTGAGACAAAGTTTTCACTCTTGTCCCCCAGCCTGGAGTGCAGTGGCATGATCTCGGCTGGCTGCAGTCTCTGCCTCCTGGGTTCGAGCAATTCTCCTTCCTCAGCCTTCTTATTGGCCAGGCTGGTCTCAAAATCCTGAGTTTGTGATTTACATGCCTTGGTCTCTGAAAGTGTCGGGATTACAGGTGTGAGCCATTGTACTCAGCCAATTTTACATATTTTTATCTTTTATTTTTAATTTTTCTGCGTCCAACACTAAGTCATGCCAGTGTTAGCTTTTGAAACATGAACACTGCCCACATCTGACTGGCATGCAACTGACATTTTCTTTTAGAGTTCTGATTGGCTCCATTTGAGGGGGGCTCTGTGATGTCACAAGGGTGGATTTTCAGTGAAGTCACAGGGACAGAGATGTGTTCTCTTCTCCTCAGAGTGAAGCCTGGTAACTGCAATGTCTCAGCTAGGTCCTGTGTGTTGCTGGCTGGAAAAGGGCAGTTGACAAACTCTGACCCGGTACAGTGTTTATGTAGGTCAAAAATAGAAAACTGTGTCCAGGTGTGGATGAGGTAGGGGGATCCCTTCAGTCCAGGAGTTCAAGAGCAGTCTGGGCAACATGGTGTGACCCTGTATCTGTGGTTTTACCTCAGCCTCCAAGTTACTTGAACCCCAGGGTTCAAAGCTGCAATGAGCTATGATCCCACCACAGAAGTCCAACCTTTAGGCAGAGGTAAACCCTGCCTAAAAGAACAAAAAGAAAACTATCCAAGTGTGCAAGAGTAGGAGACTGCTTAACGAAAACATGAGGCTTCCTGAGCCCTGTAATCCCAGCATTTTGAGGGCCGAGGCGGGAGGATGGCTTGGGCTTAGGAGTTTGAGACCAGCCTGGGCAACATGATGAAACCCTGTCTTTATAAAAGATAAAAAATTTAGCTAGGTGTGGTCCACACCTGGCCTAATTTTTGTAGAGATGTGGGGTGGTCTAGCTATGTTGCCCAGGCCAGTCTTGAACTCCGAGGTTGAAGCAATCTTCTTACCTTGTTCTTCAAAGTTGTTGGGATTACACACGTGAGCCACTGCCCCTACCTGGGTTAGGCTATTTAATAACATAAGAAAGTGCTCAGGCAGCTCAGTGGCTCATCCCTCTAATCCCAGTACTTTGGGAGGCTGAGATGAGCGGATCACCTGAAGTCAGGGGATCGAGACTAGCCTGACGAAAATGGTGAAACTCTGTCTCTACAAAAAATACAAAACTTAGCTGGGGGTGATGGCAGGCTCCTGTATCCCAACTACTCAGCAGGCTGAGGCAGGAGAATCATTTGAACCTGAGAAATGGAGCTTGCAGTGAGCCGAGATTGTGCCACTGCACTCCAGCCTGGGTGACAAGAGTGAAACTCTGTTTCAAGCAAAGAAAGTTAAAGAGCAATACAGATTCAATAATGATTCTTTCCTGCAAATTGTGTTTAAATGTTATCCCTTTTTCTTTTTGTCCTTATACCTCAAGCTGTAAAAGCCAACGGTCCGGTGATGATTCCATACCCTATTTTCCAGTCTCATGTTGAAGATCTCCATGAAGAAAGCCTTCCCAAAGGAATTTGTTGTTGTTCTTCTTGAGACAGTTTTCACTCTTGTCACCCAGGTTGGAGTGCTATGGTGTGATCTTGTCTCACTGGCTCTTGGGTTCAGGCAGTTCTCCTGCCTCCCAGTCGCCCACCACCATACAAGACTAATTTTTGTGTTAGTAGAGAAGGGATTTTTCTATGTTGGCAGGGCTGGTCTTGAACTCCTGACCTTAGGTGATACTAGGTGGAATAATGGGGATGGGTGTGATTGGGGCAGCCTTCATGATATGCGATGGGCATGTTCTGCAGTTGACTTCAACTCTTTCTAAAACTTCCACTTTTTACTCTCAGCTCTAACAATTGGTTCTTTTTTATTTTATAGAAAGCTTGTTAGAATTAGGTTTATATATTTTCTTGTTGAATCGACAGAATAATTTTATTTAACATCATTCTTTAGTGTGACTGAAAGCCTCTAATTTTTTACTGTTGTTTGTTTATGGGCATATTTCTTTTTCCAGATATGATAACTATATCATTTCGTGTGTTTCTTATTTCAAAGAGTTTCTATACTAGATCCTTTCAGATTTGGTGCTAATAACATGAAGTAAGAATTTAATACAAACCTTAGATGTTAGAGGAAAGCCAATCTAAGATCAAAGAAATTAATCTCTTTCAATTTGAGTTGTGGAGGTAGAGGAGGCAATTGGATAAATTAGTCCAGAAGTAAGGAGAAAAATCTGGCAGTAGATGTAATTTTGGATTTTATAGTAGTGTTTTGATAGCACTTGTTGATGTCACCAAAATAATTCATCAATGAGCTCCCTCACAGCTCCCCATTTCTTTTTAAAGAAACCAGGTCTTGTTATGTTGTCTGGGCATGACTAGAACTTTTGGGCTCATGTTATCCTCCTGCCTCAGTGTCCTAAGTGGCTGGGGCTACAGGCATGTGTTACCATGCCCAGCTTTGAACCACTCTGAGCCATCAGGTTGCAAAATATTTAAATTTACATACAAAGGTGCAAGGGAGATCTCTATATAAATAGCACCATGTGAATTGCTAGAATCTTTCTTTTTAGAATCCTGTTTGGATGTGGCTTCAGAGCAGGGAATAGTAAATTAATTTTTGCTTTATTTTTGTTTTTGTTTTTGAAGCAGATTCTCACTCTGTTGCCCAGGCTGGAGTCCAGTGGCATGATCTTGGCTCACTGTAACCTCTTCCTGCTGGGTGCAAGTGATTCTGTTGCCTCAGCCTCCTGAGTAGCTTGGATTACAGGTACCTGTCACCACATTTGGCTAATTTTGTGTGTGTGTATTTTTGGTAGAGACAGGGTTTCACCATGTTGGCCAGGTTGGTCTCTTAACTCCTGACCCAAGTGATCCACCTGCCTCGGCCTCCCAAAGTGCTGGAATTATAGGAGTGAGCCACTGCTCCCGACCACTTTTTTTAAACACTTTTAAATTATAGTTTATATGCCTATTCAAAAGTAGAGAAAATAGTACGATAAACACTAAAATACCCGTTCCTCAAGTTCTGTGATCATTAAGATTGTCCACATTTTGTTCTGCTATTCTTTTACCTCCCTTTGCAGGAATATTATAAAGCAAATCGCAGTCATCGCATCATTTTATCTGTTCAGTGTGCATCCCCGCACAGCCACTCCCTCATCATATCTGACAAATTTAGCAGTGATTTTTTGGTGTCAACTCATATGTAGCCCTTAGTCGAGTTTCCTTACTCTTATGTGAACAGTATCACATTTCCTCATTATCTGAAAACATGTTGTTTTAAATCTGGCTTTAAACAGTCTTCATGTGTTAACGTTGGTTGTTATGCTCTTTTAATCTCAGTCAGCCTCTGCTTACTATTTTTCATTCCCATTCCATGAATTCTTTGTGGAAAGTTAATTCTTGTTAAATAGTATGCTCACGAGGTTGAAGGGGTAAAGAACATTGATCTCATGGCTGCAGTGCAGATGAAAGTGTAGCCTGAAATGCTCTACTGTAAGGCAGCCAATGGAAGAGGGTTATTACAGTCACGAGCAGATAGTAGCAAAAAGCTACTTCCAAATAGTGTTTATGGCTGGGCACATTGGCTCATGCCTGTAATCCCAGCACTTTGGGAGGCCAAGGTGGGTGAATCAGCTGAGGTCAGGAGTTGGAGACCAGCCTGGCCAACATAGTTAAGCCCTGTCTCTACTAAAAATACACAACAATTAGACAGGCATGCTGGCAGGCACCTGTAATCTCAGCTACTTGGGAGACTGAGGCAGGAGTATTGCTTGAACCCAAGAGGCAGAGATTGCAAGGAATCGAGATCATGCCACTGCACACCAGCTTCAGTTATGTTGTTTATTGTCTATAATGATTTTCTTTCTTTGTCTTCTGTTTAAGGATATTGAAAAACAAAGTTTAATCTTTGAAGATCGTTTTTAAGACCAAGAATTTGAAGGACATGCGAATGATCTGTGTGTGGAAGAAGTACTGGAAGACATTCCTTTCAGAAGTCCCTCATGATAGGGAATCCCAAGGCTGGAAAACATCATTCAAGTGGGCAATCAAATTAAATTTGTTATTAAAAGGTAAGATGATAACCTGCAGACCCAAATTCGGTGTCTTCCCTAAGAAGAGATTAATTTGATTAATTTGGGCCTTTTGTCTCCCTCTCATCATGACTTCTTTGTACTTAGAATTCATGTTTAGTTCCACGTATTAAACAAAGATTTATTTAGTATAAGTATCAGATGAATAAAATATGCCCTTCCATACAGAATACAGTGTAAGAGATGGGCTAGGGTGTCATCAACTTTTAGAGGGTGATTGTAGCTAATTGACTCCTTGTTCATTCTTGCATTTACTCAGTATAGAAGGAGTCACAGATGTTTTAAGTTAACATGCTTGTGGATAATTAACATGGTTAAAAGAGTGGTTTTAAGAATGATAAAAACTTTTGGTTCTGAGGTCCAGAATAAACACCATTAAGAAGTAATTATTTTTCAACTTCCCCCTTAGAGGAGCAGCTAGTATGAAGTTTACATGAGTAAACGGAGTCGAGAAAAAGGAATGTGGGGTAAACAGACTTAACCAGGGAAGCTTTTATTATCTTAATCTTCACCTTATGACTTAAAGCTCGAATGTAAGAACTGGCTGTCTTCAGCCTGGCTCATTAAAACTTTTCGGCTTCCCAAAGGTTTGAGACTATGCTCTATACTTCCCTAATATTTCCCTTAATATTTTTCCAGCCACCCTGAGTGAATCCCAGCACTGCCCTACATAAAATATATCCTTCATTATATTTCCTATTTGATGTCTGACCCCCCTCCTCCACTAACATGTAAGTAAGGGATGGGATTTCATCTGTTTTGTTCTGTTGTAACCCTAAATACCTAGAAGGTGCTCAGTAAATATTTGTTGTTTGAATGAATAAATCAGCCTATTATTGAATCAGTCAGTCCTGTGAGGAAGGGACTTCTCATGCCAGTGATGCATATCTGTATGATAGCTGGCATAGGGAGGGATGTGGTCAGAATGGTTCTGTCCATGTGGACTAGTTTTGCTTAGCATAATCCCAGCAGGCTCCTATTGGGGTTAAGCCACAGTTTCACCCTTATTAATTAGTATCATTCTTTAATCATAAAGCCAGAGGATATTAATATTGTAATTGATCTGGGAGACTATTCAGTCTGCTTTTCTGTTTATTGATGTGACAATAACAGAGCCTAGAGAAAGTAAGCTGATTACTCACAATCATAAAGCTTTAGAGGTCAACCTGAAATTAGGCTTCTGATGTGAGATTCTGTAGTGTTTCCTTCATGTGTTCCCCCTGGCTGAGACAGTTCATGGGCTTTCAGGTTTGACATTTTTCTCTGCAGTCTCTAAGCAGAGGCTTTTATGTGGACATTCTAGGTTAGCACAGATGGGCAATGACCCTGCAATGTGTGCATAATCCCAAAGGCCAACCACTGTGGATGGGAACTATCCCAGATGTGTCAGGAGTACCACAGGCGTGCTCACTTCTCTATTCATTGGAGCTGTATACAGTGGAAAGAAAACCCAAACCAAGACACTTTGCTGCTTCAGTTCTTTTATTACATGTCACAGTCCAATATGTCTCCATTTAAATTCAGACTTTTTGATGAATCATCAGACCAGCTGCAGGCCCTTTGGGTCAGAAGTCTTGATCTCACCAACTGTTCATTTTCTTAATGGACTTCCTTACTTCAGGCATTTGTGTGTAGCTGGTCCATTGTGGAGTTGTCAGAGGGGTGTGGAGCCCTCTGTTTTTGGGACAGTCAGTTCTGTCTCTGTAGCATGTCCTGAAGCAGGGCTGTCTCCATTCTCTTTGTGTGTGAAGTCTTGTGTTAAGCAGGGTGAAGTGAGAGAGGACTCCTAAAGAGAAAACCTCCTTTAGCATTGGCTGAAACATGTTCATGAACTGACCAAGATGTAATTGGATGGCATGAAAAAGGCTAAAATTTATTTAATTTCTTGCTATCTGGTTTGTGGTACATGGTGCCTTAAATTGAGTTTAGAAGAAACTTTGCAGATGGAATTTTGTTCTGTTGCCCAGGCTGGAGTGTAGTGGTGTGATCTCAGCTCACTGCAACCTTTGCCTCCTGGATTCAAGTGATTCTCCTGCCTCAGCCTCCCAAGTAGCTGGGATCACAGGCACCTGCCACCATGCCTGGCTAATTTTTATATTTTTAGTAGAGATGAGGTTTTACCATATTGGCCAGGCTGCTCTCAAACTTCAGACCTCAAACGATCTGCCCACCTCGGCCTCACAAAGTGTTGGTATGACAGATGTGAGCCACTGTGCCCGGCCGAGGGTGTCATATTTAATTCCATTCCCTGTGGCCTCTTTTACAATACCAATCAGCATGGAGCCCATGGTTTTGCTGCACCTAGTCTTACTCAAACAAAGGCTCTGGACTTTCATAGTTTACACTGACATATTCTAGTTTGCCTCTGAAATGTGCTCTGAGGATGCTGACTTCCAGATAACCATTCTTGGCTTCCAGATAGTTATTTTTGGGTGAAGGGAATTTCAAGCCTTTTGAGTATAGTAGCCAACCACTTAGCTTCATTTTGGTTTGGTTACAAAATTTATTTTAGCTTAGTTTTCTTAGATTAAGTGGGCAAAGACAGAGCAGAAGATTTTGGGAGGCTGCAGTGGGTAGATCACGAGGTCAGGAGTTTGAGACTGATGTGGCCAACATGGTGAAATCCTGTCTTTACTAAAAATACAAAAGTTGGCTGAGCATGGTGGTGCGTACTTCTAATCCCCACCACTTGGGAGGCTGAGGCAGGTGAATTGCTTGAACCCAGGAGTCTCTTGAGAAGTTGGGACTACAGCACATGCCACCATATTCAGCTAATTGTTTTTTTAATTTTTAGTGGAGACAAGGTTTCTCTATGTCACCCAGGCTGGTTTCAAACTCCTGGATGTAAGTGATTCACCTGCCCTGGCCTTTCAAACTGCTGCAATTACAGGTGTAAACCACCATGCCTGTTTTTCTTCTCATTTTTCTCTCTTCCTTTCCTTCTTTGGTAGATGGAAATGTGTCAGGTACCAGCTATTCATCCAATGACTGCTCCTCAGTTCCAAATTCACCCTTCATTGCCTGCTCTGCAAACATAGAGGTGGGTTCCTTAAATGTTTCCTCTGTCAACTGGTGCATTATTAAATGTTGTCAGTACATGGTGCTGTTATAAGGGGCGTTCTAAGAGGCTTTTCTTTCTAGTTATGTGCACATCTTCACAGATGCTGAGCTTTTGCAGCACCAGGCTGCTGCCCTGCATGGTGCTTAGCAGCAGGCAGTGACCAGCAGTTTCTCTGCATTTGCCTGGGTGGTTTTGTGGTGAGACAACTGTTTACTAATAGGTTAAGCTAGCACCCTAGATGGTGGATTTTCAGCAAATTGCAGAGGGCATATTGCTTGCATGTTCTACCATGTGGTAATGCAGCAATTCTGCTATTGAATCACCCATGACTGTGCCCTCTCCAAGGGGGCCTGGATCTCAGCCTTAGTGGGGAATCCCCTCCTTGGTCACTCTATCTCAGCGTAGGGACAGTAGGAAGTTACTGCTCATTGTAACAGCTGGTTCTATACTTTGTTTTTTTGAGGCAGGGTCTCTCTCTTTTGCCCGGTCTAAAGTGCAGTGGTGAAATCATGGCTCACCGCAGCCTTAACCTCCTGGGCTGAAGCAATTTTTTCACCTCAGCCTCCCAAGTAACCAGGACTACAAGTGTGTGCCACCACACCTTGCTTTTTTTTTTTTTTTTTTTGTAGAACCAGGATCTCACTGTGTTTCCAAGGCTGGTCTCAAACTGCTGGCCTCAAGCAGTCCTCCTGCCTTGGCTTCCCAAATTGCTGCAATTGTAAGCATGAGCCACCATGTCTGGCCTCTGCTAGCCCTATGTTCTCTAGAGTTCTCTTTACTTTTGTAGCCAATCTCTCATATGGTGTTCCCTTGTTATATAATTGCTTTTTTTATTTTAAATTTTTCCACTTTAAACTTTGGGTGATTTGTGTCTTTTGATTGGACTCTGACAAATACAGAACTGATGCTAGGAAGGGTTCTGGGAGAAAGACCCACACAAATGGGATTTGGGCATAGGTTTGGTTATCCACGGGGCAGCGTTGAGCTTCTTGTCAATGGGAAATGGGGTGCTGGTGATTTTTAGGAAGTGACCTCATAATGTTTCAAGCTGCCACTTAGTGTTGATTGCGATGAAATGCCAGCTGAGACACATGCCTTAGGAGCTAAGTGGCTTCTGTACTTGACCACGATGAAGACTGGTGTGGGGAGGGTCCTTTTGGATGCAATGGAGCAGGGGCACCTAATCCCTGAATCACAGGCCTGTACTTGGCCACACAGCAGGAGGTGAGCAGCAGGTGGGCGAGCAAAGCTTCATCTGTATTCATGGCCACTCCCCTCTTTGCCGCCTGATCTCCACCTCCTGTCAGGTCAGTGTCAGCATTAGATTCTCATAGGAGCAGGAACCCTATTGTGTAACTGTGCATGCAAGGGTTCTACCTTGCTCTGTCTTTATGAGAATCTAATCCCTGATAATCTGTCAGTATCTTTCATCACCCCCAGATGGGACCATCTAGTTTCAGGAAAACAAACAAGCTCAGGACTCCCACTGATTGTACATTATGGTGAGTTATATAATTATTATATACTACAGTGTGATAATTACAAAGTGCACAATACATGTAATGTGCTTGAAATATTCCAAAATGGACCCCCTGCCGCCAGTCTGTGGAAAAACTGTCTTCCATAAGATTGGTTTCTGGTGCCATAAAACCTGGGGACTGCTGCACTTGAGCACTCACACAGAGAAAAACGCAAAGCTCACGTCTTAGCACAAGTCATGTTCTAAGATCCAGGGAGCTTCCATGATAGCCCAAACACAATTCCGTATTTCTTGTTTCCACAGGGTTGATATTATTAAAAATCAAACACAAACTTAAATGTGTGAATTGCTGAATTACAATGACAGTTGAATTCACTGCATCACCAAGGTTTTCATGAGAACTTTGGGGAACTAATAGGTGAAGAATGGGATTCTTTTTCTTTTTGAGACAGTCTCCCTCTGTTGCCCAGGCTGGAGCACGGTGGTGTGATCTTGGCTCACTGCAGCCTCAGCCTCTGGGGTAGCTGAGGTATGACCACAGGTATGAGCCACCACACCCAACTAATATTTTGTGTTTTGTAGAGATGTGGTTTCACCACATTGCTCAGGCTGGTCTTAAACTCCTGGGCTCAAGACGTCCACCCTCCTTAGACTTCTAAGGTTTTGAGATTATAGGCAGCAGCTTCCATGCCTGGCCCTGTTTTCTTCGATACTGGTTTATCGGGAAGGCCTCCAATTGTCTTCCTGACTTCGAGGTTTGCTCACTTCAGCCTGTTCACTGAAGCCAGAGGAATTTTTCTAAAAGGCAAATTTGGGTCAAAATGGTTCTTGATTAAAACCTGCTGGTGACTGCCCATTGCAATTAAGATAAAATCAAAACTAATTTGGCCACAGGGCCTGGTAAGCACTGGCCTTGGCTTACCTTTCCAGTTTTATCCTGCACAACCCTCCCCATATCCCTCCCCTCCAGCCACGTGGAATGTCAGTTTCCTTAGGGGACTTTACTGGTGTCCTTCAGGAAACCTCCCCCTACCCTCATCATCACTCTTTGACTCTCATCTTCGCTTATCTTTAGCCTCAGCCGAGGTGTCTTGCCCCATTCTCTATGATGCGAGAAGAAGCCCGTTGGGAGCATTTCATTCCCACTCTGTGCTTCTGTCATTGTGCTCCTCACAGTCTGGGAAGTGTTGGCATACGATTGCTATATTAGTTTGTTTTGCATTGTTATAAGCATACATGTGAGGCTTATAAATAAAAAAGGTTGGCCAGGCACAGCAGCTCATGCCTTTAATCCCAGCACTTTGGGAAGCTGAGGTGGGTGGATCACAAGGTCAAGGGATTGGGACCATCCTGGCCAACATGGTGAAGCCCCATCTCTACTAAAACACAAAAATTAGCTGGGCTTGCTGGTGCATGCCTGTAATCCCAGCTACTCAGGAAGCTGAGGCAGGAGAATTACTTGAACCCAGGAGGTGGAGGTTGCAGTAAGCCTACATCGTGCCACTGCACTCCAGCCTGGATGATAGAGTGAGACTCCATCTCAAAATAATCATCATCATCATAACAAACTTAGCTACGTATGGTGGTACATGCTTGTAATCCCAACTACTTGGGAGGCAAGATCACTTGAGCCCGGGAGATGGAATCTGCAGTGAGTCATAATCACCTCACTTTCCTTCAAGCCTGTGTGACAGAGGTGAATTCTGTATCCAAAAAAGAAAATAGTTATTGGGGAAAAAAGACTAAACAAGCAAAGGGGTCAGGAGAGTCCTGTGAATGTGGGTCATGTCAGCAGAGTGTAGGGACTACTGGGCAGGAGGGACTTGAAGAACAGTGTGGAGGAGACAAGGTCTTTCTTCCTAAACAGTTTGCCCTTTAGCATGTAGATCAAATATCCCACATTGGCTGCTGGTGACTGAACTGGGCTTCCTGTTTCTGTGTTTGGTTTGACCATCACAATGTTGAAAAACCTTTGAAGTGAATACCTTGCCATTTGCTACAGTTCCTCCTGGTCTCTGGCATTGCTCCAGCCTCCTTTCTTCATGTAGCTTCCCTGATCTGCTGAGACCTGTGTTTGCTCTCCCTGCAGATGGGTGGGTAGGAGGCGATTTAAGGAGGAACATTTAATATATGAGATTTTATATGTGTACATATGTGTATATATGTGTGTTTGTGTGGTGTGTGTGTGTGTGTGTGTGTGTGCATACAAACATAAATAGATGGGGTGTGGTGGCTAAAGCCTATAATTCCAGCACTTTGGGGGCCAAGGCAGGAGGATTAGTTTGATCTAGGAGTTCAAGACCAGCCTAGGCCACATAGTGGCCTTCTCTACAAAAAATTTTAAAAATTAGGCATGGTGGCATGCACCTGTAATCCCAGCTGCTTGGGAGGCTGAAGTGGGAGGATCACTTGAGCCCAGGAGTTGAAAGCTGCAGTGAGCTGTGATCTCACCACTGTGCTCCAGTCTTGGTAACAGAGTGAGAGCCTATCTCAGAAAAAAAAAAAGAGAGAGAGAGAGAGAGATAAATAGATCCAGCACTGGTGGGATTATACTTTTGAGTGCTCTTTAGGAGAAAATTATATTTTAGTATTTCATTCTTCCTTAAATTTTTTATATTCTAGCAAACAATTTCTTCAACAAGGAGAAATAAATCTCATCCAAAGAGCCCTAGGAGGAAGGGCAGACTAAGAAAGTCAGAAGCACTGTAGTCATTTTGAGCAGCTTTTATCTTCGGACTGCTAAGCTGGCCAGTGCCAGGCTGGGTCCACTTTTTCTCCTCTTTAATTTCTCAAACTGAAAGAGTCCTGCTAGAATCTGAAGTCATATCTGTAGATCAGCATTGACTCAGCAGTCTGCTATGTTGTGAGGTCTTACCCCAGGAACTACAGAATACAAAATGCAAAAGGAAGCTGGAATAGAGCATCTCCCGGTGAAATGAGAGCGAGAGATAACGGCAGTGCCCCAATGGAGACAGCCAGCTGTTATTTGGCAGTGCCTTGTGGAAAGGCTGTACTTTGGTTAGATCTCCACAATCTGGAATGTGACCTTCAATATTATTGGTCCACAAACTCTAGTTTCTCATGTTTCCTGCATAGGTCAGTGTCATAGGGAGTGGTTCATCTTAGCAGAACTTCCTGGATTTCATGGCGGGTGTTCCATTTATTGACAAAGGAGGCATATTTCTCCTCTGGTAACTAGAAGATTTGTCCTTTCCCTTGGGACTCCCTTGCAGGTTCTTGGAAACCTAAACAGAGGATGCGGAAAGGCTGTGAACACGCTTGCTCGTCCCTTCCTGTCCTACAAAAGAGCACACCTGTTGTGTAACCGGAAGACCCTTTTTATTAGTCAAGGCTGGACAGACTGAGGGGTGTGTGTGTGTGTACACATGGTCTCACTCTGTCACCCAGGCTGGAGTGTAGTGGTGAGATCATTGCTCACAGCAGCTTCCACTTCCTGGGTTCAACTATTCTCCCACTTAAGCCTCCAGGGTAGCTAGGACTATAGGAATGTGCTGCCATACCCAGTTCCTTTTCTAATTTTTTTTTTTTTTTTTGTAGAGATGAGGTTTCACTGTGTTTCCAAGGCTGGTCTTAAACTCTTGGCCTCATGGGATCCTCCTGTCTTAGTCTCCCAGTGGGCTGGGATTAAGGATATGAGGCACCTCACCTGACCTGCGATGAGTTTTCGACAATGTCATTCCTTTTGTACAGAAGCACCTAAGCTGAAGAGTCCCTTGAGAACAAGTACTATCCTGTGGTTTCATAAACTTTCTTCCATTTATGGTTCTTGCCAAGTTAAATTTAAATTACATCTTATGAAGATGGATAAACCCAAGTTTTCCAGAGCTGGAATATAGAAAATGGATGGACCTATAAGTCCTACTCACCCATAGCCAAGGCATGGAGACCTCAACACACCTGGGCCCTAGACATCACCTTTTATTGTGAGTAGCTCTGAGATAACACTTCTGGTTGGTAAGTGCCCACTGGCCATAGTTTATGTAACAGCAAGTGAAGGAATGAAGAGTCAACAAAATATTTTCTGTTCCCAATTCTAGCATGAATTTGATTAGATAACTATTCTATGAAGAATTTTCATATGCCACAGTTCTGACCAAATTCTCAAGTGAACTGAAAAATTATATTTAAAAGTCAACCTTCTTTCTCACTCTGTTGCCCAGACTGGAGTGCAGTGGTGCAATTATGGCTCAGTGCAGCCTCAACCTCCTGGGCTAAAGCAGTCCTTCCTCAGCTTCACAAGTAGCTGGGACTACAGATGCTTGCATGGATTTTGGTATACACAGATATTGGGGAGCTGGACCCAATCCCCCCATATACCAAGGGACAAATTGTATGTTTTGTTTTGTTTTTGAGACAGTCTTGCTCTGTTTCCTAGGCTGGAGTGCAATGGCACAATCTCAGCTCACTGCAACCTCCACCTCCCAGGGTTAAGAGTGGGCTAAGATTACAAGTACCTGCCATCATGCCCAGCTAATTTTTGTATTTCTGTAGAGACAGGGTTTCACCATGTTGGCCAGAATGGTCTTGAACTCCTGACTGCAGGTGATCTGCCTGGCCTCAACCTCCCAAAGTGCTGGGATTACAGCTGTGAGTCTCTGTGCTGGGGCTTTTTTTTTTTTTTTTTCGAGATGGAGTTTTCCTCTTTTTCTCCCAGGCTGGAGAGCAATGGTGCACTCTCAGCTCACCACAGCCTCCACCTCCTAGGTTCAAGTGATTCACCTGCCTCAGCTTCCTGAGTAGGTAGGATTACAGGCACCACCGCACCTGACTAATTTTGTATTCTTAAGTAGAGATGGGGTTTCTCCACGTTGGTCAGGGTAGTCTTGAACCCCTGACCTCAGGTGATCCACCTGCCCTGGCCTCCCAAAGTGCTGGGATTACAAGTGTGAGCCACCGCACCCAGCCTCTATCTGTTTTTACAATTATACTGTTAAATACATGATGTTCCATGACAGTGGTAAATTTTTAATGACAATTTTTAATTGAGTGGAATTACCATAAGGATAATAAAAGTAGCAGCTAATATTTACTGAGCTGTTACTAGGTGCCTATAAATACCATAGATTTCTAAATTCCCCATAACTCTTCCTTATTTTGCTTAACCACTCTATCTTAAATTACTCATGCTTGCTTCAGTAGCACATATACTAAAGTTGGAACAATAGAGAGATTGGCGTGGCCTCTGTGCAAGAATGACGTGCAAATTTGTGAAGTGTTCCCTATGTTTTTAAACAGAAAAATATTACTCCTAGATTTTCACTGTGTTTGTGCGTATGACCTTTTGTTTAGGTTGAATTGTATCCGAAGATGATATTTCCAGAAATGAGATTACTGTGAGTCACAGGACATTAGCATTCTTGTTACACTTGATGTAAACTGCCGAGCTTTCAGGCATGGTGGCTGTCGGCCTATAATTCCAACACTTTGGGAGGCTGAGGTGGGAGGATTGCTTGAGGCCAGGAGTTGGAGGAGGCAGTAGAGTGAGTCACTGTATTCTTTTTTAAAAGTTTCCAAGCTTTACCCTGGTGGAAGGCTTGTATACAATTTAAACATCACTAATAGTAAAAGAAAATGCCCATTTCACTGCACCTTTGCTGGCACAGGGTACAATAACAAGTTATGTTTTGTTTGATTATTTTTAATAAAAGACCTCAAAAATTTTGTTACATTTTAATATATATTTTCTTATCTTAGTTTATTAGCTTTCTTTTTCTTTCTTTCTTTTTCAGATAAAGTTTCACTCTTGTTGCCTAGGCTGGAGTGCAACGGCACAATCTCTGCTGACTGCATCCTCCTTCTCTTGGATTCAAGCCATCCTCTCGTCTCAGTCTGCAGAATAGCTGGAATTACAGGCATGTGCCACCATACCTGGCTAAGTATTTTCAGTAGAGACAGGGTTTCTCCGTGTTTGTCAGGCTGGTCTTGAACTCCGTACCTCAAGTGATCCAACTGACTCAGCCTCCCAAAATGCTGGGATTACAGGTGTGAGCTACCGTGCCCAGCTTGCTTTCTTTTTTGCTCCCTCTCCTTTGTTGGGAGACCAAGTCTCACTCTGTAGCTTAGGCTTGAGTATGGTGGTACAGTCTCGAGTCACTGCAGCATTGACCTCCTGGGCTCAGGTGATCCTTCCAGCTCAGTAACTGGGACTATAGGCACATACCACCATGTCTGGCTAATTTAATTGATTTTTAATAGAGATGAGGTCTTGCCATGTTTCCCAGTCTTGTCTGGAATTCCTGGCCTCAAGCAATTCTCCCACTGCCCCTCCCAAAGTGCTGCTATTATAAGCGTCAGCCACCAAGGCTGGGCTATCCATGTCTTTTCTGTTAATTTATAGAGTTAACTTGTTTTTTACTAATTAGATGATCTATATATTTAATCTTTTATTAAATTATAAAAATAGTAAAGACTTTTAAATGAAGAAGTGAAAATTTCCTTTACGCTTTAGACCCATAATCTTATCTCAGGATATAATTGGCCATATTCTTCAAATACATATGGGCTAATTGAATATCACTTCTCATTTTTATATTTCGTGGACATCTGTGTCAATTTCTATTGATCTATCTGAATCCTTTTCATGGTTGCCTAATGTTTTATTATGTGGATATATCACAATTGACCAGTCAGCCTCTATAGCCATTTAGGCTCCTTTTAGCCATTTGCTTTGAGCTCTTTATATCATTAAAAATTAACCTCCTCAGCTGGTTGTGGCAGCTCACACCTGTAATCCCAGCACTTTGGAAGGCTGAGGTGGGAGAACTGCTTGAGGGAAAAGGATCACCACCAGCCTCGTCTCTAATAAAAGTTAAAGATAACGTGAGCTGGACATTGCGGTCCACACCTGTAATCCCAGCTACTGGGGAGTCTGAGACTGGAGGATTACTTGAGCCTAGGAGGTCGAGGCTGCAGTAAGCTGTGATCACACCACTGCACTCCAGCTTTGGTAACAGTAAGAATGCATTTTTCAATAAAATGAAAATTAGGTTGAAAGATAGCTGAAGTCCTGCAGGTTGAGTCTGCAATGAGCTGTGATTGTACCACTGCGGTCCAGCCTAGGGGATAGAGCAAGATTCTTTCTCAAAAAAGTAAAATACTATAAAAATTAACCCTTTAGCATATCTCCCAGTAACACCTTCCCTCTTATGTTTTTCCTAGAAGCTCTTGAATTTTGTTAGCTTTTCACTTATCTTTTAAAACTTTTATGGGATTGGATAAATGTCTGCCTCATTCCTTCTTTTATTTTTAAAGAATGTCTTTTTGTCACTTCCAGCTGGATCTACCATGAAAGACATCAGAGTTCAGGAGGATACTGGGCATCATGTTATTCAGGTACAAAAAGACTTGGACAATAACTCAAAAATGATCAAATAATAGTGCATGCATCATGTGCAATGGGAAGCTCTTCTGGAGAGTGGGAGAAGCTTCTAGATAAGGTGACAGTGAAACTGACTTTTGAAAGATGAGGAAGAGTTGTGTGAGACTAGGGAGCTAAGGGGGATGTGGAGGGATGGGGAATGGGCAGGGAAACCAGCACTGTAAAGACCTGGACAATTAAGATGGCACATTTGGTTCAGGGAATGGGGAATTAGGTGTGGCAGGAATGCTCTGGAGAGACAGTAGTTTGCTTGTATGGAATTTTGCCTGAGAGACCTCACTACAGTTTCTAATCTGGTGATGTTATTATCCATCACTGTCCCTATCAGATAGTTTGGAATAGGTATGATGATCACAGTAACATCAAGCATAATATTTCATGAATTCTCACAAAGTCACAGGCAGGTACCAGTTATCCCCATTTTATGAATGAGGTGATAAAGACAGGGATAATAGGTGATTTCCCCAAGCTCACATGGGTATTAAGCTGAGTCAGCTGTAGGGACTGCTTTGACTTTAATGCTTGCTCTTTTCATGAGCATCATGTATTGCTTCTCCTATGCAGTTAGGCAGGTAGGTGAAAGAAAAGCCCATGTTTCTCTCTAGTCACACATTTTGACTGACTGTGTGTATGGAGCTCATACACCAAATTCTCCAGTGTTCTGGATAGTAACTGGGTATCCCACAATGTTATTCTGACACTACCTGGAGCTGACGCAGACCCTGCAGGTTAGGCGTTTAGTCCCATGAGACTACCCCCACTTTAGATGCCAATGGCAAGTATTAGGTTTTCTCCTGTACCTTTGACCAACCTATTACAAATAGGGAGGTTCTCATGACCCCCTTCTTTGATTTAATCATTTGCTGGAACAGCTTACAGAACTCAGAAAAACAGTTTATTTTCCTTTTTTCTGAGAGACAGGGTCTCATTTTGTTGCCCAGGCTGGTGTGCAGTGTTGCAGTCATAGCTCACTGCAGCCTAAACTGCCTGGGCCCAAGTGGTCCTCCCCCCTCCCTAGTAGCTGAGACTACATGCCTGCACCACCACATCTGTCTAATTTATTTTTTTGTAGCGATGGGATCTTGTTTTGTTGCCCAGGCTGGCCACAAATTACTGGGCCCTAGTGATCCTCCCACCTCAGTCACTTAAAGTGCTGGGATTACAGATGTGAGCCACCACATCTGTCAGTTCATTTTCTGTTCCTGGTTCACTGTAATGTCTCAGAAACAGCCAGTGAAAGAGATGTGCATGCTGGATGCAGTGGCTCATGCCTGTGATCCCAGCACTTCGGGAGGTTGAGTTGGGAGGATCTCTTAAACGCAGGAGTTTGAGTTCAGCCTGGGAAACATGGTGAAACCCTCTCTCTATAAAAAATACAAAAATTAGCTGGGTGTGTTGATATGCACCTGTAGTCCCAGCTACTCAGGAGGCTGAGGCAGGAGAATCACTTGAACCCAGGATGCAGAGGTTGCAGTGAGCTGACATCATGCTACTGCACTCCAGCCTGGGCTACTGAGCAAGATTTTGTCTCAAAAAGTAAATAAAAATAAATAACTAGGTGTGGTGGTGTGCACCTGTAGTTCCAGCTACTAGGAAAGCTGAGGTGAGGATGCATTGAGCTGGGGACTGGGGAAACTTAGGTTATGGTGAGCTGAAATTGTGCCACTGCACTCTAGCCTGGAGAAAAGAGCCAGAACTTGTCTTTTAAAAAGAAAGAAAGAGGAAAAAGAAAGAAGGAAAGGGAGAAAGAAATGAAAGAAAGATGGATGCCCAAGGGAAGGTAAGTGGGAGGTACACAGAGCTTCCATGCCCTGTGTTCAACACGCCGCCCTCCCAGCAGCTCCTCTGTTCAGCAACCAGAAGCTCTGCAAACCCTGTTGTCCAGGGTGTTTACAGAGGCTGTACTATGCAAGCATGATTGATAAAATCTTTGGCCATTGGTAATTCAGTCAATCTTCAGCCACTCTCACCTCCTGGAGTTCAGCAGGTGAGGCTAAAAGTTCTAAGCCTCTAATCATGTGGTTGCTTTCTCTGGCAATCAGCCTTCCTCCTGAAGAAATCAAGGAGCGTGCAGCCACCCAGTCATCTCAACTGGGGATAAGAATCCCCAAATGAATCTTAGCATGCTGGAGATCCCAAAGTTCTTAGAGTCTCTTGTGTTAGAAAGCTGGGGCCAAGACCAAATATTAAAACTAAAGTTGCTCCTATCAACCTCTATGACTGAGGTCTTTATAAGCATTCAAAGCTCTGTGCCAGGAACCGTGGACAGAGAACAAGTATATATTTATTTTCTTTTTTTTTTGAGACAATCTCTCTGTGTCATGTAGGCTGGAGCACAGTGATATGATCATAGCTCACTATAGCTTTGACCTCCTGAGCTCAAGTGATCTTCCCATCTCAGACTTCAGAGTAGCTGGGACTACACATGCATGTCACCCATGCCCAGCTCATTTTTGTAGAGATGAGATTCAGTTATGTTGCCCAGGCTGATCTCAAACTCCTGGGCTAAAGTCATTATTTCACGTCAGCCTCTCAAGTAGCTGGGACTGCAGGCGCTCACCACCATGTCTGGCTAATATTTATTGTTATGCTTTTGTAGAGGTGGGATCTCACTATGTTGTCCAGGCTAGTTTCAAACTCCAGGCCTTAAATATACCTCCTGCCTTGACTTCCCAAAGTGTTGGGATTATGGGTGGGATCCACCATGCCCAGCAGTCACAAAGATCCTTATAAAAGAAAGAGGTTAGAAGAGTCAGAATTGGAGCAGGAGATGTGGTGGTGGAAGCAGAGTTAGAGAGGGAGATTTGCAGATGTTTCACTTCTGGCTTTAAAGATGGAGTTAATGGCCATGATCCAAGGAATGGTGGTGGCTTCTAGAAGCTGGAAAAGCCAAAGGAACACTTTAGAGCCTCGAGAAGGAATGCAGCCCTGCTGACACCTTAACTTTAGCCTTATTAGACCTAATTTGGGCTTCTGATTCGCAGAACTGTAAGTTGGTAGATTTGTGGTGTTTCAAGGGACTAATATAGAGTAGTTTGTGGCAGCAGCAAGAGGAAATAAACATGACACCAAGCATCGTAGCTGATGGTGGTAATCCCAGCACTTTAGGAATCCTAGCAGGAGGATCACTTGAGGCCAGGAGTCCAAGGTCAGCCTGGGCAACATAGTGAGACCCTGTCTCTACGAAAAATTAAATTGACCGGGTGTGGTGGCTCACTCCTGTAATCCTAACATTTTGGGAGGCCAAGGATCACCTGAGGTCAGGAGTTTGAGACCAGCCTGGCCAACATGACAAACCCCCATCTCTACTAAAAATATGAAAATTAGGCACGGTGGCACACAGCTGTGATCCCAGCTACTTTGGAGGCTGAGGCTGAAGAATCAGTTGAACCTGGGAGGTGGAGGTTGCAGTGAGCTGGGATTGCACCATTGCACTCCAGTTTGAGCAAGAAGAGTGAAACCCCATTTCAACATAAAACAAATTAGCCAGGCATGATGGCATGCCCCTGTCGTTCCAGCTACTAGGGAGTCTTGAGGTGGAAGGATCGGTTGAGCCTAGGAATTCGAGGTTGCAGCGAGCTGTGATTGCACCACTCTGCTCCAGCCTTGGTGGATCAGAGTGAGATCTTGTTTTGAAAAAAAAAAAAAAAACATGAACACGGTGGAAATGGAGACAGATGGCGGTGTTAAATAGAAAGGTCAGGGGTGGCCTCCTAAGTGAAAATTGAGCAAAGACTTAGAGGGGAAGGAGGTGGCCGAGGTGCTGAAGGAGGAGCATTGTGGGCAGAAACAACAGAATAAAGTGTCCGAGGCTCTGGAAGGAGGCCAGTGGAGCAGGAGAGGGTTGAGAGAATTAGGGGAGGAGGCCATGGAGTTGCTGGGTGGGGATCGGTGTAGATTGTGTAAGCCCTGGGAGGTTATTGCTGGGGCTTTGGCTTTTACTTTGAGATGGGACCTGTGGGAAGATTCTGATCTGATTTGTCTCCTGATCTGTCAGGAGTTGATCTGTCAGGACGTGATCTGTCTCCTGATGTAAAAGCATTCTCTGGCTTCTGAGTTGAGAAAGACTGTGGGAAGATTTGGGTAGAAGCATGGGGGTCAAGCTGTGGTAACATCCAGGTGGAAGATGATAGTGGTCCTGACCAGGGTCATGGTGGTGGTGAGAGATGGTCAGAAGAGAGAAGTAGGGGGGAGGATTCCAGTGAGTTGCTGGGTGGAGATCTTCAGTACATGGTGAAGACAGTCAACAGGATTTCCTGACAGACTGGATGTGGGGTGTGAGAGAAGGCAGGGGTCAAGGTTGAGTTTGATTCTTACTGAATTATTAAGTGTTGAAAACTCTACAGCCTTGTCCAGTGTTACCAAATATGGGATGCTAGATTAAAGAAATCTCTTCAGGTGCAGTGCAGTGGTTCATGTCTGTAGTCCCAGATTTTTGGGAAGCAGAGATGGGAGTATCTTTTAAGAGCAGAAGTTCAAGACCAGCCTGGGAAACATAGCAAGACCTCCTCTCTACAAAAATGTTTTTCAAAATTTAATAAAATAAATGTAGCTAGGCATGGTGCTGTGTACTCGTAGTCTCAGCTACTCAGGAGGCTGAGGTGGGCAGATCTCTTGAGGTCAGGAGTTTGAGGCCAGCTTGGGCAACATAGCAAGACTCCACACTCTACAAAAAAATTACAAACTAGCCAGGTATGGTGGCACTCAACTGTAGTATCAGCACTGGGGAGCTGAGGCAGGAAGATGGCTTGAGCCCAGGACATTGAGGCTGCAGTGGGCTACAAGTGCACAACTGCACTCCAGGCTGTGTGGCAAAGCAGGACCTTGTCTCGCAATACAAATAAAGTAATGAAATCTCAAGTCAGAGCCTTTTGGCTCTGCAGCCCTTGCAACCCTGGAGCCATGGAGTGTGGTTTTCATCACTGGGAATGAGGAGACCCCTGCCCGGTGTTGTTGCCTGACTAATCAGTGTTTTAAAAAATATGTTAATCGGGCTGGGCGCAGTGACTTACGCCTGCATTCCCAACACTTTGGGAGAATGAGCCTGGTGGATTACCTGAGGTCAGGAGTTCAAGACCAGCTTTGCCAACATGGCAAAACCTTATCTCTACTAAAAAACAAAGATTACTTTGGGAGGCCAAGGTGGGTGGATCACGAGGTCAAGAGATCGAGACCATCCTGGTCAACAAGGTGAAACCCCGTCTCTACTAAAAATACAAAAAATTAGCTGGGCATGGTGGCGCGTGCCTGTAATCCCAGCTACTCAGGAGGCTGAGGCCGGAGAATTGCCTGAACCCAGGAGGCAGCAGTTGCAGTGAGCCGAGAACGCACCATTGCACTCCAGCCTGGGTAAGGAGTGAAACTCCGTCTCAAAAAAAAAAAACAAAACCCAGCAACACAAATTAGCCAGGCATGGTGGTGGGTGCCTGTAATCCAAGCTACTTCAGAGGCTGACACAGGAGAATCCTTTGAACTGGGAGGTGGGGCAGAGGTTGCAGTGAACCGAGATTATATGCTTCATTCCAGCCTTGGGGAAAGAGTGAGACTCTTTCTCAAAGAAACAAAAGGATTATTTATATTGATACTTAATAATTTTAGTATTATTGTCATTGAAGATGGAGTTTTGCTCCTGCTGTGTGCTCCTGCTGGCCTCAGGAGGCCCGAGCATTGGGTCCTGAAGTCGGCCTCTCCAGGCCCAGCTCCTGCTCTCCTGGCGTCTCCTCCACATGGGTGCAAGATATCCTCACATGGGTGCCTCCAGGGCCAGCTGCTGCCTCCCAACAGCCCCCTGGGGCCCAGCTTCTGCCTCCCCTCAGCCTCTCCGGGAGGTCCAGCCTATGCCTCCCTTCTGGTGGCCTTTCCAGGCCCGGATCCTCCTCCTGGCCTCATCTACTGGACCACGTCCTGCCTCCCGGCAGCTGCTTTTTGCTCAGCTTCTGACCAGCTTCCAGCGGCCTTTCTTCTGTAGGCCCGAAGCTTTCTCAAGTGGGGCTTTTCGGGCCTTCGTTCTGCCTCCTGGTGGCCTTGACTGGCCCTGTTACCACCTGACATTGGCCCCAGCGGGCCCAGCTCTGGACTCTCCGCAGCCGCCCCATCACCAGCTGCTCCCTGCTGGTGGCTTCCCCAGGCCAAGATTCTGCCTGCCTTCCTACCTGCCTGCCTGCCTGCCTGCCTGCATTCTGGCTGCGTCCACAGGCCCAGCGCCCCCCTCACACTGGCCTGTTGGGGCCCAGCTCATGGCTGTGGCAAACCTCTCCGGACCCAGCTCTCGCCTCATTCTTGCCTTGAGTCTAGGCCCAGGCACTCCCTCGCAGGGGTCTTCCTCAGCCCAGCTCGCCTATCATGGACTCTCCCAGGCCAGCTCCTGCCTTCCAGCGGCCTGTTCAGGCCCAAAGCTTCCTCTTTGGGCCCGGCCTCCCCAGGCTTAGCTCCTGCTTGCGCCAGGCCCATACCGGGCCCAGCCTCTGCCTTTCAGTGGACCCTCCAGGCCCAGCTCATGGCATCACCGTGGCCTCTGCTCAGGCCCACCTCCTGCCTCTGTGGCAGCCTGTATCCACAGGCCCCGCCCCCAGCCTCCACGTGGCCATATCAGGCCAAGCCGGTGCCTCCCGGTGGCCCTCCCACACCCAGCATTGGCCTGCTGGCATCCTCTCCGTGCCCAGAATGTCTTCAGGTTGGCCTTTCGGGGCCCAGCTCCTGCTCTCGGCCGTGTCTATGGGCTCAACGTTTGAATTTGCCTCGCAGCAACGTCTGGGGACTCAGTTCCTCCCTAGCTCCTGGCGGCCTTTGTAGGCCCGAAAGCTCAGGCCCTCGACTCAGGCTCTCCAGACCCACCCAGCTCATGTCTCACGCTGGCCTCTCCAGGCTCGGCTTCTGCCCTCCCAGGGCATCTCCAGGCCCCAGACGTTCCTGAGTCAGCTTCTGCTGGCCCGGCTCCTGCTGCCTCATCCTGCTGGCCTCGGGAGGCCCAAGCATTGGGTCCTCAGGTTCATCTCTGTAGGCCCAGCCTCTGCCTCCTACTGGTGGCCTCCGCACACCCGGATCGTCCTGCTGGCTGTATCTACCGGCCGACATTTTGCCCCCTGGCATCCTCTTTTGGCTCAGCTCCTGGCCAGCTCACGACGGCCTTTCGTCTGTCGGCCCGAAGCTTCCTCAGGGCTTTTGGGGTGTCCCTTCTGCCTCCCGGTGGCCTTGACAGGCCCAGCTACATCCTGACATTGGCCTCTCCATGCCCAGTTCTGGTCTCCCTACAGCACCCCCAGCACCATCCACTGTCTGTCGGCCACTTCCCCAGGCCAAGATCCTGCCTACCTCCCGACTTTGTCCACAAACCCAACGCCTCCCTCACACTGGCCAGTTGAGGCCCAACTTGGCCTCTAGCAGATGTCTCTGGACTTAGCTATCACCTTGTACTGGCCTTGAGTCTGGGCCCAGGCAACAGGCCCCAACTTTGCCCCCGGCAGCCTTTTTTATTTTTTTGAAACGCAGTTTTGCTCTTCTTACCCAGCCACGAGTGCAATGGTGTGATCTCGGCTCACCTCAACGTCCGCCTCCTGGGTTCAGGCAATACTCCTGCCTCAACTTCCTGAGTAGCTGGGATTACAGGCATGCGCCACCATGCCCAGCTAATTTTTTGTGTTTTTTTTTTTTCCTTCCTCGCACCGGCTTTTCTTAGCCCAGCTTGCCTCTCATAAACTCTCTGTTCAGCTCCTGCATCCCAGTGGCCTGTCCAGGCCCGAAGCTTCCTCTCCGGGCCTGGCCTCTCCAGGCCTGGCTCCTTCCAGCGCTAAACCCCTCCAGGTTGAGCGTCCACCTCTCAGTGGACCCCCGAGACCCAGCTTGTGGCCTCATCGTGGGCTCCGCTCAGACCAGCTCCTGCCTCTGTGGCAGCCTGTCTCCACAGGCCCAGCTCCTGGCCTCCTGGTGGCCTCCTCGGGCCAAACAGGTGCTCCAGACTGCCCTCTTAGACCCAGCATTGGCCTGGTGGCGTCCTCTCGTGCCGCAGAATGTCTTCAGGTAGGCCTCTCGGGGCCCAGCGCCTCCTCTCGGCAGCGTCTACAGGCCCAACTTCTGAATTTGCCTCACAGCAACCTCTGTGGACTCGGCTCCTGCCCAGCTCCCGACGGCCTTTGTAGGCCCGAACCCTCAGACCATCGACTCAGGCTCTCCAGGACTACCTGGCTCATGCCTCACGCTGGCCTCTCCGGGCTCACCTTCTGCCCACCCAGGGTGCCTAGAGGCCCCAGATGTCCCAGAGTTGGCTTCTCCAGGCCCGGCTCCAGACTCCTCCTATTGGCCTCTGCAGGTTCAAGCATTGGGTTCTCAATTCAGCCTCTCCAGGGCCAGCTTCAGTCCTCCTGGCGTCTCCTTTTTATGGGTGCAAAACGTCATTACGTGGGCCCTTCTAGGGCCGGCTCGTGCCTCCCAAAGGCCCCCTGGGCTTACCTTCTGCCTCCCATCAGCCTCTTCTGGATGCCTACCCTCTGCTTCTGTACTGGTGGCTTCTCCAAGCCTGGATCCTCCTCCTGGCCATGTCTATGGGCCCAAGCTTTGCCCCCGGCAGCCTTTTTTTTTTTTTTTTTTTTTGAAATGCAGTTCTGCTCTTGTTACCCAGCCGCGAGTACAATGGTGTGATCTCGGCTCACCTCAACGTCCGCCCCCTGAGTTCAGGCAATTCTCCTGCCTCAGCCTCCTGAGGAGCTGGGATTACAGGCATGCACCACCATGCCCAGCTAATTTTTTGTATTTTTTGTTTCTTCCTCGCACCGGCTTTTCTTAGCCCAGCTTGCCTCTCATAAACTCTCTGTTCAGCTCCTGCATCCCAGCGGCCTGTGCAGGCCCAAAGCTTCCTCTCCGGGCCTGGCCTCTCCAGGCCTGGCTCCTGCCAGCGCTAAGCCCCTCCGGGTTGAGCATCCGCCTCTCAGTGGACCCCCACAGATGAGCTCGTGGGCTCATCGTGGGCTCCGCTCAGACCAGCTCCTGCCTCTGTGGCAGCTTGTCTCCACAGGCCCAGCTCCTGGCCTCCCAGTGGCCCCCTCAGGCCAAACTGGTGCTCCAGACTGCCCTCTTAGACCCCGCATTTGCCTGGTGGCATCCTCTCGAGCTGCAGAATGTCTTCAGGTAGGCCCCTCGGGGCCCAGCGCCTCCTCTCGGCAGCATCTACAGGCCCAACTTCTGAATTTGCCTCACAGCAACCTCTGTGGACTCGGCTCCTGCCCAGCTCCTGACGGCCTTTGTATGCCCGAACGCTCAGACCATCGACTCAGGCTCTCCAGCACTACCTGGCTCATGCCTCACGCTGGCCTCTCCGGGCTCACCTTCTGCCCACCCAGGGTGACTATAGGCCCCAGATGTTCCAGAGTTGGCTTCTCCAGGCCCGGCTCCAGACTCCTCCTATTGGCCTCTGCAGGTTCAAGCATTGGGTTCTGAATTCAGCCTCTCGAGGCCCAGCTTCAGTCCTTCTGGCGTCTCCTCCCCATGGGTGCAAAACATCGTCACGTGGGCCCTTCTTGGGCCAGCTCGTGCCTCCCAAAGGCCCCCTGGGCTTACCTCCTGCCTCCCATCAGCCTCTTCTGGATGCCTACCCTCTGCCTCTGTACTGGTGGCCTCTCCAGGCCTGGATCCTCCTGGCCACGTCGACGGGCCCAAGCTTTGCTCCCGGCAGCCTTTTTTTTTTTTTTTTTTTTTGAAACGCAGTTTTGCCCTTGTTACCCAGCCGTGAGTGCAATGGTGTAATCTCGGCTCACCTCAGCCTCTGTTTCCTGGGTTCAGGCAATTCTCCTGCCTCAGTTCCCTGAGTAGCTGGGATTACAGGCAGGTGCCACCGTGTTCGGCTAATTTTTTTTTTTTTTTTTTTTGAGACGGAGTTTCGCTTTTGTTACCCAGGCTGGAGTGCAGTGTCGCCATCTCGGATCACTGCAACCTCCGCCTCCTGGGTTCAGGCAATTCTCCTGCCTCAGCCTCCTGAGTACCTGGGATTAAGGCACACACCACCATGCCCAGCTAATTTTTTGTATTTTTAGGTGAGACGGGGTTTCACCATGTTGACCAGGATGGTCTCGATCTCCTGATCTCCTGATCCACCCGCCTCTGCCTCCCAAAGTGCCGGGATTACAGGCGTGAGTTACTGCGCCTGGACCCCAGCAGCATCTTTTGGCTCAGCTCCCGGCCAGCTCCCAGCGGCCTTTTGTCTGTCAACCCAAAGATTTCACAGGTGGGGCCTTCTGGGTGTCCCTTCTGTTGAGGACACCGGGAGGCAGAAGGGACGCCCGAAAGCCCCACCTGAAGAAGCTTCACGCCGACAGATGAAAACCCGCCATGAGCAGGCGAGGAGCTGAGCCGAAAGAGGCTGCCCGGGGCAAAATTGAGCCCGTAGACGTGGCCAGTATGAGGATTTAGGTCTGGTGAGGCTACCAGTAGGGAGGTAGAGGCTGGGCCTCCTGGAGGCCACCTGATGGGAATCAGGAGCTGGGCCCCAGGGGGCCACTGGGATGCAGGAGCTGGCCCTGGACGGGACCACGTGATGATGTACTGCGCCCACATTGGGGGGTGCTGCCGGGAGGGCAGGAGCTGGACCTGCAGAGGCAGACTTCATGACCCAGTGCTTGGGCCTCCCAAGGCCAGTGGGAGGACAAAGCAGGACTAGGCCTCAGGGCTGAGCTCTGGACTCCCCGCTGCCCCCGCAGCCCCAGCTGCTGCCTGCTGGCTGCTTCCGCAGGCCAACATCTTTCCTGCCTGCCTCCCTGCATCTTGGCTGCATCCACAGGCCCAGCTCCTCCCTCACACTGGCCAGTTGAGGCCCGATTCATGCCTCTGAAAGACGTCTCTGGAGCCAGCTATCGCCTGGAGATGGCCTCTACTCTGGGCGCAGGTCCTCCCTCGCACCGGCCTTTCTCAGCCCAGCTCACTTGTGATGGACTCTCGCAGGCCAGCTCCTGTCCCCCGGTGGCCTGTCAGGGCCCAAAGCTTCCACTCCAGGCCCAGCCTCCCCACACCGGGCTCCTGCCTGCACTAGGCCCTCGGGCCCAGCCTCCGCCTCTCAGAGGACCTTTCAGACCCCACTTATGCCTTTGTGGCAGCCTGTTTCCACAGGCCCAGACCCCAACCTCCCCGTGGCCCCCTGGGGCCAAGCCAGTGCCTCCCAGTGGGCCCTGCCGGGCCCAGTGTTGGCCTTCTGGCATCCTCTTCGTGTCCAGAATATCTTCAGTCGGCCTCTCGGGGCCCAGCGCCTCCTCGGCAGCGTCTACAGGCCCAACTTCTGAATTTGCCTCACAGCAACCTGTGTGGACTCAGCTCCTGCCCAGCTCCCGACGGCCTTTGTAGGCCCAAAAGCTCGGACCATCGACTCAGGCTCTCCAGGACTACCCGGCTCATGCCTCATGCTGGCCTCTCCGGGCTCACCTTCTGCCCACCCAGGGTGCCTAGAGGCCCCAGATGTCCCAGAGTTGGCTTCTCCAGGCTCAGCTCCGGACTCCTCCTATTGGCCTCTGCAGGTTCAAGCATTGGGTTCTGAATTCAGCCTCTCCAGGCCCAGCTTCAGTCCTCTTGGAGTCTCCTCCACATGGGTGCAAACGTCATCACGTGGGCCATTCTAGGGCCAGCTCGTGCCTCCCAAAGGTCCCCTAGGCTTAGCTCCTGCTTCCCTTCAGCCTCTCCTGGACACCTAGCCTTTGCCTCTGTACTGGCGACCTCTCCAGGTCTGGATCCTCCTCCTGGCCACGTCTACGGGCCCACATTTTGCCCCCGGCAGCCTTTTTTTTCTTTTTCTTTTTTTTTGAGACGGAGTTTTTCTCTTGTTACCCAGGCGGGAGTGCAATGGTGTGCTTTCATCTCACCTCAACCTCCGCCTTTTGGGTTCAGGCAATTCTCCTACCTCAGCCTCCTGAGTAGCTGGGATTACAGGCAGGCACCACCATGCCCAGTTAATATTTTGTTTTTTTTTTTTTTTTTGAGACAGAATTTTGCTCTTGTTACCCAGGCTGGAGTAGAATGGCGCAATCTCGGCTCACAGCAACCTCCGCCTCCTGGGTTCAGGCAATTCTCCTGCCTCAGCCTCCTGAGTAGCCGGGATTACAGGCACCCGCCACCGTGCCCAGCTAATTTTTTTTTTTTTTTTTTAAATGGAGTTCCGCTCTTCTTGCCCAGGCTGCAGTGCAATGGCGCGATCTCAGCTCTCCACAACCTCCGCCTCCTGGGTTCAGGCAGTTCTCCTGCCTCAGCCTCCTGAGTATCTGGCATTACAGGCACACACCACCATGGCCAGCTAATTTTTTGTATTTTTAGGTGAGACGGGGTTTCACCATGTTGATCAGGATGGTCTCGATCTCATGAGCTCGTGATCCACCCGCCTCGGCCTCCCAAAGTGCCGGGATTACAGGCGTGAGTTATCACACCTGGTCCCCAGCAGCAGTTTTTGGCTCGGCTCCTGGCCAGCTCCCGGTGGGCTTTTGTCTGTCGGCCCAAGGCTTTCTCAGGTAAGGCCTTCCGGGCCTCCCTTTTGCCTCCCGGTGGCCTCAACAGAAGGGACACTTAGAAGGCCCCACCTGAGGAAGCTTCACACCAACAGACAAAAGGCCGCTGGGAGCTGGACTGGAGCCAAGCCAAAACAGGCTGCCGGGGGCAAAACTTGGGCCTGTAGACGTGGCCAGGATGAGGATCCAGGCCTGGTGAGGCTGCCAGTAGGGAGGCAGAGGATGGGCCTCCTGGAGAGGCCACCTGATGGGAATCAGAAGCTGGGCCCCAGGGGGCCACTGGGACGCGGGAGCTGGTTCTGGAGGGAACCATGTGATGGCGTATTGCACCCACGTTGGGCGGTGCTGCCAGGAGGGCAGGAGGTTGACCTGTTGAGGCAGACTTCATGACCCAGTGCTTGGGCCTCCCGAGGCCAGCGGGAGGACAAAGCAGGACTGGGCCCCAGGGCCATGCTCTGAACTCCCCGCAGCCTCCCCGGCCCCAGCTGCTGCCTGCTGGCTGCTTCCGCAGTCCAAGATCTTGCCTACCTGCCTGCCTGCCTGCCTGCCTGCATTCCGGCTGCATCCACAGGCCCAGCGCCTCCTTCACACTGGCCAGTTGAGGCCCAATTCATGCCTCTGAAAGACGCCTGTGGAGCCAGCTATCGCCTGGCGCTGGCCTCTACTCTGGGCGCAGGTCCTCCCTCGCACCGGCCTTTCTCAGCCCAGCTCACTTGTGATGGACTCTCACGGGCCAGCTCCTGTCCCCCGGCGGCCTGTTAGGGCCTGAAGGTTTCTCTCTGGGCCCAGCCTCCCCACACCGGGCTCCTGCCTGTGCTAGGCCCTCGGGCCCAGCCTCCGCCTCTCAGAGGACCCTTCAGACTCTGCTTCTGCCTTTGTGGCAGCCTGTTTCCACGGGCCCAGACCCCTGCCTCTTCATGGCCCCCTGGGGCCAAGCCAGTGCCTCCCAGGGGGCCCTGCCGGGCCCAGCGTTGGCCTTCTGGCATCCTCTTCGTGTCCAGAACATCTTCAGGTCGGCCTCTCTGGGCCCAGCGCCTCCTCTCGGCAGCATCTACAGGCCCAACATGCGAATTTTTCTTGCAGCAACCTCTGTGGACTTGGCTCCTGCACAGCTCCCGATGGCCTTTGTAGGCCCAAAAGCTCAGACTACCGACTCAGGCTCTCCAGGCCCACCCGGCTCATGCCTCATTAGTGGTCTCTCTGAGCTCAGCTCCTGCCCTCCCAGGGCATCTCCAGGCCCCAGACATTCCCAAGTCGGCTTCTGCCAGCCCGGCTCCTGTTGCCTCCTCCTGCTGGCCATGGGATGCCCAGTATTAGGTCCTGAATTCAGCCTCTCCAGGCCCAGCTCCTGCCCTCCTGGCGTCTCCTCCTCGTGGGCACAAAACTTCATCAGGTGGGTTCCTCCAAGTCAAGCTTCTGCCTCCCAAAGGCCCCGTGGGCCCAGCCTCTGCCTCCTGTCAGCCTCTTCGGGAGGTCCAGCGTATGCCTCCTCTCTGGGGGACTCCCCAGATCCAGATCCTCCTCCTGGCCCTGTCTACCGGCCCATCCTGCCTTCTGGCAGCTTTTTTTGGCTCGGCCCCTGGCCAACTTTCCGCGGCCTTTCATCTGTCAGCCCAAAGTGTTCTCAAGTGGGGCTTTCCAGGCTGCCATTCTGCCTCCTGGTGGCCTTGACAGACCCCGCTACCGCCTGATGTTGGCTGCTCCAGGCCAGCTCTGGACTTCCCGCAGCCTCCCCAGCCCCAGTTGTTGCCTGCTGGTGGCTTCCCCAGGCCAAGATCCTGCTTGCTTTCCTGCATCCCGGCTATGTCCACAGGCCCAGTTCCTTTCTGACACTGATTCATTGAGGCCCAGCTCATGCCTGTGACAAACGTCTCCGGACCCAGCTTTCACCTTTCGCTGGCCTCGAGTCTAGGCCCAGGTTCTCCCTCGCAGCGGCCTTCCTCAGCTGAGCTCGCCTCTCATGGACTCTCCCGGGCCAGCTCCTGCCTCCTGGTGGCTTATCCAGGCCCGAAGCTTCCTCCGGGCCCGGCCTCCACTTTTCAATGGACCCTCCAGGCCCAGCTCGTGGCATCACCGTGGCCACTGCTCAGGCTTAGTTCCTGCCTCTGTGGCAGCCTTTATTTTCAGGCCCTCCCCCAGCCTCCCCGTGTCCCCATCAGACCAAGCTGGTGCCTCCCGGTGGCCCTGCCAGGCCAAGCACTGGCATTCTGGCATCCTCTTTATTCCCAAAATGTCTTCAGGTCAGCCTCTTTAGGCCCAGCTCTTCCTCCCTGCTGTGTCTGGAAGCCCCAGGCTTTCCTTGCAAGAAGCATCACAGGCCCAGCTTCTTCCCACGTCTTGGTAAATTCTGTACACCTCAGCCTTCCTCATATGGACTTTTCAGGCCCTCCTTCGGCCTCCCGGTGGTCCGGACAGACACAGTGCTTTCCTCAAAGCTGTCTATCAAAGCCTAGATGTTATCTCATGTGGGCCTCCGGAGGCTTATTTAGTAGCTGTTTTTCAACCCTTTTGGCAGGTCTTCCTTTCGTACACACTGGCGTCTCCAAGACCATCTGCTTAGTCATGTCTGCCTCTGAAGATGCAGCTCCTGTTTTGCCGTGGACATTTTCACCTCAGTTCCTGCCTCACGATGGCCTCTTCGGGCTCTTCTCCTGCCTCTTAATGGACACAAGTCTCATCTCCTCTCATGGTGGCTTTTTCTGCAGTGCACATGCGTTATAATGGCCTCTTGTCGATCCAGCTCTATATGTCTTTGATTTTCAACTGCATCTAGAATCCCAAAGCTTCCTTGCACTCTCGTGTTTAGTTTCTCGCAGTGTGCCTTGGCTAAATGCCTATGTCTACTTTTAATCTTGAAAGTGTATTTCTGACCGATTTGTAGTAAATTCTGCCTGTGTCATTTTACAGTGTGGTCTGTTTTATTTAATGTCTCATTGTTTTTCTTGTCTTCTGGGGGTTCAGAGCAGATTAAGCCTCTGCTTTGTCGGTCTGTCTTTGCCCTGGACATGGTAGCTGCTCATTTCAGGTCTTGTTTTTTATATTTTTTCCTGTTAACTTTTTTATCCTCGTGCTCTGTCACCCAGGCTTGAGTGTCATCATGTGATCATGTCTCCACTGCAGCCTTGGCCTTTTGGCCTCCACTGATTTTCCCCAGTCATCATCTTCAGTAGCTGGGACTACAGGCAGACGTTGCCATTTCTGACTAGTCTCTGGTTTGGTTTGAGAAGTTGGTTCTCTGTTGCTCAGGCTGCTCTTTTTTTTTTTTTTTTTGAGATGGAGTCTCACTCAGCTGCCCAGTCTAGAGTTCAGTGGCAGGATCTCAGCTCACTGCAGCCTTGGCCTCCTGGGTTCAAGTGATTCTCCTACCTCAGCCTCCTGAGTAGCTGGGATGATAGGTGCGTGCCACCAAGACCGGCTAATTTTTGTTGTTGTATCGGGCCGAGTATAGAAAGTCAACACCAAGACAAAAGTATGCCAAATTGCAGGGTTTATTGCCGGCGACCACAGAGGACTCACGTCTGTCCAGCCCGTGGCAGAGAAAGACGGGTGACAAGATTTTTTTATACCCGCAAAACCACCTTGGGAGTGGAGGTGAGGAGTGGGGATGGGATTAAAGTCTTCAGACATTTCAGGGGCTGTAAATCACCTCGTGGGCAGAGCGGAGGGTGATGGGGCTCTGGACAGTCCAAGGGCCAGGCGACTTTTGTCATTCCAGTTACCACTTAAGTGGTTTACAGAAGTCAAGATAAACATTAGTTTAACATTATTTGGGCAGGTGTGGGGTCCACAGATTTTTTAGTTACTTTGCATCAGGATGGAATTATCTGGGGGTGCTTCCTCTGGTCATTACCGGTAAACAAAGGCCACCAATTCCGGCAGTTACAGATAAGAGAAGGTATGCAGCTTTACCTCTTTGCATTCTGCAAAGTAAATGAGCAGTTTACAGAGGCCAAGATTAGCAGGTATTGTGAGGAGAATGGAAAGAGTTTTGTCTTTTATAAAACGGCAGTGTACAGGTTCTAACTCTAGGCCAGCCATATCACATTGTATTATTAATATAGATGGGGTTTCACCAAGTTTTTCAGGTAAGCTGGTCTTAAACTCTTGGACAATAATCCTCCTTCCTGGGCCTCTCAAACTGCTGAGATTACAAACATGAACCATCATCCATGGCCTGTCCTTTGCTTGCCATGTACAACTAATAATTTACTTTTTGATTAATATACTATGGTTATATTCTTTTGTGAATATATAGATATTTTAAAGTTTTCTGGGATATCAATTTTTTTTCTTTCTCTTTTGAGACAAGTTACTGCTTTGTCATTCAGGCTGAAGTGCAGTGGTGTGATCTCGGCTCACTGCAACTCCTGCCTTCCTGGCTTAAGTGATCCTCCCACCTTGGCCTTCTGAGTAGGTGAGAGAGCTGCCATGCCCATCTAATTCTTATATTTGTGTAGACACAGGGTCTCACCCAGTTTCAAACTCTTGGGCTCAACTGATCCTCCCCACTCAACCTCCCACTGTGCTGGGATTACAAGTGTCAGGCACTACACCTGGTCTGCCATTTTCTCTTTATGGATCATTAAGGATTTACCTTTTAATTAATGTAGTATAAACACATGTAGATATGTGTGTATATATTTATATGTGAATTTTGTGTGTATACCTTTTTGTAGCATGCACACACACCCCTTCATAAACATTGTGAAAGAGATATTTGCATACCCAGAAATTGATAAGCTGCTTCCAGCTTTTGAAACGACCCTTAGCACAAATAGGAAAGAAGTGCAAAGTATCATTATTAATGACCATGGACCAAGACGACCCTGAGTCAATAGTACTTGGCAGCTCAACGACCTTCCAGTGGAGCATCTCAAAGGGCTTGATGTATCTGAACATCATAGCCTTTTGCATTCATTAGGATGCTTTGTAATTACTTCTCTTGAAACCTCATTGTGACCCTCATCAGTGTGGAATCAGAAACTATTTCCCAAATCCTGGCGATATTGAATAACAGCTTTTGTAAGGAAATAGTTATTGCATTTGGTTTGTCATGACAATTTCCTGGCCTAGGCAGATGAAATACTGCAGGAGTGTGTGTGTGTGTGTGTGTGTGTGTGCGTGCGCGCGCGCACACACGTGCACGTGTGCGTGCATGCATACATTCTTGTACACAGATATGGAGGCAGAAGTAGGGGGTTGAATTTGATAAAAGCAGAAGGTGGAGGCTGTTGGGATTGGCACTTGTTTTGGCAGCAGCTGTGTAACGGTGTAACTCTAGAGTTATGAAATAATTGTGTCAATTTTCTCTCCCAGAAAATCAAGATTATAATTCCTGCCTTGATATGTCAATTAGGTGGTCCACTATATGCAAAATACCTAGTATATAATTGGTGCTGAATAAATACTACTTTCTGTAGCTCATTCTTAATTACTGCTTAATTTTGAAAGGCTTAGAATAATAATGGCTTTTTAAAAAATTATTTGTAATTATTATAAAGTAATCTAAGTCCTATAGAAAAGTAAAAGAGGCTGGGCATGTGGCTCATGCCTGTAATTCCAACAATTTGGGAGGCTGAGGTGGGAAGATCACTTGAACTCAGGAGTTCAAGACAAGCATGAGCAACATAACAAGATCCCATCTCTATAAAAAATTATAAACCAGTTATGGTAATGAGCACCTGCAGTCCCAGCTACTCAGGAGGCTGAGGCAGTGGATCACTAGAACCCAGGAGTTTGAGGTTTCAGCCTGGGAAACAGAGTGAGACCCTGTTGAGAGAGAGAGAAAGAGAGACAGAGAAGTAACAAATGAAATTTTCAATTACCAAAAAATAACTCAACATTACGTGATATGGCTGGGTGCTATATCTCATGCCTGCAATCTCAGCAGTTTGGGAGGCCAAGGTGGGTGGATCACTTGAAGTTGGGAGTTCGAGACCCGCCTGGCCAACATGGTGAGACACTCTCTTTACTAAAAATTCCAAAGTTATCCAGGCATTGTTGAGGGCGCCTGTAACCCCAACTACTCGAGAGGCTGAGGTACAAAAACCACCTGAGCCCAGGAGGCAGAGGTTGCAGTGAGCCGAGATGGTACCATTCCACTCCAGCCTGGGTAACAGAGTGAGACTGACTCACAAAAAAAGGTGATAATTAATTCAAAAGTCTTTTTGTACAAATAGGGAGTTAGATGAATAGATCGATTGATAAAAAATAACTACATATTTTGTTTGTGTTTAGTTTAAATATATATGTTTCATTTGCCCGATACAACAGAAGCTGCAGAAACTAAAGTAAGGTGGGAGAATTTCTGAATTTCAGATAAATGCCTATGTGCAAGTAATACCTTTTCATTCAACATTCATTACAATTATGAAAAAGATAAATGTGTCATGATTCTCTTTAATCTGCAGTTTCTATCTTCACCCACAACTTCCCTTCCCTGGAATTCCCTGGCCTGGCCTGGTCTGACCTAGTCTTCCCTTCCCTGGAATTGCCTGGCCTGTCCTGTCCTGGCCTGGCCTCCTCATCCCTGGAATTGCCTGGCCTGGCCTTCCCTTCTCTGGAATAGCCTGGCCTGGCCTGGCCTTCCTTTCCCTGGAATTGCCTGGCCTGGCCTTCCCTTCTCTGGAATAGCCTGACCTGGCCTGGCCTTTTTTTGCCTGGAATAGCCTGGCCTGGCATTTCTTCCCTGGAATCGCCTGGCCTGGCCTGGTCTGGGCTGGCCTTCCCTGGAATTGACTTTTTATTTTTCAGATGGAGTCTCGGTCTGTCACCAGGCTGAAGTGAGGTGGCACAATCTCAGCTCACTGCAACCTCCGTGTCCCAGGATCAAGTGATTCTCCTGCCTAAGCCTCCTGAGTAGCTGGGACTACATGTGCCCGCCACAATGCTCAGCTAACTTTTATACTTTTAGTAGAGACGAAATTTTATCATGTTTGCCAGGATGGCCTCGATCTCCTGACCTCGTGATCCACCCGCCTTGGCCTCCCAAAGTGCTGGGATTACAGGCAGGAGCCACTGAGCCAGGCATTGCTCTTTAACTTTTATAATTTGATGTTTACTTCTGTTATTGTAATTCAGTCCAAAGAAAAATAGTGTGAGGAAAATAAAAATGACACCAAGAATGCTAATATTCTGTTCATCAAAGGTTGCAGGAAATATCCCACTACAGTCAGGCAGGGTGACTTACCTCTGTAATCCTAGCACTTGGGAGGCCAAGGCAGGTGAATCGCCTGAGGTCAGGAATTGGAGACCAGGCTGGCCAACATGGCAAAACCACATCTCTTGAAAAACACAAAAATTAGCCAGTTATGGTGGTGAGTGCTTGTAATCTTAGCTATAGAAATTTGAGGAGCTTTCATTTATTAAAGACAGTACAGAGAGTTCCCATATACCCCACACCCAGTTGCCCTATGATTAACATCTTAAACATTTGTAGGGTGCCTTGTCACCATTAGTGCACCAATAGTGATACATTATATTTTGATGCCTTTTTAAATACATTAACTTATTTGATCCTCAAAACAGCACTGTGTGGCCATAGCTATTAGTATCCTCACTTTACAGAGGAGGAAACTGAGGCACAGAGAATTGGAGTAACTTATCAAAGGTAGTTCAGCTAATGGAGGACCCAGGATATACCATCAAGCAGGCAATCTGGCCCCAGAGCCCTTGCTCTTAACCAATGGGCTATATCTCCTATAGGTCTGGGGGTTAAGTGTTATGGCACTGAGGGTAGTCAATGGGGCCTTCCTGGAAGAGGCATTTGAGCTGACTCCAGTACTGTCAGCTCTGTAGTTCGTGGCACTTTGAAGCCAGTGGAGCTGTGTCTGGGCCAGTTTCGGGTCCCTGCAGCCAACACAAGTTCTTTCACTTAGGGGAGCAAGAAATAGAGAGGGCTAGGCATACATGCAGGATGGCTGGACCTGCTGCAGGGCCCAGCAGAGTGAAGGTGAATCTGGGCAGAGGAGGCTGTGGGTGGAAGGGAAAGCCAGAGAGGATGCTGGGAAGGAGGAAAAGCTGGAGAGGGGCCTGGAGCATGGTTGGTGGCCGGGAAGGGCCTGGATGTACCTGAGAAAAGATGAAGTTTTTTTGTTTGTTTCTGCTTTTGCCGCTGTAAAATATTTCCAAATGTATGTTTGAGGGCTAAGAACTTTTAATTAATCCATTAGTATATTAATTTATTTTTTGAGATGGATTCTTGCTCTGTCATTCAGGCAGGAGTGCAGTGGTACAGTGTTGGATCACTGCAACCTCTGCCTCCCAGGTTCAAGCAATTCTCCTGCCTCAGCCTCCCTAATAGCTGGGATTACAGGTTCCTACCACCAAGCTGGGATAATTTTTGTAATTTTAGTAGAGACAGGGTTTCACCATATTGATCAGGCTGGTCTTGAACTTCTGACCTCAGGTGATCTGCTCACCTTGGCCTGCCAAAGTGATGGGATTACAGGTGTGAGACACTGCGTTTGGCCCTTTTTTTTTTTTCTTGCTAGAGAAGGACTCTTTTTAAACACAAACTTAACATCATTACCACATCTAAAAAATTAACAATAATTTTTACTAACCTCACTACCTAGTCAGTATTCAAATGCCCAGACTTTCTCATGAATTTGTTTTTATTTTGTTTGCTTTGCAGTTACTTATATTTTCAAGATGGGGTCTTGCTCTGTTGCCCAGGCTGGGGTGCCATGGCAGCATCATAGCTCACTGTAGCCCTGAACTTCTGGGCTCAAGCCATCCTTCCACCTCAGCCTCCCTAGCAGCTGGGACTATAGGCGTGCACCACCATACCTGACTAATTTAATTTTTTTTTCGTAGAGATGAGGTCTCACTATGTTGACCAGGCTGGTCTAAATTCCTAGCTTCAAGCAATCCTCCCACCTCAGCCTTCTAAAGCTCTAAGATAACAGGCATGAACTGCCATACCCAGCCTGCAGTTATTGGGTTACTCACGTCAGGATGCAGATATGTAACTGGTTGCTTCTTTAAAAACCTCTATAGATACCTCCACCACCTTCCACCAGCTCACTGTCTCTCTCCCTCAGAATGTGTTTATTGAGGAAAGCTGGCCATTTGCCCTTTAGAGGCCTTCGTCATCCGGGTTTGCTCTTTGAATTTCTGTGGTGCAATTAACACATTCCTCTGTCTCCTGAGGGTAAATTGGCCTAGGGAAGGGCTTGAGAGGGGTCAGATTTGTTTATGGGGGGCTCCTTTACTGCATTGTAGAAAAAACTTGCAGGGGTGTCCAGGAGCTCTGGAGCCCTTGAGGAGGCTGGACAGTGGCCCTGGGGAGAGATCCAGGTTCGGCCTGGGCTGTGGGGACAGAAGGCAGTCAGGAAGGAGGAGGAGCTTAGAAGCCCAGATGGGTGTCTGCTTGGCTTTGGCGGAAGCCAGAGAGAGAAGGGAAAGGAGAAAGAGTCACAAATTCCACAAGCACCACAGAAAATAGACTTTCATTTTTATTTAGGGGACCACAGAAATTTTTTGTCCTAATTTTTGATCATAAAAACTTTCAAACATATAGAAAAGTTGAACAGTGCAATGATCACCACCACTAAGACCCAATAATTAACATTTTTCTGAATTTGCTTTATCTACGTATAGCTAAAGAAATACATATATGTTCTTTCTTTTTATCTTGTTAAAAGACAAAATCTCACTCCATCACCCAGGCTGGAGTGCAGTGGTGCATTCCTGGCTCGCTGCAACCTCTGCCTCCTGGGTTCAAGCCATTCTTGTGACTCAGCCTCCTAAGTAGCTGGAATTACCAGGGTGCGCCACCATGCCTGGCTAATTTTTTTTTCTTTATTTGGTATTTTTAAGTAGAATTTCACTATGTTGGCCAGGCTGGTCTCAAACATCTGAGCTCAAGTGATCTGCCTGCCTTGGCCTCCCTAAGTGCCAGGGTTGCAGACCTAATACATATATCTTCTCTCTCTCTCTGTCTCTCTCTCTCTCTCTCTCTGTCTCTCTCTCTCTCTCTCTCTCTGTCTCTCTCTCTCTCTCTCTGTCTCTCTCTCTCTGTCTGTCTCTCTGTCTCTCTCTCTCTCTCTCTCTCTCTCTCCCCCTCTCTCCCTCTATCTCTCCCTCTCCCTCTCTCTCTCTTCCTCTCTCACTCTTCCTCTCTCTCTCTGTTTTCCTCTCTCTCTCTGTCTGCTAAAGGATTTGAGAGTGAGTTGCAGACATTGTGATGCTTCATCCCTCACTACGTCACCATGGATCTCCTAAAAATGACCCCCAACCCTTGTGACCATTAGTATTGCTGAGAAAATGAAAATGAATCAGCAAATGTCTGGCAGATGTGAGCTCGTGGTATTTATTGAGCTCCTGCTGTGGGCCAGGCCTGGCACTTGGCTCAGACCCACTTTCTCTCACTTGACCCTCAGAACCACAGGCAGTAGCCATGCATTCTCTGTACTTTACACAGGAGGAGATGGACTCAGAGAGGCAAAGTGACTCACCCAAGTTCACACAGCTCTGTAGTGTGATGGCCAAGGTGGAGCTTGACTAGAACCTAGGCCTGTGTGGCTATGCCCACTGTGTTCATGGTAGCCCAGCCCCTTGACCAGCAGGCCCCTTGGAATGCACCTTTCCTAGGCTTGGCCAGAATACTGTGTCACTTGAGAATAAAGTCAACATGGCACTCTCCATGTTCTTAAACCCAGGCCCAGAGAAGTCAAAGGACCTGCTGCAGGTCACATGGCAATTGAATGGGGCCAGCCTTTAGTCTCCTGTCCCTGCTCCCCACAGTTCATCAGTCAGCACCCTCTGCCCCCACCACTAGGCACAACCCAAGGGAGGTGGCTTCCTTGGGGATTCATTTAGATGTGGGAATCATTCCAGATGGACAGGCAGCAGCTGAGAAGAAGGGCTGGTGCCATCAACAGAGTCAGTTTAGAAGCCTGGCTGTGCCACTTTTTAGCTTGGTGACCTTGGGCAAATGACAACCTCTCTGATGCTCAGTTTCTCCTAAACCCACCTGCCAAGCTTCTTCTGAGGCTCTAATGGGGTGGGCCTGGGGCTCCAACAGTGCTGGGCACCTCGCAGGCATGCTTTAAACGTTTGCCTTTCTCTTCCCGCCCTTTGTTTACAGAATCTTGCCCTCACTAGGCATTCAATACATGTAGAATGCAGGGATTCAGTCAGCGACCCTTTATGAGAGACCCACCCTGTGCCATGCGCTAGGCCTTGGAGAGTCAATGAGGAGCAAAACACATGGCCCTACCCCGGTAGAGCTTAAGGACTGTGGGAGACATGGCTCAGTCTGCCAGGACAGTGCTGCAGGGTGAGCCTCAGCAGGGCTTCTGTTGGTGGGTGGACCACTGCAGGACAGGGACGGCTTCCCTGAGGAGGGGACCACTGAGCCAAGAGCAGAAAGAAGGACAGGCATTAACTGGACAATGGGGAGCAGGGAACAGGAGAGCAAATGAGTATAATAGTGCTACTTCTCTCAGCCTCAGTTCCCCCATCTGTAAAATGGGATGCTGATACTATCTTGCTGGCTGGCTTTGAGAACTTGGTGATGTCGCAGATGTGAATATGTTCTGTTCTCCTGCCAGCTCCCCACAAAAGAGGCTCTGCAAGTATCTGAGGCCCCTGTTCCTCCCTCTGGCCCCTCTGGAAGGCTCACCTCCTACTTTCCTCTCCCCAGTGTTGGACAAGTGGTGAATATCAAGGCCAAGGTGAACTGGGCCTTCCACTCCAGAATGGAGGTGTGTGGGGTGGGCACTGCCTGGGCAGGGGTGTGTGGGTGGGTCCTCTACCTCCTCTCCCTGTTCTTCTCCCTGCAGCCCAGGCCCACTCACACTCACGGGGCCCTGATTAGAGCAGCAGAGTTCTGCGATGTTTGGCAGGGCAAGGGGAATCCCAAGGATCTTCCTTTCCTAAATCCCATAACACAGATGAAAAACTCCAGGCCAGAGGAGGGGAAGGGACTTGCCCCAGGTCACCGAGCTACATAGATTTCAGCATGGCACTTGACTTCCAGCCCTCTGAGTCTTCACATCCAGCCTCAGCAGCTAGGTGTATTTGGGAATGGAGGGAAGACAGCATCAGCACCTGATCTTGGAGGTGGAGCTGAAACAGTGAGAGTGCTGGGTTCTGGCCCCTGGGCTTACCTTCCACAGCCTTTCTCATCTGCAAAAGGGAACATGATTTCTATGTTGCAGGTTGTTGAGTTAATGGAAGGACTGCTGGTGATGCCCAGGGCTCTGTGAGCTGTGGGGGAGGATGCTATTTCCCACCTGTGGACTTCAGGCCCAGGCAACTTCACCAGCTGGGCCAGTGGTTCCTGAGGGATCACTGTGGCTGGGTGACACAGTCCTGGCTATGCCTTTGGGCACCCCATAAATGCTCAGGTGCCTGTTCTTGATTTTTTTTTTTTTTTGAGACCCAGTCTAGCTCTATTGGACAGGTTGGAGTGCAAAGGCACCATCTTGGCTCACTGCAACCTCTGTCTCCTGGGTTCAAGCAATTCTCCTACCTCAGCTTCCCCTGTAACTGGGATTACAGGTGCCCACCACCATGCCCAGCTAATTTTTGAATTTTTAGTAGAGATGGGGTTTTGCTGTATTGGCCAGGCTGGTCTTGAACTCCTGACTTTGTGATCCACCTGCCTCGGCCTCCCAAAGTGCTGGGATTAGGAGTGTGAGCCACCTCACCTGGCCTTGACTTTTTATTTTTATTAATTTTTTTTGAGACAAGGTCTCACTCTTTCACCCAAGCTGGCATGCAGAGTGGTGCCATCATAGCTCACTGTGACCTCAAACTCCTGGGCTTTAGCAATAATCCTGCCTCAGTCTCCTGAGTATCTGGGACTACAGGCATGCACCACCACACCCAGCTAATTTTTGTGGGTTTTTATTTTTTTTCCGAGACAGGGGTTTCACTGTGTTGCCCTGGCTTGTCCTGAACTCTTGGTCTCAAGTGATTCTCCTGCTGCAGCTTCCCAAAGTTTTAGGACTACAGACCATTGAGCCTGGCCTTTCCTTTACATTTAGCCAACATTCTACCTACATGAAGCCCTGTTGTAGACACAGCCTCATTTTAATCCTCTGAACAACCCTGCCAGGGTAGGTCTGATCACTCCCATTTTGAAGATGAGGAAACTGAGACCCAGAGAAGGGAAGTGACTTGCCCAGGGTTTTATGGGGACCCAAGGGCCGGGTCAAAAGCCAACTCAGATCTCTGGCCTGCCAGGCCTGGTAGGTGGCACAGAAACTCTGGAGGCCTGGGCCAGGACTTGCTGTTGGGTGGAGCTGTGGGGCTTCTCACTGGAGAGTGCAATGTCACCCCTTGTCCCTTCACCCTCACTGTTCCTCTCTAGGTGGCCATCCAGGTGGCCTCAGAGGACCCATGCTCTGAGAAGCAGTGGAATGCATGCAAGGCCTTGGCCACCTTCATGGCCCACCAAGAGATCACCAAGGTGAGCAGGTCTCCCTGGCTGCTCGATGCTGCTCTGTGACCTGAGCACCTGCCATGGCAACTCTGGATCAGGGTGATAAGGTTGGGGGTTAGCAGAGGGGATGGGAAGGGACACAGCAGGAATCCATAGCTCCCAGAGGAAAGCCCACTCCCCATTGCATTCAGAGCCTCCAGCTGCCTCCCCTCTCTTTCCCCCCACCTCTTTCTGTGCTTCTCCAGCAATGATTATTCTGGTCTCACCATTATGCTCGCCCTGCAGTGACACCCCCATCCTCTGAGTCTTTGCCCAAGGAAGGGACTTGGGTGGGAGCTGGAGGATGAATATGTGGTATCAAGTCATCATGGAGGCAGGAAGATGGGGCAAAGAGGGAGCAAGCCTTGGAACTGAGCCATGGTCCAGGCCTGCTGTGTGCCAGCCTTGGGCATGGGATGGAGCTGGGGACAGGCCCTTGTGCTACTTCAGGAGACTTGCTCTGAGTGTCTCCTACCCTGTCCCCTGGCCGACAGGTAAAGCTGAAGCAGATCACGCCGAGGACAGAGGAGGAGAAGATGGAGCACAGCATGGCGGCCAAGAACTGGTGCATGCGCCTTGTGTGTGTGGACACCATCAAGGACCTCCTGGCCAACTGCGCCATTGAAAACTGAGCAGCTGCCAGTGTGCATGGGAGGGTAGCTGGGTCCTGCCTGGCTCCTCTGCCCCGGGACCCCAGTGGGCAGAGGCAGGAAGGGAGGCTCTGGGGACTTCCACCCACAGGTGTCCCTGGGCCCCTCCAGCTCTCTTGGTCCCAAGGTCTTCTACAGGGAGAGAGTGTTTGGGCCTCCCAGCTCCCAGGAACCATGAGGCTGCAGTTAGGTCCTGTGGAAATCCCTTTGTTGTCCACAAATGCATTTGAGTCTCTAGCAGCCAAGATGTTTGGGAAGACAGTATTGAGCAATGCCTTGAAGACTCTGTAGGAGTTTTTAAAGTGTATATGTATGTATGTGTGTATATATATACATATATATATATGTATATATATACACACACACACACACACAGTATTCATCTATAAGAAGCATATATAAAACCTGGTCTGGTGCGGTGGCTCTTGCCTGTAATCCCACCACTTTGGGAGGTTGAGGTGTACAGATCCAAGGTTAGGAGTTTGAGACCAGCCTGGCCAACATGATGAAACCCTGTCTCTACAAAGACAAAAATTAGCCAGGCGTGGTGACACATGCCTGTAGTCCCAGCTACGTGGGAGGCTGAAGCACGAGAGTTGTTTGAGCCTGGGAGATGGAGGTTGCAGTGAGCTGAGATCATGCCACTGCACTATAGCCTGGGTGACAGAGCAAGACTCTGTCTGAAAAAAAAAAAGAAGAATATTTAAAACATATGTGGCTGGGGCATGGTGGCTTATGCCTGTAATCTCAGCACTTTGGGAGGCCAAGGTGGTCAAGAGATCGAGACCATCCTGGCCAACATGGTGAAACCCCATCTCTACTAAAAAATATGAAAATTAGCTGGGCACGGTGGTGTGTGCCTGTAATCCCAGCTACTCAGGAGGCTGAAGCAGGAGAATTGCTTGAACCTGGGAGGCAAAGGTTGCAGTGAGCCGAGATTGTACCATTGCACTCCAGCCTGGTGACAGAGTAAAACTCCATCTCAAAAAAAAAAAAGTGTATGTAACATTGGGGTACAAAAAGATTATTTATGTTTTTTATAACTGCGTATAAATAGCGTTTCGGTATTTTACAAGAGAGAGAATATTGAGACGGTGTATATACTTTAAAACAAACTAGAAAACGGCATTGTATATTTTTTCTAACAGTATCCTCAGAGTAATTATGTTTTTAACAACTGGGTAAAATATAGTATTTATATTGTTTCTAACACTGTAAAAATAGAATTTTCGTATTTTACAAGAGAGAGAATATCTAGACTTTGTATATATTTTAAAACAGTGTAGAAAATGATATTGTATATTTTTTCTAACAGAGTATTTTCAAAGTAATTTTGTTTTTTACATTGGGGTACAAATAGAGTATTTGTATTTTTTGTAACCCTGTAAAAATATTATAAATTTAATCAAAACTGAAGAAATAATAAGCTTCATTGATATTTGTGCAGAAATATAATAAATGTGTAACCATTGTGCTGATTACGTTAAAAGCTCATTTTGCTTTTTCTTTCAAAATATTGGCCTTATGTCTTTGACACTTGAAATATAAATAACCCCAGCACTTTTTGGGGGCTGAGTCAGGCTGATCACCTGAGGCCAGTCGTTCAAGACTAGCCTTACCTTCATGAGGTAATCCTGCCTCTACTAAAAATATATAATTAGCCAGGCATGGTGGCACATACCTAAAATCCCAGCTACTTGGGGGGCTAAGGCAGGAGAATCACTTAAACCTGGGAGGCAGAGGTTTTGGGGAGCCAAGTTTGCACCATTGCCCTCTATTCTGGGCAAAAAGAGTGAAACACCATCTCAAAAGAAAATTAAAGAAAAGAAAAATAAAGAACTAAGAACTTAGAGATAATACAATGAAATTAGCTTATTGAATTTTACCTGTTTTAAAAATGTCAGCATTGCTTTGTAAATACATTGCTTGACGTTGCAGCATTTTCAACAGGTTAACTATACTTTTGCAGTCTTAAAATGTTTTAAATTTTCTTTCTGAGATTTTCCACAGTTTATTAGAAATTAACCATAAATGGAAAACAATAGAAATGTTTTGTTGTGGCCGGGCGCGGTGGCTCATGCCTATAATTCCGGCACTTTGGGAGGCTGAGGTGGGTGGATCACGATGTCAAAAGATCGAGACTATCCTGGTCAACAACGTAAAACCCCATCTCTACTAAAAATACAAAAATTAGCTAGGCATGGCGGCGTGCTCCTGTAGTCCCAGCTACACGGGAGGCTGAGGCAGGAGAATTGCTTAAACCCAGGAGGCAGAGCAATTTAAAAAAAAAATGTCTAGTGCATTAGACACTCTTTAAGACAAAGCTATCAGAGCTCTGCTTCCAAGGACAGGCTGGCAACATATTTCAGGAAGGATGTGATGATTCTAATGTAGCCTTTGAGCTATGAGAGCAATATAGCAGTTAAGACTCATGAACATTGTTCCCTTCCTGTCTCCCCCCCTAAGCCCCAGAAATGTTAGGGGACAAGAAAAAAAGAAAAGCCTCTGCTGCATATTTTCCAGGCACTAAACAGCATAAAAGGGCAGTATGATACTACAGACTTTGGCTAATAAAACAAACTGAAACAATTAAATGACTATTGAAAATAAACATTGTGGTTTCAAAGATTTGTTGATGATTTAGGGTGAAGATTTCATATTATGTACTGTCGTAATGTGGGATGATTCCCTTTCTTTTTGTTTATTTAATAAGTATTTGTTAAGTTCCTGCATCCACTAGGCACTATTTTCAGTGCTGGTGCTTCAGTGGTAGACAGAGCCCCTGCACTTATACCATTCTCACTTTTTGGGTCAGGATGCAGACAGCAAATCAGTAAACAGACACAAATACACGACACAATTTCAAATGTCAAGTGTTTAAAGCATTCCACCTGAGTTTTCTGAAGGAACGGGCAAATAACTTTCTGCTGGCTTAGATGTGTGCTGACCAGGACACAGATCTTACAAACTATAATTTGTAAGAAACTATGGTTACTCAGAAATATACAGGAATATTTATATTTTTTATACATACAATCAATAAGGGCCCTGGGCATTTGATTTTTATTTTATTTCAATGATAAAATGGGTCTAGTAATATTAGTTGTCATAGTTAGTAGTGCTGATTTAATGTTAGTGAATTAACTTCAGATTTAGTATAGGAAAAGTGTGGATTTATTGTTTGTAAATTAGAAGCACAGAATAAAACCTAATTAAATTACTTGTCCTGGTATAAGAATCAGCATATGCGAATTATTTTTGCATTTGCCAAATTATAACGAAGTTTTTAACAAAATGAGAGGTATTAAAGGCCCATGGCAATGGTTCTTAAACTTCACCATGTACTTAGAAATTACCCATGAACACTGATAAAAGGCAGATTGTAGGGCTCAGACATAGCACATTCTGATTCTTTTATGTGTTGACTATTGCCCAAGAATCTGGGTTTTCAAAAAGCATCCCGAGTGATTCTAATAAAGATGGTCCTGGAACCCCACGGAGACCCACTCTCCTGTTGGATTGTATCAGATATACATGAGTTAATTTTTTTCTTTTATTTTTCAGTGACACTCAAGCAACTGCAGGGAACAATTTTAAGTACTCTCCAACATAAGTATCTAGGAACCAGTAGTGGAATATATTTTACACAAAAGCAATAGAGTAGTTTTATGCCATAAGTCCAAAGGTCCTGGCTGCTGTCCTAGAATAATGTAGTATTGTTTAATTGATTAACAGGTGGATGCTAACCAAAAAAAGATAAATATGTGTAGAATTAGAGAAATACTGTACAGAATGATGTAGTCTAATGGTGCCTGGAATTTTCAAAATCATCAATCAGAGTAATAATTTTAAATGTGTCACAAAGTAATACCATAATGCAAATAAGTTATACATTCATTTGCTTAACTTTCATCCATAAAATCTTTATATAATTACTGCTTGCTCTTTTGAAATCGTTTCCTACTGTGTAGTTTGTAAAAGCTCAAAATAGATCAAAACTAGTTATTACCCTATTTACTTCTGTAAACACAAAACTCTGTTAAGGCTTTTAGGTGAAGTAAGCTTAAATATAGGCTATGTTCTGTCATGTATGACTAAAATAAAAATTCAGCCTAAGGAAACTCCTTTTGTAGACATTATTGAAACTACAAAAAGTACAAAAGTTAGCTGGGCATTGTGGTGCACAGAGACTGTCTCTCCATGCTGCCTACTCTAGGTTGCAGTATGTTCCCAACACACATCTTTAATGGTTTAAAATGGGATTTCAATTTTTCCTTCAGTTTGTATGCTCTGCAAGCTGTATGCTTCCTCTGCATGTTTCCAAAGTGAAGAGAATGAAAAAATTGTTTTTTCTAATACTGTATTAATAGAGAAATCTATATTTTTGGATTAATATTGTTTAATAAGAACCTAACTCAATAGGTTGCTCTCTAATTGATTACAATTCCCACTGGAACACTTCCCCAGGTTGACTGAAGGTCCAGGTTTTTTTCTTATTCTTCCTTCCATCCTCTATTCAGTTTTAGTTGAGAATCCACCAAACTAAGATTACATCGACCACTCAATTTTAGGCTGAAAGGGACTGCATTGATTAGTTCAACTGCCTCATTTTCAAAGAAACTAAAGCCCACTGACCGATTTACCAAAGTGGGTGTATTCTTCTTATCTGTGCTGTCCTATTGTTCAGGATCCCGGACTAGTCATAAAGCAAATGGTAGCTGATGGGAACTTCTGGAATGGGTTTAGGTGTAAGGAAGACAAAGGTCTAGTGGCAAAGTCAGCTCTGGAGGTAGGTTACTTGGATTCCAATCTACTTCGTTGTGTGTTCTTGGGCAAATTACATAACTTTTCTGTGCCTCAATTTATTTGAACGATGGTGTATAATAGTGTCTATCTCACAGCGTAATTGTGAGGATTATTGAGCTAGTCTACCAAAAGTATTAAAACATGTAGTTAAACTCCCAGTAAACACTATTTTTACCCAAATCACAAACTGCCAAACCCTTAAGTCTTGAGCTCCCGAGGGGAATTAGGAACCCTCCTGTGGCATTCCTCTTCTAAACGTCTGCTGAACAAAAGTTGATGTTGCATTTTCAAAGAGCCCAAATGGATTACTTTTATGAAGTTTGGGGCAAATGAATTACACATATATATAACCCTCCCTCAACACCCAGAAGGTATGCGGACATGCAGAATTCAAAAGTCTGAGGGTGACTGTGCTCAGGGGGTGAAGGGATGCTTAGAAACCACCTCTTTGAGGAGGAAGGCAGGACGTTCAATAAGAGCGGGTGGCTACCAAAGAACTAAATTTTAACGCAACAAAGGTGAGTCCATCTCCCCGCAACCACAGGCATCCAACCCAGGAACACCTCGCTCCGCCTGGACGGCTGAGGTGCAGCTGGAGGGGGACTGAAAGGGTCAGACCACGGGATTGTTTTCAACTTTGGGCTTTTACACAGCAGTTTTGAAGACAAAAGGGCTTTTCAGCTAGGTTTGGTTTACCGTTCCCCTCCTCCCAGGCCCAAGCTTGGTCCCCAATGTCCCCAGCAATGCTTTGGACGTCCCTCACTTTGCTGTTTTTTGGGGGGCCACTGCCCACCCCTAGGTTGCGTGCTGTCCCTCCTAGAGAGAGGTGGATGGCCATGACATTCCAGGGAGGAAAAAGGGAAGGGCGAAGGGGCAACGACACCCTTCTAAAGTTTCACCCCAGAAAGGCATCCCACTCTGCCCAGGAGGCGCCCTCAGGCTACAACCTTCCCGTGAGCCTCCTCCCTTTGCCCCGCCCCTCAGCACGGGGGAGGGGCGCTGTGCAGCCGGCGCTCTCTGATTGCCTGCCGCGTCAGGGTTCCAGCCGGGATTGTGCTGTGGGCAGCTGTCCGCGCCTGCGTGCACAACGTGGAGAACCAGCGTTGGGAGTTGCTGGAAGTTGGAGGCGAGGGAGCGGTCACTCGCAATGAGCGCGGTCGGCACTGGGCGCAAGGTGGAGAGCAGTCCCTAGTCTAAGCCTTTCCGTCGCCCTCCGGCACCGCCAGTACCACGGACTCCACCCTGCCGCGGCCCCTCGGCGATGCGGTGCAGCTGCCACTCGACCAAGTGGGTTCAGGTACCACGAGGCACCGAGGCGTCGGGCACGCACCCTCGCTGCCCTTTGTGGCCATGGTGCCACCAGACCGGGGGCCTGGGAGAGGGGTGGGGACTGCGGCCCGCCACTGCTGGAAGGGAGGGGAAGACAAGCCTGTCCCAGTGACCTCTCACTTCCGCTGGCCTCTTCTTTGCCTCCATGCCTCTGGGGCATGCGCCACAGACCCCCATCCATCGCCCAGGGCCGCGGTGATCCAGGCGTAGGTGCTGGCGACAGTCTCGGGGAGGGTCTTCATGTAGACTTGAGGGTGTGCGTGCTGGTCCCTGCCCTCTGCCGCAGTGGGGCTGGGACTCAGCTGTTGGGTCCCTTTGGGTGCACAGGCTGGGATGTAGACGGAGCAGAAGTCTGTGCTCCGGAGAGGCTGGCGTGGTAGTGCCTGCCTGGCAGGTGGCTCTGAACGACCCCCGGAAAGGCTGAGGCGTGGGTCTAGGCGTGAACGGTGCATTAGAGATGGTGTCGATGAGTGCGAGGGGCACAGAGAAGCTTAAGTGCTACTGCACTTTGGGGACAGTTTTCATTGAAGTGTGGTTTAAGGGAGACAGAGGCAACAGTTTCGGGGAAGGCCGAGATTATGAAGAAAAGTGAGAGGGAGTTGCAAACTTGCAGATGGAAGCAGCCACCCTTACCTCTTGGCCCAACCCTCAAAAAAGCACTTGGCAGTGTTCAGGAAAGGGTGGCATTTAAATGAGGCCAATTGAGTTTGATGGTTAAAGGGCCTAAGGATTACTGAGAAATCAACAATAATGTGACCAGAAAAGCAGCGCCATTTTTATTCAGCAAAGAAAGCTTGGAAGTATTTTGTTGGGAGAATTCAGCATAAGATTTTAAAAAGTTGTTGATGCTGGGTGTGGGAGGTAGAGTTAGGTGATTGCTCTAGCCCCAAGCTAAAGGTAGTTGACTTTGGAAATTTCGCTTACAATTGTTTGTAGCGTACTTAACCTAGAAGTAAGTGTTTGCACTTTACAAGGGATACTGCTTCACTGTACTTAGCTGGAATGTACACATGTTGTTTATTCTTAGGTGATTTCATTTATAATACAGATTCTCTCTCATCCAGACTGCTTTTCCTAGCAGCAAGCTGACATTAGTGTACAGGCTGCCCTGTGCTTTACTCTTAAATAAACTTATGTGGAGCAAGTGTCAAATACAAAATAATTAAATAGAAAAAAATAATTCTGCCTTCTGTTGAAATCTCTTATTGCAGTCATGCCCACCTATCTTTAACAGCAGTTATAATGTGTATCCTGGGAATAAAGTATTGGTAATGAAATTAATCATGTATTTGAAGAAAATACTGTTTTCTGTTTATTAATAAATTGATCAGAATTTAGTGTTTTTCATCTTCTCAGCCCTGTGGGAGATCATCTCTGTTTTCCACCCTGCCATGCACTGTAACATGTCACACTCCTGATTTAAATGGGTTGCTGCCAGTTTATTAGCAAATGCAGAATAGGTGTCTGTAAAAAAAACATATTGATGATGAGGAGCAAGGGAGATAGCCATATACATTTACATTTCTTTTAGGGAGACTGGCCTGTGTTCATATTCTCTCTTTCTCTTCCCCCTTTCTTTCCTTTCTCCGAACCCAGTGTCTGCCATAGGCTTACCCCTCCCTCCCATGCCGAACTATTTTCTTTGTTATGCTAATAATACCTTTTTCATAGTAATGAACTCATTTAAACATCTCAGCAACCAGAGAAAGTTCTTTTCAGTACTGAAATAATCAGGAGAATCATGGGAAGGAGACAGGACTTAAAACTTTTTGACATGTCTTTGTTTAGCTGAAGGTCTTGAGTTTGTAGCTTGGGACTACTATCAATTTGTACAGTCATGTATAGCCCTAATTTGTGTAGTACAGTTATGTGCTGCATTGTGCCAGTGAGGTCATCAGAGCTCATATATCATTTTGGTCCTATGGATTATAAGGGAGCTCAAAAATTTCCATATCCTAGTGAAGCTGTAGTATTCATAATTTCTTAGTTGCTCATGTTTTTTGTGGTGATGCTGGTGTAAACAAATTTACTGTGCAGCCAGTCCCTGTAGAAGTGTAGCATATGCAATTATGTACAGTACATAATACTTGATAACATTATATACATTATTGGTTTGTGTATTTTCTACCCATTTTATCATTGTTTTAGTGTGTACTTCTGTTGATTTAAAAGAAAAGTTAACTATAGAACAGCCTGAGGCAGGTCTTTCAGGAAATATTTCAGAAGAAGGCACTGTCATAATAGCAGGTGAGAGCTACATGCGTGTTGTTACCCCTGAAAACCTTTCAGTACAATGAGATTGGAGGTGGGAGACAGTGATGTGCATGATCTGGACCCTGTGTAGGCCTAGGCTAGTGGGTGTTTGTGTCTTAGTTTTTAAGAAAAAGTTTCAAAATTAAAAATAGAACAAAGCTTATAGAATTAGGATATAAGAAAAGAATATTTTATACAGATGTACAATGTGTGTTTTAAGCTAAGTGCAATTATAGAAGAGTTTAAAATTTGTAAAATAAAAAAAGTTACAGTAAGCCAAGGTTAACTGAAGAAAGAAGAACTTTTCAGTGTAGCCTAAGTGTAAAGTCTTTATAAAGTCAATAGTGGTGTAGAGCAATGTCTGAATTGTAGTGGTGTAGAGCAATGTAGAGTAATGAATGTTAATTCATTAACCACCCACTTCCCCACAACAACTTTTAGTCCCGCAGTCTCCATTCATGGGGAGTGCCCTATATAGATATACCACTTTTTATCTTTTATGCTGTATTTTTACAGTAACTTTTCTATGTTTAGGTACATACATACTATAGTATTCATTACAGTAAGCTGCTATATAGGTCTGTAACCTAGGAGTAATAGACTGTACCATCTATGTGCATGTGTAGTAGGCTAGACTCTCTAGGTTTGTGTAGGTCCACTGTGATGTCCACAGTGAATTGCCTAATGATGCATTTTTAAGAATGTACTTCCATTATTAAGCAACACGTGAGTATATTTACAGTTTCTATTTGAGCAAGTTTTGAGAATATTTGGTTAATACCACATAAGCCTTAACTTTTCATACTGATACTTGTTTCTTTGAAGTAACTAAGAATTGACTTGCTTGTTGATGAAGTTCTTGAAATGACTAAAAACTCATATTGTAAAATTGGATGAATAAAATCATTTAGCTATCATTTTTAAATTGAGCATTTTAGAGAACATGGGACATTTTTATAATGTAAATAGTCCAGGTTGAGAAAAAGCTTAGGAATTTGTTGTAATCAAATAGTGTGAGTCCGCAGGAAAAAGGCAAATCAGGAAATGAAAAGTGCAAAAATACAACATAGAAGTATGTTGATTTGGTGTGTGCAAATTAACAGTGTTTTGAAAAATTAGAAAATTATAGAAGTAGTCGTTTAATGTCAGATGAAGAAAAGGACTTTAGTGTAACAAAAGCAGTTAACTTTTTACTAGAGTAAGTATAGAATTTATGAGATGATAGAAATTATTGGTCCATATGGAATGTAAGAACATGCCTTGTGGGGCCAGGTAGCAGAAGGGAGGAAGTGTTTTGCAGTAAGGCTGAGGCCAGGGAAGGAAAAGGATCAAAAGATCTTGCAATTGACTCCTGTGTTGTTTAATCATTACTGAGAATTCCAGAGTGACCTTGAGGTAGCCATAGTATTTGTTCAGTAGGCCTTAAATCTTAGTAAAAGATCTATTATCAAGTGAGGTGACACCATGCTATAAGATATAAAGTATCTAGCATCTGAGGTTTGCCTTTGTAGGCCTTGCTTTTCAGATGATTTTATTTCTAGGGTAATGTTTAGTAGGTGATTTTGATTAAAGGAAAATATGGAGAGAAGGTTTTGAGGAAGGAATTGAACTAAGGGAGAGCTGTGCCATGAAAAGGGCCAGATGTGTGATTTAGAAGACATCAGATATCATCGAGCATGTTTGTGTTCTTTGTTAGTTTCTGATGTGCTGATGTTCAGTTCATCTGAAACTTGAAAAGTAAGGTGGGCTGGGCGAGGTGTCTCAGGCCTGTAATCCCAGCACTTTGGGAGGCTGGGGGAGGCAAATCACCTGAGGTCAGGAGTCCAAGACCAGCCTGACAAAAATGGTGAAACCCCGTCTTTACTAGAAATACAAAAATTAGCCGGGCATGGTGGTGCATGCCTGTAATCCCAGCTACTCAGGAGGCTGAGGCAGGAGAATCACATGAACCCAGGAGGTGGAGGTTGCAGTGAGCAAATTGCATTCCATCCTGGGCAACAGGAGTGAAAATCTGTCTCATGATGGGAGGGGGAAGTAAGGCAGAATGAATCAAGTATTTCATAACGTTTTTGCTGTTTGTGAGCAGATTCCTTTTCTTATAATGTAAATATGTTTGACATTTTTGCATTTTCAATTTCATTTGTGTTTACACTAGTGTATTATGTACGTTAACAGGGAACTGAATTTTTTTCATCTGATTTAGAAAGTAATACATGTTTATGGTATAAAATTTATAAAAGAAAGATGTATAACTATGAAAGTTTGAAAATCACTTATTTTTCTTCACTCCAGGGAAAACTTCTGTTAATTTTTTTTAGAATGTGTGTGTATATTGAAACAGAATTAGAGTCACACTGAATATAAAGTTATTCTAACACAGCCACCATATCATGAGGAATCTCGGGGCACATAAAGATGCCTTGTGTTGGTGCTTGAACCTACAGGCCCAGCTAAAGTCTCAGCCAGCATTTACCATCTGACATGTAAGTGAGTGAGCCTTTAGATAATACCAGTCACTGGCTACTGGCAAAGAGAGAAGTAATGAATTGTCCATGCTGATCCATGTCCAAATTGCAGATTCCAGAGCTAATGAAATGTTAGTGTTTTCAGCCACCAAATTTTAAGTCATAAGAGTATTCATTTGGTAATCATATATTTTAAAACAGTTGTAATTGAAGTATAACATATATAGAGAAATGCATAGATCTTAAGTGTGCAGTTTAATCAATTTTGAGAAACATGTACATGTATGGAACTCATACTGTGTAACCCTTGTAAAGATGAACATGGTACACCAGAGTAAACAAGGTGTAAGTATTAGATAATGAGTAAAAGAGATTGGGAGGCCTTTGGTTTAAGAAAAATATCATAGGAAGCCATCGAATTTCTAGAAATACACTTTGTGTTTTAGAAGAGTTTTAAATTTACAGAAAGTTGTGAAAATAGTAGAGTTTTCAAAAAGTTACATTCAGTTTTTATCTTGTTAAACTGTTACATTAGTGTGGTCATTTGTCACATTTAGTGAAGTAATATTGATACATTATTATTGACTAAATTTATACATGATTGATTTCTTTAGTTTTTACTTAAGGTCTCTATCAGTTAGCTGCCATAACAAAATTCCATAGACTGAGTGGATTAAACAAAAGAAATTTGTTTTCAAAGATCTGGAGGTGAAAAGTCTGAGATTGGGTGCCAGAATGGTTGGGTTCCAGTGAGGAGTCTCTTCCTCACTTGCACACAGCACAGTCCCCTTTCCTAGGTGTGTTCTCACCAGAAGAGAGAAAGAACAAGCTCTCTGTGTCTCTTTATAAGAGCACTAATCCCATCAGACCAGGGCCCTGCCCTCATGACTTCATCTAATGCTGATTACCTCCCAAACACCCTAGCTCCAGATACTATTACATTCGAGGTTAAAGCTTCAGCATATGAGTATTCTGGGCAGGACACAAACATTCAGTTTATAATAAGGTCCTTTTTTGTGTTCCTGGATCTTATACAGGCTACCATATTACATTTAGTCGTTGTGTCTCCTTAGCTTTCTTTAGACTGTGGCGGTTTCTCAGACTTTTCTTTGTTTTTTGTTGACCTTGTCAAGTTTGATGACTACTGGTCATGTATTTTGTAGAATATCCCTCAAGTGGGATTTATCTAATGTGTTGCTCATAATATGTCTGGGTTTATGGATGCCTGGGAGGAGGACCAAAAAGATGAAGTGTCCTTTTCATCACATTATACAAAGGAAAGGGTGTGTACTTTCAATGTGACTGCTCACTGTTGATGTTGATTTGATCACTTGACTGAGATAGTGAAGCAGAATAATTTCCCTGAACGCTTTGCTGGTGGGAACTGGGATGTGGGTGCTGTAAGTAGCACTTAGGCGCTGGCAGGGGCAGACTGCAGACTCCACTCACTAGAACTCCCTGTGCTCAATCCGTCGTGGGAGGGAACATGCAGGTAAGCGTGTGCAGGAGCTGGGGTGAGTGCTTTTGGGTGCTGGGAGGAGCAAAACTCTGTGCAGGCCCTGAGGCCCCAGAAGGAGTGTTACAATCCATGCTCTTTTAGCTTTACTACCCATGGACAGTTTAAGTGTTAACAGCTCAGTGGAAGGTAAGTGTGACAGCCTTTGACAGCAACCTGGAAGATAAATGGCTGTTGGAATATGAGAAGGGGTGGATATGAATGATACTCTTTTTGACTGTGTTAAGTTTCAGATGCTGGCTAGACTTTGAAGTAGAAATGTGAAGAACATTGAAGATGTCAATCTGAAGTTCAGGGAATAGGGCAGGACTCAAGATTCTATTTGGACATTACATATTTTATTTTTAAAGAATTCCATTGTATTTTTCAGAGTAAGAATCTCATCTGATAGAATAAAGTGCCTATGGTACTTTGAGTAGAATGATGAGAAAAATTTTAATCAGAAATTTTTTTTTTCTGAAAGCATTGTGAATAAAAATAAGAGTAAAATATAGGTGATTTTCAGTGAGCCTCAGTGACCTGTCTGTATCTGACCTGAGTCCCAGCTGATATAGCCAGTTGACAACAGAAAATTTAGAATTTGATTTGCATGTTTTAAAACTATTGAGAAGATGAATTAGACATTTTAATTTCTCCCCCCACCCCATAAGAAACCATGTGGATATATTTTTGACCCTTACTTTTTTTTTCTTCTTAGCGGGAAAGCAGTCAGAAGTGGGAGGCCTTGCCACAAACTGTATACTGTGTAGCCACCAGCTGCTTCTTTCTTGAGGCAGAACACTGGCCCTCAGTGCCTCTTTCTGCTTCTTCTTGTTCAGACAACTGAGGACTGCCCCTGTCCTGTCTGACTCCTCCTGTCGTGGTGAGAAATATAGAAAGGCTGAGGGATTGATATTATTTGGCTCCATATTTTAGAAAGATATTTGGTAGTTACATAAAGTACATCTAGTTTGACCAGTACCACTTATAACTTTAAATTGTGGTACAGAAATTGATCCTTTATTATTTAGAAAATATAAAGTAAAGTTAATAATACTGAGAGAATTCATGATTCTTTCCTTTTGCCTTCCCTGTCCTTTAGTTCTTTATTTATTTTCACAGCTTTTGTACTGGCTCATCTTCCCTTTCCTGGGGAGTTGATTTTAAAAATTAGATTTGCAGGAGCTTATCCTTTTAGAGGATAATGAAAACCACTTGTACTTGAACTTAAGGAATTTTTTTTTAAGTTCCCTGTGTACCCTTTCAGAACACATCCCAGAGAGGAGAGATTTCTGCAATATTGTGTCAACAATTTTCTTTCTTTCTTCAAGTGTTATCCACAAATGTATATATGTATGTGGTAAAAAGCATGAAATTTGCCATATTAACCATCTTTAAGTGGGTAGTTCAGTAGTGATGAGTGTATTCACAACATTGAATACTAGATCTCCACATTTTCATCTTACAGAAATGAAACTGTATATTAATTAATCAACTCTCTCTCTCTATTTCCCCCAGGCCCAGCAGCTGGCCTTTTGTTTCTATGGATTTGACTATTCTAGATACTTCCTATAAGTGGAAACTTACAGCATCTGTCTTTTTGTGAGTGGCATATCTGAGTTAGCATGTCTTCAGGGTTCATCCATGTTGTCACATATGTTATACGACTCATAAAAGCCAGAATTTCTTTTCTTTTGAAAAGCTGAATAATATTCCATTTATAAAGTTCTTAATCTTCATGTGGCTGAATTTATAACATTTATATTAGCAGTGTTTTTATACCTAGTTTAGAAAATTCTTCTGTATCCTAAGATTATAAAGATAGCCTCCTATATTTTTAAGAAATATTTTTTCTTTGTTTTAAAACAAGATTAAATTTACAGGAAGGTTATCAGTACAATTCAGATAACATTTACTAATCCCTGAACCATTTGCTAATCAGTTGATGACTTGATGACTCATTGCTTCCAAATATTTTAGTGGCATTTTCTAAAGACATTCTTCTGTGTGATATAAAAATGACCATTAAAATTAGAGAATTAATACATTTCTACCATCACATCTTCAACTTTATTCAAACTTTACTGGTTAACTGATCAAATTCTGTTTAACAACAGGATCTAGTTGGAATCACAGGTTGCATTTGATTCTAAACTCTCCTTAGTCTCGTTACATCTAGACCACTCCCTTTATTAAATTGAGATGTATTCCTTTCTCTTCTATTTTTCTGGGAGGGATTGTTTAAAACCAGTGTTAATTCTTTCTAAAAAATTTGATAGAATTCTTTAATAAAGCCATCTAGGCCAAGTTTTTTTTTTTTTGTTTTGTTTTTGGTGGGGAGGTGGAGGATGGAGTTTTGCTCTTGTTTCCAAGGCTGGAGTGCAATGGTATGACCTTGGCTCATTGCAGCCTCCACCTCCTGGGTTCAAGGATTCTCCTGCCTCTGACTCCTGAGTAGCTGGGATTACAGGCACTCACTACCACGCCCAGCTAATATTTTGTATTTTGAGTAGAGAAGGGTTTCACCATGTTTGTCAGAGTGGTCTTGAATTCCTGACCTCAGGTGATCCACTTACCTCAGCCTCCCAAAGTGCTGGAATTACAGGTATGAGCCACCGCACCTCACTGGCCTAGAGATGTTTATGGGATTTTAAATTACAAAGTCAGTTTTCTTAACAGTTACAGGGTTATTTAAATTCATGTCGGGTGAGTTGTAGTTTGTGTTTTTTCTGGAATTGGTGCATTTCATCTGAGAAATTCCATTTTAGCTAATCTATGTGCAGCTTTATTCTTCTTTACCTGGTATAGACATATTTTCAATGAAAAGATAATCTAATACATATATTTATAAAAATAAATGCATATTTTATATTTGTATCATGTAATTTTATATCTGTATTATATATTTTGGATCAAGCTCTAGATGTAGCCAAGATCTCAGGGGCAGGCTATATTCAGCACTGATGGGAGACTCAGTGACCTGTAAAGTTTGTGTATCTACACACTTCAGAGTTTGCTCTGCATGAGTCTCTGACCATGCAAATAGCTATGCTGATGCCATATTGTGCTGACACCTCATTCCATTTCAGATTTTTTCCATGACTTATTCAAAATAATGTGACACAGTGCAAATCAGCTTTGCTTAGAGTCTCTGTAGGGGTTGCAGAGAAGTAATTAGGAAATCAGAAATCAGTATGGTCAGTGTTGTGATGAGGAGGCAACGGGTCCTCATGAGAACACAGGGAAGAGGTATCTCTCTTATTCTCTGCATCTCTGGTACCTAGTACAGTACCTTGCACATAGTAGGTTCTCATTAAGTCTTTGTTGAATGAATGAATAAACTCAGAACTGGGTGATCACAAGGTCACTTTTGGAGAGAACTTGTGTCTGAGCCAAGTTAGTGATACCTATGGGCAGTAGATGAGTGGAGGGAATTCTCTCATGTGGATGCAATAATATGCAGTGTTGTAGAAGGACAGAAAGCTTAGCTATCTAAATAGTTGTCTAAAGCTGTCTATTTGAAGTGGGAAGTGGTTTCCTAAAGTGATTGCAGACTGAGGGCTAAGAAGAAATAACTCTGACCAAAGTATGTATTGGGCAAGGTTAGCTAAGAACCAGAATTGATTTTTATGAATTAGCATTTCTGGTTCTGGCTGTTGTGTTTACCATTACTAGGTTTAGTTTCTAACATGTCTTAAAAATAATGCTCTCCAAATGAATAAGAAGTATTTTTTTGTGAAGCATGGTACAGTTTTCTCTGGCTCTTACCTACTAGTCTTATTCATACTATCTTTGCTTTAAAACAATACTTTTTTATGTTCTAAATATATCTGTGATAAATCATGAGTTTACCACTAATAATGGTGGCTCATATTGTTGTGTTCTCATATGCCAGGTATTGAGACACTGCCATGAGTTATTTCATTTAATATGGACAGTGGCCTGTCTGTAAGAAAATCAAACCTAGGGCTCCCATTATACAGAAGTGGCAATTAAGGTTTGGGGAAGTTAAATTTTGTGTTCCCCAGGTCACTCAAGTAAGCCTGGGACTCACATTTGAATCTAAGTCTGTCTGACTTCATTTAACTACTGAGCTATGTGTGCTCTTTCCAATGTTTCATATGTCTTTTTATTTAAAAATTCCCAGAATTTAGTTTTACTTGTGTATATATTCTTAGAAAGTTTATCAGTTAAGTAGGGAAAGAGTTTGTAGTGAAGTAACATATTAAGACCCTCCTAAAAGCAAATTACAGAAACCCACTTTAAACTAGCCAGCATGGCTGGACACAGATGCTCCAACAATAATTACAGTGTTCTTCCTCTCTGTGTCTCCTCCTTTCTCACCTTCCTCTTTCCCCCTCCTTTATCCCACTGCCCCACTCCCTCTCTCATTCTGCTTTTATTAGTGTTAGCCTATTCTCTCTTGTCACAGAAGGAGCCCCAGTTGAAACCAGCTTTACCCATTATCCGAGGAAGAGAAAGCATCTTCTCTGGGAGCTCTGGCAGAAATGCCCTGGGGAATACTCTTGGTCATGGGGACTGGGGGCTGTGAGAGGACTTTGTGAGCCATATGGAATGTAGCTGTTGGGGTGACAACATGTCCATACTTCATCTTGATAAGACATGTTATTTGATGGTTGAAAGCTATAATTATTTAAAGATAATGCACAATATAGTTTAATATCATTATCAAGATATAGTTCACATACCATAGGACTCACCCATTTAAAGTGTACAGTTCAATGGTTTTAATGTAGTCAGAGTTGTAGAGCTATCACCACTGTCTAATCTGAAACATTTCCATCAGAAAAAGAAATTTTGTACCCATTCACAGTCACTCCCTATTTTTCCCAAATTTTTCAGCCTTAAGCAACCACTCATATACTTTCTGTCTCTATAGATTTGCCTATTTTAGATGTTTTATTTAAGTGCAATCAGATGACTTGTGGTCTTTTGTGTCTGACTTCCTTCATTAGCATGTTTTCAAGGTTTATCTATCTTTGCATATCATCATACATTTTTTATTAATCGTGAAATGTTATTCCATTATATGGATATACCACATTTTATTTGTCTCTCTGTTGTTGATGGACATTTGGGTTGTTTTTATGTTTTTTGCAAGTATGAACAATGCTGCTGTGAACATTTGCGTAGAAGCTTTTGTGTAGATCTGTTTTTACTTCTTCTGTGTGTATACCTAGGAGTGGAATTACTGGTTCATATGATAACTATACCTGACATTTTGAGGAACTGTCTTCCAAAGTGATTCTATTATTTTACATTCTCACCAGCAGTGTGTGAGGGTTCCAGTTTCTTTACATTCTTTTCAACCGTTACTATCTTTTTGATTATAGGCATCTTGGTGGCTGTGAAGTGGTATAATGCATATTTTATAAAAGACCATTTTGTTTGTTAAATAATGGTCTGTTTACTTGTCATCTTACCTTGTATGGGAGCTTTCCCAGAGGGTTCTGAACCTGCTCCTTCTCAGTCCATCCAGCCAACTAGGTAGGCAGACCATGCTGATCCAAGGATTAAAAGTATATGTTTACTTTTCTTTTTCTTTGTAAATTTTATTATTTACAAATCTAGACAGGGATTATTCTTATTTTTATATTAAGAAACATGTTATAAATGCCAGAATTTACTTGGTTGAAGATAAAACAGGGATTCATATTTAGGGTGTATTAGGTGGTAGAAAGCTGCTTGCTTCAGATCTGCAGTGTCAGCCTACTTTGACATGATAGGTGGCATTCAGATGACACACATTCCCACTCACGTTCACTGTGTTGTATGTAGTTCCTAGCAAACTAGTTGTATCTCTGCTGCTTTTTTCTTAGAAATGTGAGGGCAAGAGTAATGTCTTAGGAATAATCTTGATTATTCATGAATGATTATTCATGAACTTGACTATTGTAATTTTCATTAGTATAAATTACTTGCAGCACACCAAAAACCGAGCTGCTTTTTTATGATTCACAGTGGTTGCTTCTAACCACTTTATTATAGCAACATTCGCTATCAGCCCTGTAGTGCTATTTAGCGTTCACCTTGGCATCAGTATAAAATTTGATACTCTCATGCACAGACAGATGGTCTTCCATTGGTGGCTTTCTCCCTAGCCCTAGAGCTGTCTGTGTATCCAGACTCCATATTGAGTCTTGCCTCCTCAGCACAATGTAAGAGAATCTATGTTGATCACACCTTATGGGAAAATCTATGTTGATTTCTTGCCACCCATTTGCCACATATCACTGCATAACTTGAAAGCCAAGAACTTGTGATTTAGAATTGCTGTTCAGATCATGCTTAATATTTTCATGGCATCAAGCAAAAGCAAGAAGAGATTACACATATTAGCAGTATGCTCTAAATGTGGAAGTAATACGGTGAGCTCCATGAGATAAAACAGGAGCTTGCAGGTATTTAACAATACATATTATTTTAAGCTGATAATATACCAGTAATAGTTGCTGGGGGATACAATGAACCAACTGGATAAATATCTCTGTCCTTATAAAATGTACATCCCAGTGATTAATGATTTATGAGATCATTTATAATGTGTAAAAACCAGGTAAAAAATCTTGTGATTTTATTGGTAGCAGTGTCTGAAAGCTTTGAAATTCTAAAAAAGAAAATAAAGAAATTAAAAATGTTTAAATTGGGCCAGGCGCGGTGGCTCACACCTATAATCCCAGCACTTTGGGAGGCCTAGGCGGGTGGATCATGAGGTCAAGAGATCGAGACCATCCTGGTCGACATAGGTGAAACCCCGTTTCTACTAAAACTACAAAAATTAGCTGGACATGGTGGTGCGTGCCTGTAGTCCCAGCTACTCGGGAGGCCGAGGCAGGAGAATTGCCTGAACCCAGAATGCAGAGGTTACCATGAGCCGCGATTATGCCATTGCACTCCAGTCTGGGTAACAACAGTGAAACTCTGTCTCAAAAAAAAAAAAAAAGTTTAAATTGGTACATTTACATACTATATTATGTAAGTGACTATTTGCTAAATATCCCAAAGGTAAGGTATTAGAGATCGCAATTTAATCATTAAAAGTAAATACTTTTTATATTTACCTTATCCTTATCAAAAAGTGTGCTATTGTAGTGACAGGCCATGCAATCTCAAAATCAACAATATTCATGTAAATTGATAAGTTGATATTATATCAAATAGAAATCTCATGATAATGAGGCAGGCCAGTCGTTGAATTTTTCAGTTTTTTCAGAAGCATAATTTGAAGACTTGTAAAATTAATAGGACAGCTGAAATTGAAATTTATTTTTGAACATCAGACAGATAATGTACTGATGTAAAAAGGTTTAAGGAAGGAGATTTGGAATCTTGTAGAATTAATTGGACAGTTGAAATTGACCTTTTTTTTTTTTTTTTGGAGACGAAGTTTCGCTGCTGTTACCCAGACTGGAGTGCAATGGCACTATCTCGGCTCACTGAAACCTCTGCCTCCTCGGTTGAAACAATTCTTCTGCCTTAGCCTCCCGAGTAGCTGGGACTACAGGCACGCACCACCATGCCCAGCTAATTTTTTGTATTTTTAGTAGAGACGGGGTTTCACCTATGTCGACCAGGATGGTCTCGATCTCTTGACCTCCTGATCCACCCGCCTCGGCCTCCCAAAGGGCTGGGATTATAGGCGTGAGCCACCGCGCCCGGCCTGAAATTGACCTTTATTTTTAAACGTCAGACTGGTAATGTGCTGATGTTGTAAAAATGTTCACACTTAGGTTTGAGTGTGGAAACCCAATCGTCATACTTAGGAATTAAAAAAGAACTAAAATAGACGTAAAAAAAATGCACATGGGTACTTTTTAACCAGTAGTACCAGGCACCCAAAAATTAATGCTTTCAAGATCACAGTTCTTATTTGGGCTAGTGCTTCTGATAGGCATAGCAGGAATGAATGAATGAATTTATTAACATATATAATAAATAAGTAAAGAACTTTACAAGATAATTTGAGATAGTGATAAGTACCATAACATCAGTAAAATGGGGTCTATGATAAGTGAATTAAATATTTACTTGAATACCTGATACATTTCCAAACTTATTGTGGTCGAAGGGCTCCTGATTCCCCTCACCACCAGCTTCTCACTAGGGGATGCTTCTGTAGATTGTGAGGTTTGGGAAGCTTTTGAAGACGTTATTTGAGTTGAGATATGAATGATGAAGTATCTATATGCATTCCAGGTATGGAGGTGGCAAAGCATTGGTTTTGGGGTGGAAATTAGTTTAGGGTGTTTGAGACTGTCAGTAGGAAATGTTGGAATGTATCCAGAGAAGAAATAGTAGTAGATGAGGCTAGAGAGGTGGAAAGGGCCTTGATATTTTAGGGTAGAATAAGGAGTTAGGATGTCACTTTAATGATGGCAGCAAGTCTGTAGAGTGTTCTAGGTCTGGGGATTGATGGCCTCATGACTGTGGCTACTGTGTAGTGATGACTGGTAGAGGTAGAAGAGAAAATGGTGACCTTTCAGAGCTGTTGTCTGGGTAAGAAGCCATAGTAGCTGTGTAGATGGAGCCTGGGCCAGCTTTAGCAATCTACTTTGCAGACAGAGCTAAGAACTTAAGTGTGGATTCTATGTGGAAGGCAGGAGATGAGTAGTCAAGAGTTGATTCCTAGGTTTTAGTTGAGCAACTGAACGTATGATGGTTCAATTACTAAGATGGGGAAAATTCGAGGAGAAGTTGGTGGTGAGGGGAATCAGAAGATACCTTTTGGCCACAATTGGTTTTAGATACTTATTAGATATCAAGTGAGGTGGTTTAGTGGGCAGTGGAATAAATATCTGTAGTTCAGTGGGGAGGTCAAGATTAAAATGACAAAGGTAGGTGTCAGCAACATAGAGCTGACTTCAAAGCCATGAGACTGGATGAACTCCCTACAAGGGAAGGGACTAAGTTTATTTTCTTAAATTGACAAAGTTGGACAGGATGGTGTTTAAGGTCCCATCTTCTTCAAAAAGTTAACTGTTTATTGAATTTCAGAGAGTCTCTGTAAGAAACTTGAAGTGATGGAATTTTTTTTGTAAAATGCTGTAGCTGCTTTAAAATAATGAAAACGGTGAATGGGAAGAAATACAGACATTTAAGTATTTGAAATCTGTATTTATTCTGAAATTGCTTGTTTACAAATCATAATATGTAACTGCGATCAGATATCCTTCTGAAAGTGAAAATAATCTTCATTTTGTAAGGTTTCAGTTAAACCCAACTGGTGGTCAATATGAACTTATTTTTATCAAAACATTTTAAACAGCTTTATTGAGGAGTCAAGTGACACCCAAGCTGCACATATTAGAAGTGTAAAGTTAGATGTTTTCACATAGGTATTCAGCCATAGAGCTGTCACCACTAGAGATAATAGACATACTTATCATCCCAACAGTTTCCATGTACCCTTCAGTACTGTCTCCCTCCTGCCTCTGATCCATAGGCAACCACTGATAAGCTTTTTGTAACTGTAGATGACTTTTCATTTTCTAACTTATATAAATAGAATCATACAGTAGGTATTCTTTTTTTCTGGCTTTTTTCATTCAACGTGATTATTTTGAGATTCATCCATGGTGTTTTTTGTGTCAGTAGTTCTTTTTCTTCCGTTTGCTAAGTAATATCCTATTGTATGGATATACCAGATGCATTTTTGCAGTCATAATGAAGTTAGACTACCTTCTTTTTTCCCTTCAGTGGGTCTCAGGATTTGCTGGTATTATTTGTAATCCTGAAAATTTGAGACAAGTCTCAGTTAATTTAGAATGTTTATTTTGCCAAGTTTGAGGATGCACCCTTCTTAGACAGTCTCTGGAAGTCCTGATAACATGTGCCCAGGGTGGTCGGGACACAGCTTAGTTTTATACATTTTAGGGAGACGTGAGACATCAGCCAACATATGTAAGAAGTACTATGGTTGTGTCCAGAAAGGCAGGACAACGTGAAGCAAAGACAGAAAAAAGACTTGAAGTTGGAAGGAGCTTCTGGGTCACAGATAGGTGAAAGAGAGGAGTGCTTGCATTCTTTGAGTTTTTGATTAGCCTTTTTAAAGGAGGCAATCAGCTATGCATGTATCTCAGTGACAGGCAGGTTATCCCTAAGCAGTTCCCGGCTTGGCTTTTCCCTCTAGCTTAGTGATTTAGGGGCCCCAAGATTTATTTTCCTTTCACACACCAAAGAGACTAAACATGTGAGTACATATACACACAGAGACACATTCCAAACTCTCTTCATAGAAGGGCTTCCTTGTTCTTGTATTCATCCCCTTCATCCTGTTCAGGGATGAGCTTTCTGCTGGCTTTCATTTACCAGCGCAAGCTTGACAGTGCTGTGGATAGGAAGCAGGCCCACCCTTTCTGTGTGTTTGTGTTCTGTGTGATTTTTTTGGGAATGTGTGTATGTTGTTGAGCTTTTTTTTTTTTAAATATAGATTGTGTTTATGTCAGGAGGTTGCCTAAAATAAAACTGAAGCTTCATAGTTTAGCCTTTAGTTGTGTTTCATAGTTTAGCAGTTATGGATTCAGTTAATCTAGTACCTCTGATTTCACAAGAGAGTATAATAACCCTTTGCTCAGTTCATAGGAATTTTGTATAGTTGGTTACGAAAGAGATCAAAATGAGACAAACACTCATTCACGTGGTAAGTAGATGCTTACCTTTAATCTCTGTGGTGTCTTGATTAAATCACTTGCTTTCTGCTTCTGTTTCTATGCATTTGGAAAAGTTGACTGATTTCTTGTTCCTGTGGATGATCTGAGAACACACATGAGTTAATCACCCTCTGGCTGTTTTTAACATCATGAGCTTACATGCAGTTTAAGGATTTCTGGGCTCTCTGTGCTGTTATCTGGGGTTGTCTGAGGAGGAATAGAAGCAGATACGGTAGGATGATGACACAGGTTAGCATGCAAGTGCAGTAAAGAATTCCATTTTGGATGTTTTTAGAATTTTCTGCAGGATGTTCTGTTTTCTAGGTAATTTTTAGATTTTTACACTGCTTTATAAAAAGCTCTTTCCTCAATTGGTAGCTTTGAATTCTTCTTCAGTATTTATGGGAAGTCATATTCTTGATTTAGATGTTCTGCTTTACCTTACCAAAGATGACTCTACCAGTTGTGAAGCCAACAAGGAAGAAGATCTGCTGCTCTGGGTATCTAAGAGATCACTTCATCTTGGTACTTACGAGACTGCCTCATTCTTTGTGATGGCTGTAGAGTATTCACTCCATCGACTGAATGTAACATGTTTTAGTTGTCCCTGCCACTTTTCCTGTTATATCTATGCTGAAGTACATAATACTTACATGCAAATACATTATCTCTCACATTTCCAAATTGTTCTCCATTAACATTTTATCGTTATGTACTTCCACCAACAAGGTTTTAGTGTGTCTCTTTCCTTATACACTCAACAATACAGAGTGCTACTAGAGTTTATCTGATTGGTGAAAATGTTATTTTCTTCTGATTTTTAACTTATATATCTCTTATTACAGAGTTTGGGCATCTTTTCATGTGAATGAGTCATTTGTAATTCTTTTTCTGAGGACTCACTGTTCGTATGTGCAACCTATTTCTCTATTATATGGTTACTGTTTTATTGATGATATGTAGGAGCTTTAGATATATTAAGCAAATTAGCTCTTGGTGATATGACTTATACTGTTGCTTTTAAGTTTGTTGTTTGTCCTTCGATGTTGCTTACCGTGTTTTGCCATGAGGGGATTTATTATATTGATGTAAAGGAATTACATCTAATTTTAAAAATTTCTTTCAAATTTTGTGTTACACTCAAAACATTGCAGATATTACGTTTATCATATTTTGAATACCCGCCTCAGCCTCTCAAAGTGCTAGGATTACAGATCCAACAGTGGCTGGAGCCACTGCACCCAGCTACTCAAGGCAAATATTGAGCCAATGTACTTGGCCATCCAAGGTTTTACCCTGAGTAGGGGAGCTCTGAGCACTGGCATCGGAGGGAGCAGTCTCTTGGATGAACTGTGGGATATACACATTTTCTAATGGGCACAGCATTCCAAGGCTTCTCATTCACATCTTCTACAACTCCAAGTCTTGGGATGCCTCAAACCCATACTCTACATGGGCTAGCCTTCATTGAGCAGCTAGTGTGGGGAAGACAGGCCAGGATGGGCACGCAAGAGGAAGGAGACCCAGACTTTGCCTCAAGGAGATCACATTCAAGCAGGAACGGAATTACTCCAGAATGTCAGATCAAGGGACCAAAGCCTCTGATTTTTTTTTCCTTTATTTCTTCTCTCTCTAACTCTCTTTCTCTCTCTCTCATTCTCTCTTCCTCTCTCCTTTCTTTCTCTTTCTTTCTATTTTTCAAGATAGAGTTTTACTCTTGTTGTCCAAACTGCTGTGCAATGGCCTCAGGTGATCCACCCACCTAGGCCTCCCAAATGTTGGGGTTATATGTGTGAGCCACTGGATCTTGCCACCTCCAATTTTCACAGAAAGAGGCACAGAAAAATTTGGCACCCAACAGAAATGAGTTCAAATATCAGTTTCCCTAGTTCTTGGCTCAAGCTTTCCGGTTCTCAGTGATTTCCTATGAAAGGGAATGAGAGGGGTCTGTGGTGACAAAATCATGGCAGGCAAGGTGACACTCACCTGCAATCTCAGCAACTCAGGAGGTTGAGGTGGGAGGATCGCTTGAGGGCCTACCTGGGAAACATAGGGAGACCCCAACTCAAAAAAAGTAAAAAGGGGGCATGGTGGCTCATTCCTGTAATCCTATCACTTTGGGAGCCCAAGGCAGGTGGATCACTGGAGGGGTCAGGAGTTTGAGACCATCCTGGCCAACATGGTGAAACCCCATCCCTACTAAAAATACAAAAATTAACCAGGCGTAGTAGTGCATGCCTGTAGTCCCAGCTACTTGGAAGGTTGAGGCAGAAGAATCACTTAAACCCAGGAGGTGGAGGTTGCAGTGAGCTGAGATCACCCCACGGCACACCAGCCTAGGAGGCTTTACAGAGCGAGACTCCAACTCCAAAAAAAAAAAAAAAGAGAGAGAGAGAGGAAGGGACATCAATCAACAAACATTGGTGATGAATAGGGTAGTGGTGCCACTGCCTGGCTAAAATATATATATATATATGTATGTATGTATGTACATGTATATATCTATATATATGCATATATTTATATATGTATATATTTGTATTTTTAGTAGAAACTAGGTTTCTTCATGTTGATTAGGCTGGTCTCAAACTCCTGACCTCAGGTGATCCACCCACTTTGGCCTCCCAAAGTACTGAGATTACAGGTGTGACTCACCGCACATGGCTCTCCTTTTTTTCTTTTTTTTTTTCGAGAGGGAGTTTCACTGTGTCTCCCAGGCTGGAGTGCAGTGGTAAAATCTCAGCTCACTTCAACCTCCCCTTCTCAGGCTCAGGCATTTCTCCAGCTCAGCCTTTCGAGTAGCTGGAATTACAGGAGTGTGCCACCACAGCAGGCTATGTTTGTATTTTTGATAGAAATGGGGTTTTGCCCTGTTGACCAGGCTGGTCTTAGACCCCTGACCTGAGGTAATCCACCGGCATTGGCCTCCCAAAGTGCTGGAATTACACACAGGAGCCTACCCCACCCCCATCCAAGTAAGTTTCTTGATTGCACAGAATGTATGGTGATATTGGTGGACTTATGGACATCCTCTCCAGCATTGAGTGTTGTGTCTTGGGTGTGCTGTGCTTTTTGTTTGTTTTTTTTGAGACTGAATCTCACTCTGTTGCCAGGCTGGAGTGCAGTGGCATAATTTTTTCTCTCTGCAACCTCCACCTCCCAGGTTCAAGCAATTCTCCTGCCTCAACCTCCTGAGTAGCTGGGACTACAGGCACCTGCCACAATGCCCAGCTAATGTTTTTAAAAAGTGTTTTTAGTAGAGATGGGGTTTCACCATGTTGATCAGGATAGTGTCAATGTTTTGACCTCGTGATCCAACTGCCTCGGCCTCCCCAAGTGCTGGGATTATAGGCATGAGCCACTGTGCCTGGCATGTGCTCTGCTTTTAAACTCTTTTTTTTCTAATATGGGGTAGACTTGAAAGTGTGCCTTGTTTTCATAGCCCTCATGCAGCTTGTTTTGAACTGTTTTATGTTCACAGTTTGGGATATATTAGGCAATATTGCTGAGCTGTCCTGTCAACCTGAATTTGAGCCCTTTATCTGCCAGTAACCTTGCCATGTGATTATGATCAAGGTATTCTAGCATCTCTGTTCTTCAATTTCTTTATCTGTAAAATGCAGACTATGCCCAGCTCATAGCACTAGTGTTTGGAATAAATGAAGATATGTGTAGATCACTTTTACATGGTATGTGACACTTGGTAGGCACCAAATCATTATTGCTGGGAGTATAAGTACATTCTTGCTTGTCTACACACACACATACACACACACACATACAGAAAGAGAGAGAGAGAGAGACAGAGAAATTGCAGAGATTATACAAAAAGTTCCCATGTACCTGTACCCAGCTTCCCTTATAATTAACATCTTACATTAGTAAGGTGCATTTGTTAAAATTAATGGACAAATATTGAGATGCTTTTATTAACCCAAGTCTCTACTTCATTCAGATTTCTTGGGATTATTCCTAATGTCCTTTCCTGTTCCAGTGTCTCATCTGGGACATAACATTCCATCTCATCATCATTTCTCCTTAGGCACTCTTCCTGGCTGGGTCACTCGAGTTTCTTTTGATTACATTGAAATTAAATTTTGGGGCAGACAATGAGATCTCTGTTACAGAATTCTTAGGTTAAAATTTACTCACAATGGCTGGGTGCAGTGGCACATGACTGTAATCCCAACAGTTTGGGAGGTCGAGGAGGACACATCACTGGAGGCCAGGAGTTTGAGATCAGCTTGGGCAACATAATGAGACCCTATCTCTACTAAAAATAGAAAAATGTTTGCCAGGCATGGTGGCACACATCTGTAATCTCAGCTACTCTGAAAGCTGTGGCGTGAGAATTTCTTGAACTCAGGAGGTGGAGGTTTCAGTGAGCTGAGACTGTGCGACTGTATCCCAGCCTGGAAGATGAAGCCAGATTCTGTCTCAAATAAACAAACAAACAAACAAATAAATAAATAAATAAATAAATAAAAGGCAAACCTTATTCACAAAATTATTATAGGGCACCTGGTTGTAGCGCCTGAGCTGGATGTGTAGTAGCCTCCCAAGATCTTAACCTAAAGTCTGCCCTACTGTGGCTAAACCTGCTTGTATGCCAGAAAGCAGACCCAAGCTGCTGAAAACCACCTGTACCTTATCCTGACCCATTTGTCCTCCCCCATCTTTTGGTAAATAATATCCATTGAAAAATGCTGGTTGGGCCTACATGGTGACCTGAGTGATAACACATCTCAGGAATGTGTGGGGGCATGGGGTAGGAAAAGGAGGCCACTGTGTTTTTTCTAACAGTCACCTCAAAACTGCTGGTGCCTTGGTGATGGAAGGGTGTCACCCCAACATGTTAGCTGAGCTGTGTGGTTTCCCTGAATGTTAATAACTTTCACTGCTTTGGCTTGTGTTTCCTCCTTGATATCACCAACTAAAAAAATGTCAGAATTTTTTGGTTTCTGGTGCCAAATCCAAGCTGGTTTATCAGAAGACACCCCCTGCCAGACAATGGAGTCTGTGTGCTGGGGCAGAACCGCTTTCCCTTTGACACTGGCTCTTTTCTAAGAACTGAAAATAAGCTGCAGAGGCTGTGACTTCACTTTTCTTGGAACTCCTTTACATTACTCCCAAAAATGCAGAAAATCCTCATTTAGCAGCTTTTGGATTGCTGAGTTCTCTATTTCTTTCTGTTGCATATTCTTGTAATGCTCAAATTTGACTGACAAATTCTTCTGCATCAGGTGAAGCAAGAGGGGGAAGGAATGACCGTGTGAAGGAACTGAGTGCTTTGTCACTTGGCCTTTTTGTGGTTTAATGGTTGATGAGAAAAAGGACCTAGAAGAGACACTGTGTGTAGAATGGCTTCCAATTCCAAGGGTCACAACCCTGTGATCTGTTGGCCAGCAGTTGGCTAGGGCTGAGGCAGATGAACATCAGGCCAAAGCCCAAACTTACAGAGCATATGCAAGGACAAGGAGAAAATGCATTTTCAGCCATAATGACCTACATTTAGTTGACACTTTGGAGCTTGTGCAAAAGGACATCTTCAAGGGGCCTCTGCCTCCTTGCATAAAGGGAGATAGTGATGTCAGACAAACCTGGGGTCCGGTCCTGGTCCTGTTGGTTCCTTTTTGACTTTGGCCTTGAAAGTCAGTCTGTGAAATGGAGATCTCTTCCTTTGAAGGGTGGTACCTGGTAGGTTCTTGGGAACTGAATTAATGTTCCCCTCTTAAGAGTGGGTCTCTGTAGACAGGCACATATGCTGTTCTGAAATCATCTGTTGCTATCTCTGTCTCTGTTGGAGGTGCTTCCAGTGATATGTGAGTGTTTCTTACTTATCTCAGTATCCCTGCCCAGCATGGGGTCTTACATAACATACATGGGCAGTCATTCAGTGTTAGGACTGGCTGGGTTTTAGGCTGGAAGACAGTGGAAATATACAAGCAAAGGCAGTGCCTTGCATTTACACGTGGCCTGCAGCAGTATTCAAATGAAAGGAGCTCCCTGCTTAGAAGGGCCTTTTGAATTGGGCCCCCTGTATAGTTTATAGTTAACCTGAGGATGATGGCTAGACTGTTGGGGAGTGCTCTTTAAGTACAGAGGGAAGACTTGGTAAAGACATAAAAGCATGGAGGAAAAGGAGATAGTCAGCTGAGTCCAAAAAATGATTCATGTTGTTTGTTCACAATCTGAAATGAGAGGCCTTCAAGATTGACTCTTGATAAAGAATGCAAATTCAGCTGGGCTCAGTGGCTCACACCTGTAACCTCAGCACTTTGGGAGGCTGAGGTGGGCAGATCACCTGGAGTGAGGAGTTCAAGATCAGCCTGGCCAACGTGGTGATATCACGTCTCTACTAAAAATGCAAAAATTAGCCAGACATGGTGTGTGTGTGGGGGGGGGGTGCCAGTAATCCCAGCTACTCAGGAGGCTGACACAGAAGGATCAGTTGAACCCAGGAGGTGGAGGTTGCAATGAGCTGAGACTGCTACTGCACTCCAGCCTGTGCAACAGAGCAAAGCTTTGTCTCAAACAAAACAATAAGAATGGAAGTTTAACAAAGAATGAAGTGCCAGGGACTGTGAAAGAAGCTGTCTCATAAGTTGCTTCATTTTACTGTCCCTGTACCCCAAAGAGGTGCATTTCCCCTGTCCCCTTTCACAGCCATGAAAACTGCAGCCATGGAGATGAAGTCCTTTGTCCAGGGGCTCTCTCCAGTCACAGAACCAGGTTATGAACCAGTAGGTGCCCCTCATCATTAAGGACACTTGTGGGTGGTCAGGAGCAGGCCCTTCCATACAGCAGCTCTTCCCCAGGGCAGCTCTGGGAGCTGAAGATCTCTGCACGAGCACTGGCACACTCTTCTGGTCTGTGCTCGGGAAATAGAATGACAACCAGTCACCAGAAAGCAAAGGCACAGAATGAAGCAAAGAAACAAAATGGGGCCATGAGAAGCTTCACTCCTGTTTACCCAGGAATTCTGCCCATTTTGGCCAGGCCGAGGTGGGGGTGAAGAGTTGTCAGATTTGTCAACCAGAAGGGTTCTGAGGAGCTTGCAGTGGGGCCAGCCCCACTGTTCATTCATTGGATAACGTTGGGTGGGTTATTTCAGTGCCCTTACTTCTGGATGACGGGGGGTCAGAGAGGTTAAATAATTCATGGCTGCTAGCTGGAATCCAGTGCTTAAATGTTCAGTTTAGTGGCTAATGCCTGTAATCCCAGCACTTTGGGAGGCTGAGGCGGGTGGATCAGCTGAGGTTAGGAGTTAGAGACCAGCCTGGCTAACATGGTGAAACCCCATTTCTACGAAAAATACAAAAAATTATCTGTGCGTGGTGGCACATGCTACTCGAGAGGCTGAGACAGGAGAATCGCCTGAACCCAGGAGGCAGAGGTTGCAGTGAGCCAAGACTGCACCATTGCACTACAACTTGGGCAACAAGAGCAAAACTCCATCTCAAAAACAAAAGGAAACCACAAAAGTTCACTTTATTTGTCTTTCTGTGGCCAAACGCCTGCTGGGTTCCAGGCTCTGGGGATACACGAGGTGAACGAGATGCATGGTTGCTCCCTGTGCGGCATGGTGACTTCTTGGACCTCCCATTCCTCTTTATTGTTCCTGTTTAAGCCCGAGAAAGTACTGTGCTTTTAAGAACGTGTGTGGTTAGATTGGGCTCACCTGGTTATTCAGGCCAATCTCTCTGTCTCAAACCCCTTACTAATCCCACCTGCAAAGTCCCTTTTGCTACATAAGGTGACATATTCAGAGGTTCTCAGGATTAGGACATGGATATTGTGTGGGGAGGAACAGTCTGCCTATCTAGTCAGCTCTTTAGACCCTGAAGATGTATGCTCATCCCAAATACAAAATAGATCCACCCTGCCCCAAGGCCTCATGCCATTATAACATCAACTCAGGAGTCCAAAATCTGCTCTAAACCTCGTCACCTAAATCACCTCAATCTGGCATGGGGGAGGCTCCTGGAACTTAGTAAACCAGTTACCTGGCCCTAAAGTGTAGTGAGCGGCCACCCAGAGGGGTATAATCTAGTTCTGTCCCTGATCCAAGGGACCTGATATGTGATATGGACAAGAAAAGGAAGAAACAAAGAAGCTGTACACCCAGAAATACCAGACCACTAAGCCTCCTTTCCTCCTGGTCACAGAGGATAGGGAAAGGAGTTTCTCCAAAGGGTCTGTCAGCACCTCATTCCATGTCCTGTGAACTTGGGAGAAGGCTGACCTAGACACTTTTCTTCAGTGGGTACTGCTCATTTTAGAAAGTGAATCAAGCCGGGTGCGGTGGCTCACATATGTCATCCCAACACTTTGGGTGGCCAAGGCGGGCAGATATGCTGAAGCCAGGAGTTCATGACCAGCCTGCCCAACATGGCAAATCCCTGTCACTACTAAAAATACAAAAATTAGCGAGGCGTGGTAGTACACGCCTGAGGTCCTAGCTTCTGTGTAGACTGCAGCAGGAGAATCGCTTGAATCCAGGAGTCAGAGGTTGCAGTGAGCCAAGATCATGACTGTGCACTCCAGCTTGGGCCACAGAGTGAGACTGTGTCTCGAGACAAAAAAGAGAGTTGGAGTCAGGGCCTGCCCTGGGGTCTTCCATCGGACAGCTGCGCATTACTTACAGGTGAAAATTTTCCCAGAGCACAGCTAAGCCTGGTTGTCCTGCTTGTAGGACTCTGGCATGTAGCTAATTATCAGCTCCACCTGGGCTGTTTTTACCTGGTCCCTACCCGTATCTTCAATTAGAAGCCACGTGCTTTGGGCTCAAGAAAGTCTAAGCTTTTAGAAAGCTCTCCAGTGACTCTCATCATCAACCAGGTTTGGCAGACACAGATCTACAGCTTTCTGGCCCAGAGACACCTGGGGCACAGGAGGGGTCAGAGCTGCCCGTGACACTGGTTGTGAACTGGTGAAGGCTCCCTTGAGTGGGGACCCTGGAGTCCAGGGGACCAGGACCAAGGGGTCCCTGCCTGCCCCGGGCTTCTGAGGGGGAGAAGAAAGGAAGGCTGGAAAAGCCCATGTTTAGGAATAGAGCTTCTCTACCTCCTGGATGTCCAGGGCCATCCTTGATATGGGCCGTTGCAAGGTAGTGATATCAAGTTTCCTTTTTAAAAAGCCCTGTGACTGGTTGCAGTGGCTCACACCTGTAATCTCAGCACTTTAGAAGGCCAAAGTGGGCGGATCACCTGAGGTCAGGTGTTCGAGACCAGCCTGGCCAACATGGTGAAACCCTGTCTCTACTAAAAATATAAAAATTAACCAGATGTGGTGCTGTATGCCTATATTCCCAGCTACTCAGGAGGCTGAGGCAGGAGAATCACTTGAACCCAGAAGGCATAGGTTGTAGTGAGCTGAGATCACTCCATTGCACTCCAGCCTGGCTGTCAGAGTGAGATTTTATTTAAAAAAAAAGTGAGCCCTTTTACAGAAAACTATTAAGTAAACAATAATACAGTAGTACCTGAGAGACTGATGTGTGGGTACTTGGTTTTCCTTGATGTTCTAGAGTAGAGCTGCACTGTCTAATGTGATTGTCAGCAGCCTCATGGATCTATGGAGTACTTGGAATGTGCCGGAGTGGCAGGCAGGGTTGCCAAACTCAGCAAATAAAAGTTGAGGATGCCTCCTCCATCAGTGTGGGCTGTGCACAGTGACTTTCTTCCAGAACGGAAAGAGGGATAAGAGTAACTTTACAGTGGCAGCCAGCTGGTTTTAATGTCAAGTGATACACCATTTTAACAGCACACCTGGGTAAGACACCTGAGGCCCTAGGGGGCCAGGACTTAGAATCTTCAAATTCTGCAGCCACTCGTCTTCTCACTGCCCTCACCTGGCTCCTGCAGAGAGTAGTGACAGTGCCCTAAGGGGCCTCTAGGAGCCTAATGGGACCACAGGAGGTCTCTTGGAGGCCTGGAGAGGCATGTGAGGACTTGGCATTTTCCAAAGGTATGACAGCTGGGGTTGGTGCTTGAGATCTCTGGTCAGTGCTGGTAATGCTGTGTAATGAATTGCCACAAACTTAAGAGCTTAAAAAAACAAATGTATTGGTCGGATGCAGTGGCTCACACCTGTAATCCCAGCACTTTGGGAGGCCAAGGGAGGTGGATCACATGAGGATGGGAGTTCCAGACCAGCCTGACCAACATGGAGAAATCCTGTATTTACTAAAAATACAAAAAATTAGCCAGGTGCAGTGGTGTATGCCTATAATCCCATTTACTTAGGAGGCTGAGAAAGGAGAATCGCTTGAACCTAGGAGGCAGAGGTTGCAGTGAGCCAATGTCACACCACTGCCCTTCAGCTTGGGTGACAAAGCAAGACTTCATCGCAAAAAAGAAACAGGCTTGTTAAATTCCTCCCATGTGTTGATGCCCTTGCTATAATATCTATTTATGTTATTATGAGTCACCCGCTCCCAGGGCTGCCCTGCCCATTGCGAGACCTCTTCTGTCTTCGTAAGTGTGAGACAGTGTTTTCCCTGCCTTTACCACATTGTCCGCCTCTCTCGCTGGTGTCACACCCATTTAAGGAGAGTGAGCACATTGGCTGTGGGATCTTGGTCTCCCCAGTTTGGCAGCAGCAGGTCCCTGACTTGGCATAAGAAATAAATGTCAGTGGAAAAATATTTTCTTTTTTTGAGATGGAGTCTAGCTCTGTTGCCAGGCTGGAGTGCAATGACACAATCCCCACTCACTGCAACTTCTGCCTTCCAGGTTGAAGCGATTCTTTTGCCTCAGCTTCCTGAGTAGCTGGGACTACAGGCATGTGCCACCACACCCAGCTAATTTTTGTATTTTTTAGTAGAGATGGGGTTTCACCATGTTGGCCAGGATGGCATTGATCTATTGACATTGTGATCTGCCCGACTCAGCCTCTTAAAGTGCTGGGATTACAGGCATTTTACTATCTATGTGCGTGTCCCAACACAAATGTCGTTGCACCTGTTGATGTGTGTCTTAAGCCTGAGGTAGGGAAGTTTGGTAGGTGGAAGTTACTTTCCATCTCCTTTCTCATAGCATGGCACATGGAAGACAAGATTTTGGCTTTAGCATTTCACTGTGAGCATCCTGTTTATTCCATGGTCATGGGCCTTACTACCAAATTTACTTGAAAACCTTGTGAAATTATTTATGCAGAAAGAATGAGGAATCTCGGGTAATGGGAAAGCAACTAGTCAGTTTTGGAAAACCTCCAACATCGGTAGTTTACAACTAATTGGAAAAACATGTCTCATCTCAGTTGAGTTAATCCTTTCTGCAGTGCTGGGCACCTTAAGTGTTCCCAGAAGGTTTAAGGAGCAGACTGAGCTCCCAAGGAGGCCAGCATAGTGACAAAAAAGGACAAAGGGCTCTGCCTGCCCCTGAGGGTCCTTCAGTCATGGTCAGCTCTGTCTAGGGGAGCAAAGACCATGTCTGTCCTCAGCCTTCCTGGCTATGGCAGGAGCATGGGGTTGGGAGAGAAGAGCATGGGCATTTCTTCTGGCTGGAAACTTAGCCTTTGAAACAAGGCTCCACGGGCAGAGTTTCAGACCCAAACAGGAGAATGAGATGGCCAATGTTGATGCTCTCAGAGTGGAGGGTCCTGAACTGTCTGATTATAAGTGCAGTGTTGGGTCCTTATGTACTTTTACAAGGGTATTTTCAGAGACACGGAGGTCAGTGGACCCACTTTCACTTTGTCATTGAAGGTCTCTGGAAAAGAGTGTTCCCAGGGAAAGATGATCTGATGGGGCCACGGCCCCACCAGTGTCCTTAAGAGGGAAAGCTCTGTCAGCAGAGAGAACCTCAGCCCTGGCTGATCACACAGGATACACTAGGGTGGGATCTGCAGACACCAGCAGCCTGCCCTAAGGCTCCCAAGTCAGAAAGCCCCAGTCATTTCCAGTCCTGGTTTTGCTAGCCAGTCTCAGTTTCTGGCTTTGTGTCTTGGGGGGGCTGATGCAATGTTGTTTGTGAGATGGAACAAATGGTATTGCTCCTACCCCCACCAGGCTGGCGTCAGGATGAAATTCAACATAGAAAGCATCCTCCCCCTACCCCCATGGACCAAGAGGTAATGCTATTAGAGTTACATGGGTTTGGGGTTTCCCCTTACTGTTTCCATTCCCTTCCTGAAACCGTGAAAGAGGCTTCGTGGGAAAGGAAGTTTCTCTCAGATGCCTGAGTCCAGCTGGGAGTAGCTGTTCCCAGTTAGCCAGGCTGATTGGAGTCCAGGGTGAGTTGGCTGAGTTGTGGGTTTGAACCGCCAGAGCCACTGAGGCACAGCTGGCCCACTGCCAAGTGCTGCCAACCATCCTGTAAATTCCACCATTGCTCATGCCTGGGAGACGCTTCAGCATTGACCGAAAGGGTTGCTAGGTCTTGTTTTGCTCAGGACAGGGCACTGAAGAGTGATCTGTTGTCATACTCTAAGGACAGATCTGGGTCCTGTGCCTCGCAGGGACTCCAAACACAGAATGCCCTTGACAGGACCCCAGCCCATGGGCACAGCCCCTTTTGTTAGTATTAATTATGCACTTATGTGAAATGCACCTGCTCTTGAAGAGGGGATAGCCAGTGATTAAAATAGTTGAGAGCAGGTCACCAGGCTCTTTCAGACTCCATTAGGAAATGGCTCTTAGAGGGTTACTTTAGAGCAAGGGAAAGGTCTCCCTGTTGGAGGGGCTCTGTGCCTGGCCAGCTTCTTTAAATCCTGGCCTGCTCCAGCAATCCAAGATGGCTCTGAAGTAGGAACTGTTACTTAATTTGCAGGGATCAGTACAAAATGAAAATCAATAATTTTCAGAAATTAAGATGAAGGTGGGCTGGGTGCAGTGGCCCACGCTTGTAATCCCAGCACTTTGGGAGGCCAAGGCAGGCAGATCACAAGGTCAGGAGTTCGAGACCAGCCTGGCCAACACGGTGAAACCCTGTCTCTACTAAAAATACAAAACTTAGCTGGGATGGTGGTGGGTGCCTGTAATCCCAGCTACTTGGGAGGCTGAGGCAGGAGAATTGCTTGAACCCGGGAGGTGGAGATTGGAGTGAGCTCAGATCACACCATTGCACTCCAGCCTAGGTGACAGTGCAAGACTATTCTCAGAAAAAAAGAAAAATGATTCAAGCAGCAGAGCCTTCAAGCAAGCATTAGGTATGCTTCTGAGCACGGGGCCCTGGTTGTGAAGTTTGTACACTGGGCCAGGTCTGGAAAGAGTGCAAGGCATGCAGCTGGCCTGAACCATGTGGGTGAACTGAGTCACCCTGCCCTTTGTGGGGGTTGATGGGGATTTTTTTCTAGGCTGCTGGCCTGGGCATGGCTGACGCATGAGTGGGGCTTGTCCTGGTCTGGGCTGAAAATAATACACTGGGACAAGTTGAAGGGAGGGGGATTGGAGCAGGGTGCTCCAGGGAGCATCATCTGTGTCCAACAGGAAGTCCCTGAGCTTGGACACATGACTTAATCATCTGTCACGAGGTTCAGAGCAAAACCCAGAAGGCCAGGCAATGATTCATTGAAACTCTCCCTACCCAAGTTAGCATTTTCCAGTATCATTTAAAAATGTTTTATAGATAAGAGGTCTCGCTGTGTTGGACAGGATGGTCTCAAACTTTTGGTCTCGAGTGATTCTCCTGCCTTGGCCTCCCAAGGTGTTGGGATTATATTCATGAGTCATTGCCCCTGGACTCCAACACTGTTTTAAAATTTTTGATATATCTGTGATTTTTGGATTATACCTGTTTTGTGACTTCCATTGGAGAAAATCAACCTGGCGGGGTGAGGTGGCTCACGCCTGCAATCCCAGCACTTTGGGAGGTTGAGGTGGGCAGATCACATGGCATTTCTCTTGTGAGAGTTTGAGACCAGTTTGGACAAATGGTGAAACCCCGCCTTAACTAAAAACAGACAAATTAGCCAGGCATGGTGATGGGTGTCTCTAATCCCAGCTACTCAGGAGGCTGAAACAGGAGAATCTCTTGAACCCACGAGATGGAGATTGCAGTGAGCTGAGATTGTGCCACTGCACTTCTGCCTGGGCTACAGAACAAGACTCTGTCTCCAAAAAAAAAAAAAGCCATCAAAAGCAGATGTTTGTCACTGCCAGGTGACCTTACTAATCACTGACCATGGGCGTACAAGGACAAATGAAATGAGGGCAAAATAACTTATGCCTTGTTTTCTTTGCCTTTGACCTTCAGCCCCATGCATTCCTGCAAATGTTTTGCCCACAGCAAACCTTTGAATACCTTAACTTTTCTGTTTTAAATGAGATTTCCAAGTGAATTGATGTCTGAAAAGATAATCCCTTTAGTGGTGAGCAATTGGTATTTGAAGAGAATGAGATCAGGTTGCTAAGGACACCCTTGTTTGTAATCTTTGGTTTATATAAATTATTGGTGAATAAGAGAAATAAGTTTATTCTTTCTTTTAGATGGTAAACCGGAAGGGAAGTGTGTTAAGGGGTAAAGTGAGTCATGGGGTGTGGGAGGCTCAGATGGAACAGGGCTCTGGGACACCTCCCTTTCTTGACATTGGACCTCTAATTTCCATCCCAGGCCTCAAATTAAAAGACAAAGGCTTCTAATCTGCTTGGGTGGGAACACATAAAAATTCCTCTGGGTGGATGGATAGGGGTGGGAAGGAGGAAGTTTGTAGAAACTGAAAGAGGACTTTTTTGGGGAGAGAGGAAGAAATCTCTTGTTTAATTACAAAACCAAAATATCATTGGCATAAAGTTTTCAGGGTTCATCCATATAGTTGCATATGTCAGAACTTAATTTTTTTGATGGCTGAAAATACTTCATATATAGTGTATTTTGTTTATTGATTTACCTGTTGATGGACATGTGATATTTCTACTTTCGGCTATTGTGAATAATGCCACTAGGAACACTGGCATGCAAGTAACTACTTGAGTGCTTGTTTATAATTTTGTTGGGTATGTATCAAGGAGTGGATTATTGGCTTATGTAGTAATTCTATACTTAGCAATTTTAGAAACCGGCAAATTGTCTTCCACAGTGGCCACACTATTTTGCATTCCTACCAGCAGTATCAAGTTCTCCATATCCTCATCAACACTAGTTATTTCTTTGTTTTTGATTAGAGCCATGCTAGTTGGTGTGAAGTGATACTTACTGTGGTTTGTATTTTCATTGCCCTAATGACTAAAGATTTTGAGGAGCCTTCAATGCACTCATTTGCCATTTGTATCAAGTTATTTGCCCTTTGCAACCTTTTTTTTGTATTCATTGTGTTATAGGTGTTCATATGTGTTTTGAATATTAACCCCTTAGATACATAATATGCGATTATTTTCTTGCATTGTGTAGATTGTACTTCACTATATTTAGAGTATCTTTTCATAGACAAAAATTTTTAATTTTGATGAAATTTATCTTTTGTTGTTGCCCGTGATTATAATATCATATTTTAAAAATATTGCTAAATCGGTGGGCATGAAGATTTGCCTCAGTTTTGTTCTGACTTTATAATGTGTGGTCTCAAATAAAGGTCTCTGGTCCATATTGAATTAATATCTGTGTATGGTATAAGGTAAGCGTCCCACTTTATTTTCTTGCATGTTAAAATCCAGTTGTCTCGGCACCATTTTTTGAAAAGACGGTTCTGTAGGACCTTAGCATCATTGTTATGAATCAATAGGCCATGGATTTGAGAATTTCTTTCTGGGGTCTCAATTCTATTCCATTGGTTTATAGGTCTATCCCTATGCCAATATCCCATTGCTTATTTAAATTATAGCTTTATATTTAGTTTTGAAATCAGAAATTTGAGACCTCCAAATTTGATCTATTACAAAATTGTTTTACCCATTCAGGATCCCTTGAAATTCTATATAAATTTTAGAATGGTTTTCTTTATTTCTGTGAAGGATGCTGTTGGAATTTAGATAAGGATTGCATTAAATCTGCCAATTATTTGAGTAATATTTTCATCTTCACATTATTAAGCTGTAAGATATTAACTTCTTTTCAGATATATGAACAAAATCAGATATATAATTCTGACTAATGAATCAGGTTTCCCAGTTATTTAGGCCTTTTTAAATATCTTTCAACAATGGTTTATAGTTTTCAGTATACAAGTCTTGTGACTCCTTTGTTAAATTTATTTCTAAGTATTTTATTTTTTTTATGTTACTGTAAACACAACTGTTCTCTTAATCTTCTTTCACTTGATTGTATGTAGGAATCCAAATAAACCAGTTATGTAATGATTTAATATCTTGAAATTTTATGAGCTCATGTATTGGTATTGACAGCTTTGTGTGTGTATATATATATATATATGTATATACATATATATATATTCTTTATAGTTTTTGACTTATAAGATTGACTTCTTTTCCAATCTGGATATTTTTATTTCTCTTTCCTGCATATTTGCTCTGACTACAACTTTAAGTATTATGTTAAATAGAATAGTGAAAATGGGCATCCTTGTCTTGCTCTTGATCTTAGGAGAAAAGTTTTCAGTCTTTCACCACTGAGTATGAAAGTTGTGAGTTTTTCACATGGCCACAGCATGTTGAGAAAGTTTTCTTATATTCCTAGTATATTGATTAATTTTATCATGAAGGAGTGTTAAAGTTTTTTAAGTGCTTTTTCTGTATCAATTGAGATGATCATGTAGGTTTTTCTTTTATTCTATTAGGTAGTTTATTAAACTGACTGATTTCATATGTTGAACCCTTCTTTTGTTATTGGGAAAAATCTCAATTGGTCATAGTGTACAATGCTTTCAGTATTCTGAATTAAGTTTATTGATACTATTGTGAGGACTTTTGCATCTCTATTGATAAGGAATAGTGGTCTATAGTTTTCCTTTTCTTGTTGGGTCTTTGTCTATATTAGGATAGTGCTATATTCACAGAAGGAGGTAGGACATGTTTCCTCCTCTTCTCTTTTTGAAAAAGTTTGAGGACTGGTGTTAATTTTTCTTTAATTGTTTGGCACCTTCACCAATGAATCCTTCTGATCTTGGGTTTTTCTTCATTAGGAGGTTTTAGGTCCCTGATTAAACCTCTCTGTTTCTTTTAGTTCTATTCATATTTCCTACTTCTTCTAGAGTAGGCTTTGGTGGTTTATGGTTTGTTTTTACCTTAATTTATTTCTTGTTGCTATTGTGATTACTTTTTCTGATCTAATGTTGTTTAAGACCATAATTTTTAGAAAAATTTTCACATATTTGTGAGTTTTTCACAACTTTTTCTTCTGTTATTGATGGTAGTTCCATTGCAGAGTAGTCAGAAAAGAATTATGATTTCAATATTTTTAAATTTATTAAGATGTTTTGTGAACTTAAGATATGATCTGTCTCAAAGAATGTTCCGAATGCATTTGAGAAAATTGTATACTCTGCTACTGTTGAGTGAAGTGCTTTCTGAGTATTAGATAAAATTGGTCTATTGTGTTAAGTATTAGATACAATTGGTCTATTAATCTTCTGTCTGGTTATTCTATTCACTATTGAAAATGGAGTAATTAAGTCTCCAGATATTATTGTTAAACTATGCCTTCAATTCTGTTAATTTTAGTTTCACATGTTTTGGGAGTGTTGTCATTAGATGGGTATATAATTTGTATGTTTTCTTGATGTAGGGCAACTTTTATCAATATATAATGTCTTTGGCCAGGTGTGGTGGCTCAGGCCTATGATCCCAGCACTTTGGGACTCTGATTTGGGTGGATCACAAGGTCAGTTCAAGACCAGCCTGACCAATATGGTGAAACCCTGTCTCTACTAAAAATATAAAAATTAGCTCAGCGTGGTGGCATGTACCTATAGTCCCAGCTACTTGGGAGGTTAGGCAGGAAAATTTCTTGAACCCGGAAGGCACAGGTTCCAGTGAGCCAAGATGGAACCACTGCACTGCAGCCTGGGTGTCAGAGCAAGACTCCATTACGTGTGTGTGTGTGTGTGTGTGTGTGTGTGTGTTCATCTTTATTTCACTCGTAAAATTTTTGACTTGAAATCTATTTTGTATGATAGCAATATAGCCACCCAGCTCTGTTTTGGATGCCATTTGCATGAAATATATTTGTCCATTGTTTTTATGCAAACTTTTTGTGTTTTTGTATTTACAATGACTCTCTTGTGAACAGTATGTAGATGGATCTTTTTTTGTTTATTCTGCCAATTTCTGTCTTATGAGTAGCAGGGTTTGATCCAGTTACGTTGAAAATAATTACTGATAAGAAAAGACTTACTTCTGTCATTTAATTTTGTTTTCCGTAGGTTTGTTGTTGTTGTTGTTGTTCTTCTTCTTCTTCAATTTCTCTATTACCGCCACCATTTTTTGGTATTCTGTTGATTTTTTTATAGTTTGCCAGTTTTTCATTTTGTATTGTTTAAAGTTATTTTCTTAGTGGTTTTCTGGGAAATTACACTTAATGTCTTAAACTTGTAACTATCTAGCTTTAACAGTAACCCAATTTATAACCAACTTAGTTTCAATAGCATAGAAACATTCTGCTTCTATCCATCTCCTTTCCTACCCTTTATATTGTTATTGTCACATATTATGTCATTCTATATTGGGAACTCATTACCATAGATTTATAATGATTGTTTTATGCACTTTCCCTTTAAATCATATAGGGAAAAAAGTACAATAAGAGTGGCTTGTATATAAAGTTACTTTTACCAGTCTTCTTTATTTCCTCTTATATCTTGAGTTCATGCTGGTATTCTTTCATTTCAGCCTGAATAACTCCTTTTAGCATCTCTTATGGGAAAAATTTACTGGCTTCTTTTGCCAACCTGACAAAGAAGAATGGGCTGTTCACCACACCATTTTCTCTTCCTCCATGTCACTCAGCTAGGCTCCTCTTGCCAGCCTCTTTTGCAGGTGTTAGATAAAATAGTAGAATGTTAAAGTGGTACATACCTGGCCATTCGGACCTCCCACATATGATTATCTCAATACATGCAGTAAAAACCTTTGATAAAATTTAACATCCCTTCATGTTAGAAATGCACAGTAAACTAGATATTGATGGAACATATCTCAAATTCTTCTTAAACTTTTCTAAAGTTTAGAACTAGAGAGAATACAGTCAAACCCATTTTGGGGCCAGCATCATTCCTGTGTCAAAGTCAGACACAATAAGAAAACTACAGACCACTATCTAAGATGAACATAGATGGAAAAATCATCACTAGAACACCAGCAAAATGTACTCAAGAAACATCAACAAAATTACACATAATGACCAAGTTGGATTTATCCCTGTCTCAGCACTGTTTTTATCATGAAACAATGGTAAAGAGGATGAAAAGACAACTTAAATACTGAGAGAATCGATTTACCAAACATGGTCTCTCTTAAAAGTTTAATATCTAAAATATGTAAGAAATTCAAACAACACTAATAGCAAAATAAATAATAACCTGATTAAAAAATAGGTAAAGGACCTGAACAGACTTATCTCCAGAGAAGACATAAAAATGGCCAACAAGTACCTGAAAATGTGCTCAACATCACTAGTCAACAGGGAAATACAAATCAAAACCACAATGATGTATCCACTAACATCTGGTGAGATGCTTGTTGTGAAAAAGTCAAGAGATAAGTAGTGGTGAGGGAGTAGAGAAAAGGAAACACTTGTAACCTGTTGATAGGAATGCAGATTTATGTAGCCACATTTTTATTTGTTTGTTAAGCAAAATATCCTTGTTGGCAAAGTCCCATGTGAAATATAGAATGCAGTATTATTCTAAGATGGAGTTTAATGATGGGTTGCTCGATACACCCAAATTTCATAGTTTTGGGGTATTTCTGGATTTACTTCCTCAGAGTTTCCTCTCGTAGTTGTGGGAGACTTTTCTATTTCTGTTGCTACCTGGCTGCCAAATATTACTTCTTTCTAGAATTCATTTAAATAGTATAATCCATCAAAAATATAAAGATTTTTGTGAGTTTTGAAAAAAAATGTTGTATTACACAAGGAGTCAATGGAAATCTTCTTGGCCCGGTGTATTTTCCATCCTTCCTCTTGTGGACATTCTTCATCCAAAAGGTTCCAGGCCTCTGGTGAAGTGTCTTTCCCCACTGAGTCTAGTCCCTAGGTCTTAGAAGGGAGTGACTCCCTGAAGCCGATGCTAATTTTTAGCTATGTTGATTTCTAATGAATAATAGTCACATCACATTAAATTTTTATTTCTTATGAAATTGTTCTAAATTGCCATCTTGTCTCCCAGTCCTTGAAGAATAAATGGACCTTGATCTTGCAGATCCAGCAATCTTAATTCAGTTCAGCTGCCACATTTGACAGATGAGGAAACTAAAGCTCAGAGAAGGGAAGTGATTTATCACAAAATATTGGGGCTGTTTGGAAGCAGAGCTGAAGCCATAACTCTGGTCTTTTTTATCTTAGGCCAATGCCCCTATCCACTTGTGACATTTTTTGCTTCCTTCCTGATTGGCAAGATTGTAATAATGAAAGGTGACAGCGTTGCTTATGCACCTTGTATTCTTGTCAATTATAACTATAAACCCAAATATGTTTCCCAGAATAGTTAATCATCTAGTAGAAGGTAGTGTGATTTCTCGTCCTGTAAATCATTAGAAAAACACCTCTGGTACCTTCTATTATGTTCGCCATATTGTTTTTTAGGCTATAAGGAAGTGATCTCATGTAGTTGTGTATAAATACTGCCTGTTGGTCTCTCCTTATTAGTAGATGCTGACTAACATTACAAGGTAATAATTGGTTATATTGTACTAGGAGAATAACAGTTTATAACAATATTACCTGCAATAAACTACATAGTTTATTTTCTATTCAATGAAGCAATTGTTTGGCTTTTTGGCTACACAGTTTTTTGCATAGCTAAGTTTGTTTTGTCATAAGGCAATCAGGCGGCACAAAAGTATTAACAACTACAGGAAACCAGCATCCAGCAAAGAAATTTGAAGATCATGTTCACCCTGAATAAACAAGTGGCTTTAAAAATTCTTCCAACTTTTAACTTCAAACAGAAAAGTTGAAAAAGAAGTACGGTAAAGACACATGTGCCCTTTATTTAGATTCACAAATTAACATTTTCTGGGATTGGTTTTGTGTGTCTCTATGTCTCTTTTCCTCTTCACATACATACTCATTTTCTCTCTTACACACACGTACATATACATGCATACGCTCACATTTTGTGTAGCTCTGAACTGCCTGAAAGCAATATTCAGATATCAAGATTGTACAAGAATACTTAAGGCAGTTTTCCCAAAATTAGCACATTCTTTTATATTACTACAATAACAATCACAAGACATTTTCTACTGATAATTAATATTATGTAGTATGCAGTCTAAATTTAAATGTCTCCACTTGCTCTCAAATATTCTTTATATTAGTCAGGGATCTTATATTGGAATTTTTATCATGTTTCTTATTTTCATCAGTCTTGAATATTGCTTCCCCTCCACCATTTCCCTCATCTTTTGCAACCTTGACATTTTTGAAGAGTGCAGACTAATTGTCTCTTAGACTATTTCTCAAACTGGATTCATCTAACTGTTCTTCTGGATTAGACAAAATGTTTAGGCAAATATTATGTTTCCCATTGCATTCCATCGAGAAGTTTATAATGTCATTTTATCTCAATATTTGTGAAGCTAAGTTTCATCTCTTCATTTTAAATTCCTTACTTAATAAACATTAAATGGATAATAGAGATATATAAATGTCCTTTTCCTAACAATATGTTAGTGTATAGTGTTAGGAGTAATTTCATGCCAGAATCTCATATTAACTTGGTGGTATTTGTAAAACAGTGATTTTAAAATTCAGGCATTTTTCTAGCTCAGGGGCCAGTCAATTTTTCCAGTAAAGAGCCACATTCTAAGTATTTTAGGCTGTGTGGGCCACATACGGTCTCTGTTACTTATTCTAGTTCTTCTTTAGCTGTGTAAAAATTATTAGCTCATGGACTGCAGGAAAATGGTCTGCAGCAGCATTTGGGCCATGAGTAGTAGTTTGTCAAAGTCCTGTTCTGTGTTATAAAGAAGAGCTTTCCTTTTCCTCGTAAAACATGTGTGTGTGTGTATGTGTTTGTGTGTGTGTGTGTGTGTGTTAGAGGGAGAGAATGAGATCCTTAATAACTTTTTTTCTTTATAGAGTTGATCTCTTTAAGCTTTTTTTTTTTTAAATAAATACACTTTGGATTTAACTCTGGTAAATAACACTGTCTTAAGAAAATTTCATCTTCTATGCTTTCTGATACAATAGCCACTAGCTTCATGAGACCATTCAAATTTAAACTAAGTATAATGAAATTATAATTCAAAATTAAATAAATTAATAATTCAAAAAAATTAGTTTCTCTGTCACATGAGTCACATTTAAGTGTACAAGTATTCACTCAACACTCGTAGCTAGTGGCTACATATTGAACAGTGCAGATGTAGGACATTTTTATGATTTAGAAGTTGTATTGGATAGTAATATATGCAGATTTCAAATGTATTTGCACAGAGTTATGCAAAATAGTCCCTCATAATTAGAGTTAACTTATACTTTTTTTCTTGTCTTTTATTTGCTTTTATGCTTATTTCCCTTCTTAGTAATTTGTCTATTCCTTTTCTTTTAAGGTACCAAAGTATTTATTATATCTATTGTTTTTTTGTTTTTACCTCACATTTTTCTTTACTTATGCTTTCTTTTGATTTAGTTTATCAGTTTTTTTTTTAACTTTTATTTTAGGTTCAGAGGTACCTATGCAGGTTTACTATATAGGTGTCACGGGGGATTTGTGCACAGATTATTTAGTCACTTATGTGGTAGGCCATGTACCTGATAGGTAGTTTTTAAGTCCTGACTATCATCCTTCCCTCCATCCTCAAATAAGTCCCAGTGTCTGTTGTGTCCATGTGTACTCAATGTTGAGCTTTTACTTGTGAGAACATTTAGTATGTGGTTTTCTGTTCCTCTGTTAGTTTATATAAGATAATGGCTTTTACCTTCATCCATGTTGCTGCAAAGGACATGACCTCATTTATAAATAAAACATAAAACAGGACATGACCTGTTTTATGGCTCCATCATATTTTGTGGTGTATATGTACCACATTTTCTTCATTAGTCTAGAATTGATGGGCATTTAAGTTGGTTTCATGTCTTTGTTATTGGGATTTATGCTGCAATGAGCATATGCGTGCATGTATCTTATTCTTTCCTCTATGATCTTCCTTCCCTCCTTCCCTTTCTCTCTTCTTGGCCTCCTCTTTCCTTCCTTCCTCATTTTTCTCTCTCTTCCTTTCTTTCTCTTTCTCTCTTCCTTTCTTTCTTTCTCGCTTATCTTCCTTCCTTCCTGTCTTTCTTTCTTTCTCTTTCTGTTTCTTTTTCTTTTTTCTTTCTTCCTTCCTCCTTCTCCACCTCCTTCCTTCCTCTCCTCCTTCCTTCCCTCCCCCCCTCCCTCCTTCTCTCTGCTTCTGTCACCCTGGCTGGAGTGCAGTGTCACCATCTTGCCTCATTGCAAGCTCCACATCCCAGGTTCAAATGATTCTCCTTCATTAGTCTCCCAAGTAGCTGGGACCACAAGCGCCTGCCACGAGATCTAGCTGATTTTTGTATTTTTTATTAGAGGCTGGGTTTCTCTGTGTTGCTCAGGTTATCAGGCTGGCCTCGAACTCCTGACCTAAGGTCATCTGCCCACCTCGACCTCCCAAAGTGCTGGGATTACAGGTGTCAGCCACCACACCTGGCCTCTATCGCTCCCTTTTGTATCCCCCAACTCACACCTTGCCCATGCCACTCATGCGTACCCCCTGCCTTTCCCCACAGTCACTTTTGAGTCCTGCACTAAATAGCCTTCAGTCCAGAGTCCAGACATCAGACAGCAATCTGGACCTCTTCCTTGATCAAAGATGAGACCTCCACAAGAGGGAAATGCCTGCTATGGAGCCTGCAGGCTGAACACAGTCACTCTTCAGGCAAACAGCTAGAACAGAACTGAGTAAAATCTCCAGCCAAAAAAAAACTTCTCATTCAACTCATCCCTAACCCCATTTTACAGATTGAAACACTAAGGCTCAGAGGGGAGGAGACAGAGTAGGCACTGGACAATAGTCTTTTGGCTCCAAAGCCAAGTTCTGTCCACCCAGCCAGGCTCCATCCTTCCTTCTATAAATGTTTATAACAGTATGTGCTGGGCACTCTTCTTAGGCTCTTTTACACATATCACTCAGTCTGCTTTTCCCATTCTTTTGACAAGTATTTATTGAGCTTCTACTGTGTGCATGAACTGGACTCGATACTATGGATATCTTGGTAAAAAACTCAGGCAAAGTCTACCCCCCTGGGGTTCTAACAACACAAAGAGAGGGTTGGTGCTGTGGGCAAGGCTGTGAAGGCAATGAATGAAATGGTGGGGTCACACAGGAAGGGTGTTCAGGGATTCTCTCTGCATGGAAGGGGCATCTTCTTGGCTTTGAGATGCAAATGCTAAAATACCTGTGAGCAGCAGGCCATGCCCACTCAGTAACAGAGCTGAGCCGCAACCCTCCATAGATGCCAAACCAAACACCAGATCAGGCCACAAAACCACCTAAGGGCTGGCCGGTTGTGCATTTGGAAGAGGGGGTGCTGTTCTTCCTCCAGGTTGACAACATGATAGATTGAAATATACAGGGGATGCTGGGAGCAGTGGCTCAGGCCTATAATTTTGGCACTTTGGGAGGCTGAGGCTGGTGGATAACCTAAGGTAGGATTTCAAAACGAGCCTGGCCAACATGGTGAAACCCATCTCTTAAACATACAAAAATTAGCTGGGTGTGGTGGCATTTGTGGGATTACATTGCCTATAATCCCAACTACTCAGGAGGCTGAGGTGGAAGAATCACTTGAATCCAGGAAGTAGAGGTTGCAGTAAGCTGAGATTTCACCACTGCACTGCAGCCTGGGTGGCAGAGTGAGACTTTGCCTCAAAAAAAAAAAAAAAATAGGAAAGAAAAGTGCATGAGCTCTGGAGGTGGAGAGATGGAATTGAATCCCAGCTTTTACTTCTCAGTTGTGTGCCCTTGGACAAGTTGGCTTCTCAGAGCTTCAGTTTTCTCATCTGTGAAATGGGAACAACATCTGGCTTGCCGGCGGTCTTAGGATGACTGGGGAGTGTCTGGTACGTAGTAGGTGCTCAACGTGTGTGCTTTCCCATGGCCATCTAAAAGTCCTCAGGGCTGCCCTCCTGCCCTTCCCCCACAACTCCTGTGACTGCCTCTTAAATGGGCACTCAAGGTGGTAAGGAGGCACAGGTGAGGGAGCCACGCTGGATCCACACCCACCCACGCCCATTGTTAGGAAAACAAGCTTTTAGTGCCTGGCCCTGCTGCTGCTGGTGGCTGAGAGTATAAAACGGGACCCAGAGCCAGCCTCTCCCTTCCTGTAAGGCACACCAAGGCAATGGTGTTTAAAATGAAAAGAGGCAGTGGCATGGAGGCTACGGAGACTGAGCCATTCCTGCGGCAAAAAGGGAGGCAGTGGGGCCCCCTGCTGAGGGTTATCTGGCAAGTGTTTCATTGTACCTTCCTCATGGGACCCACAGCCTCTTCATCAGTGATGTCTTCAGGTTCACTGTCCCCAAGCTGCTTAGGTGAGTCCAGACTTCAGGATCTCGCTAAGGCTTGTGGTCTCTTAATGGCATCCATTCAGAGTCCGGGGGCTTCAGCTCTCATGCCTCTGCCTATAGATCTGGTGCTCCGGACACTGGAGGGTGGGTGGGAAGGATACTGAAAAAGGAAAATGATTAATGAGAAAGTGACTGTCCCCCACGGGGGCAAATAAGTAAGCTCTTACCTGACTGTATAAATTAGCTTTTGTTGTAAAATGCCCCCAAATGAGTGGCTTAAAGTTATAAGCATTCATTTATTTAGTTTATAGTAATGTGGGTCAGTAACGTGGACTGGGCTCAGCTTGGTGGGCCTTCTTTTCTTGGCTGGGTTTTCTCATGTGCGTGTAGTTGTGTCTGAAGCTAGCTCAGACATGTTCATGTGGCTAGTAGGGAGGGTTCTAAGCAATAGGCCAAAAGCTACATTTTCTCTTGATGCTCACAGCTGGCATAGCTTTACCTCCACTCTACTCTTGGTCAAAGGTGGTTTTGTGGCCAGCCCAGGTCCAAGTTGTGTCTGCTCAGCTGCCATAACAGAGTATCACAGACTGAGTAGCTTTAACAACAGAAATGTATTTTCCTCTTGTTTCTGGTGGCTGTGAGTTCCAGATCAGGTATCTGCAAGTTGGTTCCATCTGAGGCTTCTGCCTCTGGTGTGCAGTTGGCCACTTTCTCCCTGTGTCCTCATATGGTCTTTCCTCTGTAACCACCCAGGTGTTTCCCTGTGTGTCTACATTTTCTCCTCTTATCAGGAGTCCAGAATGGGTGAAGGCCCAGCCTAATGACCTCATTTTAACTTTATTGCCTTTTTAAAGGCCCTATTTCCAAACACAGTCACATTCAGAGGTACCGGGGGTTGGGGCTTCAACACATAAATTTTGTGAGGACACAATTTACCTCATAACAAGGGGAGAGAAAAACACCATCTGTTGATCTTGAGGAGCTGCAGTAAGATTGAAAAGAAGCATGGACAGTGGAGGAAATAACCGAGATCACGATTGCGAAAAAGTCAACCACGCCGACTGATCCTCCACACCTGGCCTGGTTTGGGCAAAGGCAACACACATGGGAACCTACTCTCACCAGCTGTATCTTCTCCCTCCTTCCCCTGCAAGCCTTTTTCTGGAGTTTATTGGTAATCCCAAGTCTCCGGCCTGGAAGGGCTACCTCCTCGCAATGCTGATGTTCCTCTCTACCTGCCTGCAGATGCTGTTTGAGCAGCAGAACTCGTACCAGATTAAGGTGCTGCAGATAAGGCTGCAGTCTGCCGTCACTGGCCTGGTGTAAAGAAAGGTGAGTCCCGGGGGACAAGTGCAGGTCTTCCCAGCCGGGAAAAGGAACAAAACTGAACTGGTTGGAAGTAATGCTATCAGCAGCTGAGAACGCTTTCAGTCCTCACTTATTAGAGTCACTCACGATATATTCTCACTTCCTTTGTTATTTCTCTTTATTTGGATGTATTTATTTTGTTGAGACAGAGTCTTCACCCACCGTGGCTTCCTAGAGTGCTGGGATTATAGGTTTGAGCCACCTCACCCGGCCTCCCTTCCTTCTTAAGTCTGAGTCATATTCTGCTTAGCAGATGGATCACACTGTGTTTTGTTTTTTTCATCTGCTGGTGGACCCGTTGGTTGATTTTGTCTTTTGGCTTTTGTGAATTGTGCTGCTGTGAGCACAGGTATGGAAATCCCTCTCGAAGTTTCTGCTTTCTATTCTTTTGGGATGGATGGCAATGGCTTTGTTAGAGCCAATGGTAATGCTGTGTGTAAGTGTTTTGAGGGACCACCGTTCATAAAGTGTTTTGTTGTTGTTGAGATGGAGTCTCACTGTGTCACCCAGGCTGGAGTGCAGTGGCATGATCTGGCCTCACTGCAACCTCCTCACAGGTTCAAGCCATTCTCATGTCTCAGCCTCCTGAGTAGCTGAGATTACAGGCATCAGCCACCACACCTGGCTCATTTTTGTATTTTTAGTAGAGACAGGGTTTCACAATATTGGCCAGACTGGTCTCGAACTCCTTGCCTCAGGTGACCCGCCCACCTCGGCCTCCCAGAGTGCTGGGATTGCAGGTGTGAGCTACCTCCCCTGGCTGTTGTGAAGTGTTTTAATCATCCTGTTTTACTGTTCTTCACCTGGGGTTATGATCTCAACCCTGCTTCTCTCTGTTCCTGCTAAGGGACTCCCCATAGGCAGCCCAGTCCTTGCCTCTGTCCAGGAGACAGCATACCTGGAAGTGAAGTTGTGTCAGTCCTGCCTCAGTGCTGCTTCTGTTTTAGGTAAATATCCTGTGGGTTCAGGAGAGGAAATACCAAGTGCACATATGGAACACCATGGGCATCCCCCAACTCAAGACTGTGAGAGAGATGGGGTGTTGGAGGAGAGGTAAACCTGGAAGCCACTTAGCCCCACTCTGTCCCCTGCCCCAACTTTTTTTTTGAAATGGTGTCTTGCTCTGTCACCCAGCCTGGAATGCAGTGATGCAATCTTGGCTCACTGCAACCTCCACCTCTCAGGTTCAAGAGATTCTCCTGCCTCATCGGCCTGAGTAGCTGGGACTACAGGTGAGTGCTACCACACCTGGCTAATTTTTGCATTTTTAGTAGAGCTGGGGTTTTGCCCTGTTGGCCAGGCTGGTATCCAACTCCTGACCCTAGGCGATCCACCCACCTCGGCCTCCCAAAGTGCTGTGATTTCAGGCGTGAGCCACTGCGCTCAGCCAAGCCCTGCTCCGTTCTAATTCTACTGTCTGTGAAAGGCCTCTGGGAGCTTACAGAAACAATGGCCCCAGTATGATTTCTCCCACTCCCTTGCTCCTGGAGTTCTGGGGACCCACAGTGAGAAGTGATTGTTTTCCTCACTCATCTGGATGTGATGAGCCTGGTCAAAGAAGTTTACTGTTGCTGACTTGCAGCTGATCAGGTCCCCGCCCTGTGGAAATTGCCCCTACTAATTCCTTATGCCTCAGTTTACCCAGCTAACTCAGATCTATAGCTCTTCCCCAGGCTGGGTTAGGCTCCTCGCTGTCACTCCATGTGGGAATCTCCCGTGTGATACTTTATTTATTTATTTATTTATTTATTGAGACAGGATCTTACTCTATCACCCAGGCTGGAGTGCAGTGGTACAATCTCAGCTCACTGCAACCTCTGCCTCCAGGGTCCAAGTGATTCTCCTTCCTCAGCCTACTGAGAAGGAGGCCACCACGGTCTGCTAATTTTTGTATTTTTAGTAGAGACGGGTTTCTCCATGTTGGTCAGGTGGGTCTCAAACTCTTGACCTTGTGATCCACCCACCTCAGCCTCCCAAAGTGCTGGGATTACCAGCTCACACCGCGCTGTTCCCGTGTGACACTTCAGTGAAGTCTGGTGTGTAGGTGATGGCTGCCTGAATATCTTCTCACCACAGGGCAGGGCTGGGGGCTGTGTTGTCTATAAATTCCTCAGCTTTTTATGCCGGTAAGGAAAGAAGGAAGAGGGGGCCCTCAGGGGACATGCAGCAAGGTTTGGTGTGGACATAGCTCACCAGATTGTACTTGGTGTTCCCATGTAACTTGTAACCACTCTCATAGAAAGTGGCCTACAACCCCAGAGAGTGGGGGTTGCTCTCTATCAGCTAGGGGTTGGGGGAAGAGAAGCTGAGGCTGTACAGAGCCAGGAGACAGGACAGGGCAACCAGGGCCAGGTGCGGTGGCTAACGCCTGTAATTCCAGCAGTTTGGGAGGCTAAGGCCGGTGGACCATTTGAGGTCAGGAGTTTGAGACCAGCTGGCCAACATGGTGAAACCCCATCTCTACCAAAAATACAAAATTAGCCAGGCATGCTAGTGCATGCCTGTAATCCTGGATACTCAGGAGGGTGATGCAGGAGAATCTCTTGAATATGGGACGCTGAGGTTGCAGTGAGCCGAGATCATGCCATTGCACTCCGGCCTGGCCAACAAGAGCAAAACTCTGTTTCAAAAAGAAAAAAGAAAAGGAATTTGCTCTGCAAATATGGCTGCAGGGGCAACCCCTGATGTGTCCTCCCTTCCCTGCTCCTGCTCATGCTCCAACATCACCCCCAACCCCCAGCCATGGATTCAAAGTCCTGCAGTGCAGACAGCATGGATTTGCAGAGCTGTGAGCCTGGGGTCTGTCCTGCAGCAGGAGACACAAAGGAGGGAGCCCTGGGTTTGAGCCAGAGTCAGCCTGTGGTGTCCCCCTGGAGGCCCTGGTCCCGTTGTGTTTTGTGACACTCCCCCATTTCCTCACACAAGCCACCCTCATTTTCAGCATAAATACAGATGCTCCTTAACTCATGATGGTGTCATGTCCCCATAAATCTGTCATAAATTTGTAATAGCAGCCAAGTCCAGTAGCTCACATCAGCAATCGCAGCACTTTGGGAGGTCAATGTGGGAAGATTGCTTGATCCCAGGAGTTCAAGACTAGCCTGGGCAACATAGAGAGATTCTATCTCTATGTGGGGGAAAAAAAGTAAAAATATACTAAGTTGAAAATGCATTTATTTATTTTTTGAGACAGTCTCACACTGTCATCCAGGCTTGAGTGCAGTGATGCAATCTTGGCTCACTGCAACCTCTGCCTATCAGGTTCCAGTGCTGGGATTACAGGCATGAACCACCGTACCTGGCCTATTTATTTTTATTTTTGAAGGTGGAGTCTGGCTCTCTTTCCCGGGCTGCAGTACAGTGATCCCATCTTGGCTCACTGCCTGCAACCTCTGCCTCCCGGGATCAAGTGATTCTCCTGCCTCAGCCTACTAGGTAGCTGGGACTACAAGTACACTACCACACCCAGCTACTTTTTGTATTTTCAGTAGAGACAGGTTTTCACCATGTTGCCCAGCCTGCTCTTGAACTCCTGAGCTTAGGCAATCTGCCCACCTCAGCCTCCCAAAGTGCAGGGATTACATGTGTGAGCCACCATACCCGGCCCGCAAATGCATGTAATACACCTACCCTACCAAGTATTGGAGGTTAGCCCAGCCGACTTTGGGTAGAGAACAAGCAAGCAGTAGTAAAAAGAGAACAAAACCCTCTCACCCTTCCCCACCTTGGATCATGACTTTGACGTTTCAGGGGTCCAACCTTCATGAATGTTTGTAGAAATAGGTAATAAACTTGGATTAATGTACCCACGCTTAAGTGTACAATTCAATGGCATTTGGTAGATTCACAATATTGTGGAACCAGTGCCACCATCTGTTTCTAAACTTTCTCAACATCCCAAATAGAATGCCGTCCTCATGAAGCAATAGTTTACCTACTTTTTAATTTTTATGTATGTATGTATGTATGTATGTATGTATGTATGTATTTATTTATTTATTTATTTTGAGACCGAGTCTTGCTCTGTCTCCCAGGATAGAGTACAATAGCGCAATCTCGGCTCACTGCTACTTCTGCCTCCCAGGTACTAAGCAATTTTCCTGCCTCAGCCTCCGGAGTTGGGATTATAGGCGCATGCCACCACACACAGCTAATTTTTGTATTTTTAGTAGAGACGGGGTTTCACCGTGTTTCTCATGCTGGTCTTGAATTCCTGACCTCATTGTGATTCACCCACCTCAGCCTCCCAAAGTCTTGGGATTACAGGCGTAAGCCACCATGCCCAGCCTACATTTTTTGTTTTGTCAGAGACGAGGTTCTGCTCTGTTACCCAGGCTGAAGTGGCTTGATTATAGCTCACTGCAGCCTCAATCTCTTGGGCTCAAGTGACCCCTCCTGCCTCAGCCTCCCAAGTAGATGGGACTACAAGTGTAAACAATTGCACGTGGCTAATTTTTATCTTTTTTATAAAGAGGGGATGTCACTATGTTCCCAGGCTGGCCTCAAACTCCTGGGTTTTAGCCATCCTCCCACCTCAGCCTCCCTGTGGGGAGGGCAGCCGTATAGTCATTCTAGATTGGTAGATAGTTGTTCGATGGTAGAAACTTTTCGCTTTGAGGAGAATGCTTCTCAAATTATGAAAATTATAAGAATAACTGCTGTTAGTGAGATGAAAGATCCCACAGATGAGACAGTGTTTCATGTGGTATATGCATCTGGATAGTCTGAGTATCGTCGAGGTATTCCGGATAGGCCAAGGAAGTGCTGCGGAAAAAAGGTTAGATTTACTCCTACAAACATAATAGTAAAATGAACTTTAGCATAGGCTTGGTCAAGTGTGTAGCCTGAAAACAGTGGAAATCAGTGAATAAAGCCTCCCATAATAGCAAATACTGCTCCCATAGATAATACGTAATGAAAGTGTGCTACTACATAGTATGTGTCGTGTAATACAATGTCTAATGATGAGTTGGCTAATGCAATTCCTGTCAATCCGCCCACGGTGAAAAGAAAAATAAAGCCCAAGGCCCATAGTATTGCAGGGGATCATTTAATATTACCGCCGTGTAGTGTAGCTAGTCAGCTAAATACTTTTACTCCGGTGGGGATTGCGATGATTATAGTAGCTGATGTGAAATATGCGCGAGTGTCTACATCTATTCCTACTGTGAACATATGGTGGGCCCATACAATAAATCCCAGGAAGCCAATGGATATTATAGCTCAGACCATACCCATGTAGCCAAATGGTTCTTTTTTATTGGAATAATATGTTACAATGTGTGAAATTATTCCGAAACCTGGTAGAATGAGAATATACACTTCAGGGTGACCAAAAACTCAGAATAGATGTTGATATAGAATGGGATCTCCGCCACCAGCAGGGTCGAAGAAAGTAGTATTGAGATTACGATCAGTTAGTAATATAGTAATTCCGCAGCTAGGACTGGAAGGGAAAGTAGAAGAAGGACCGCTGCAATTAGGACAGATCATACAAATGGGGGGGTTGATATTGGGTCATGGCTGGGGGTTTTATGTTGATAATTGTTGTAATAAAGTTAATAGCCCCTAGAATGGAGGAGACACCTGCTAAATGCAACGAAAAAATAGTTAGGTCTACAGAAGCTCCTGGGTGTGATATGTTACCTGCTAAGGGGGGGTAAACTCTTCAGCCAGTTCCGGCACCAGCTTCTAGGGTAGAGGATGCGAGTAGGAGAAGGAATGAAGGGGGTAGAAGTCAGAAGCTCATGTTGTTTATTCGGGGAAATGCTATGTTGGGAGCACCAATTATTAAAGGGACAAGTCAGTTCCCAAAGCCTCCAATTATGATTGGTATTACTATGAAGAAAATTATAATAAATGCGTGAGACGTTACAATAACATTGTAGACGTGATCATCTTCTATTAGACTTCCTGGTTGGCCTAATTCTGCTCGGATTAGAAGGCTTAGGGCTGTTCCTACTGCTCCTGCTCATGCACCAAATAGTAAGTATAGAGTTTCGATGTCTTTGTGATTGGTTGAAAATAATCAGCGATTTATGAACATAGTTAGGGGTAAAATGGCTGAGTAAGCATTAGACTGTAAATCTAAAGACAGAGGAGTAACCCCTGTTTTTACCAGCCCCGAGGTGACATATCATATTGAATTGCAAATTCAAAGAAGCAGCTTCAACTCTGCCGGGGCTTCTCCCGCCTTTTTTTCCCTGACGGTGGGAGAAGTAGATTGAAGCCAGTTGATTAGGTTATTTAGCTGTTAACTACATTTTTGTGGGTTAGAGTCCCATCAATCTAGGAAGGGCTTAGCTTAATTAAAGTAATTGATTTGCGTTCAGTTGATGCAGAATAAAGTTCTGCAGTCCTTATAATGGTGCAGAAATTAAGTAAAGTTTACTTACTAAGGGCTTTGAAGGCTCTTGGTCTTATTAACCTAAATTTCTAGTTTATAAGTATTAGTGGGGTTAAAAGTAGTAGTAATGTGGAAAAAGTTACGAGTGGGGGTAGGAGTGGCATTGGTTTTATGTGTTTTAGTTGTCAGTTAATTTTTGTGTTGTTGGATGCGGGGAATATTGTTATTGAGTTGGAGTATGTTAGGCGTATATAGAAGTAGAGGTTTATTAGTGTTAATATGGCTATTGTGAGTGGGATAATTAGGTTATTTTTTTTGTAAGTTCTTGTATAATAGCTCATTTAGGGGAGAAGACTGTTAGTGGGGGTAAGCCTCCTAAGGATATTATTAGTGGAATTATGGGTATTATTCATGTTAGTTTGTTTCAAGTGTGCGATAGTGATAGGGTTGTTACATTTGAGTTTAGGTAAAAAATTATAAATGTGGAGATTGTTAGGAAGATATAAATAATAAGGGTTAGAATGGTGATGCTTGGGTTGTAGTATAGCACTGCTATTATTCATCCCATGTGGGTGATTGAGGAGTAGGCTAGAATTTTTCGTAGTTGTGTTTGGTTAAGTCCCCCTCAGCTGCCAACCATAATTGATAGGATTGAGATCATTAGGATAATGTTCATATTTATTGATGGGAAGATTTGAAATATGATTGACAAGGGGGCAAGTTTTTGTCACGTGAGAACAATTATGGCTGGAATTAGGGGGATTCCTTGGGTTACTTCTGGAAGTCAGAAGTGGAGGGGAGCTATTCCTATTTTTATTACTAGGGCAATTAGTATTATTGTGGATAAAATTTGGTTATGGCGTGGGTTGATTGTTCATTGTCCGGAGGTTAAGTTATTAAGGAATATGGCTATTAGGAGAATTATTGATGCTGTTGCTTGGATTAGAAAGTATTTAGTAGAAGCTTCTGTGGATCGGGGGTTTGTGTTTTTGGCTAAAATTGGTACGATGGCTAATCTATTCAGTTCTAGGCCTATTCAGGCTAGAAATCAGTGTGAGCTTAGAATTGTAATTGTGGTTCCTGTTAGGATGGTTAAGGAAATAATGAGGTGGGCTAGGGGGTTGATATTAGTACGGTAAGGATTTAACCAACATTTTCGGGGTATGGGCCCGATAGCTTATTTAGCTGACCTTACTGTTTAGGATATGGTGTAATAGGTAGCACGGAGAGTTTTGAGTTCTCAGGTATGGGTTCAATTCCTAAAATCCTAGAAATAAGAGGCTTTAAACCTCTATAATTTACTCTACCAAAGTAACTCTTTTGTCAGACATATTTCTTATGTTTGTGGTGGGATACCAGATATTAAGATGGGCATTGAAATCTATCATATGCATAGTGCTAGTGTAAGAGGTAAGAAATTTTTTCATAGGAGGTATATTAGTTGATCATAGTGGAATCGAGGATATGCTGTTCGAATTCATAGGAATAAGGTGGTTAGTAGGAGGGTTTTAGTTATAAAGTTGATTGTGTATGTTTCTGATATGGTCATGTTGAATGATGTTGCTAGGAAGATGGTGGTGGTTAGGGCACTTATTGTGATAATATTTATGTATTCTGCTATAAAGAATAGGGCGAATGAGCCTGCGGCATATTCAATATTAAAGCCTGAAACTAGCTCTGATTCACCTTCTGTTAGGTCAAAGGGGGCTCGGTTGGTTTCTGGGATTAAGGGTATGAGCCACTGCACTTGGCCCTCATGCAGTTTATTGAATACTATACTAACAGTAAAAACCAGAAAGGTTGTATCAGTACTGGAAGGACAGTTTCTACTTAATGTGATCGTTTTTGTGCCACTGTAAAATCAAAAAATCGTGTGATCATCTGCACTTGCAACTACTGGTAGACTTAGACACTTGGATTTTAGATCCAGAAACATCCAAACACTTCCTGCCGGGTGGGAGAAGGCTTTAAGGGTCAGAGCTCTTAGCTGCTAGCAAGAGAAGCCCATTCAGGCTGAGTTTAAAAACTGAGGCCAGGCACTGTGGCTTATGCCTGTAATCCCAGCACTTAGGGAGGTCGAGGTGGGTGGATCATCTGAGATCAGGAGTTTGAGACCAGCCTGCCCAACATGAGGAAACCCTATCTTACTAAAAATACAAAAATTAGCCATGCATTGTTGCACATGTCTGTAGTCAGATCTACTTGGGAGACGGATGCAAAAAAATTGCTCAAACATGGAAGGCAGGGGTTGCAATGAGCTGAGATTATGCCACTTCACTCCAGCCTGGTGGCAGAGCAAAACTCCATCTCAAGAAAAAAACAAAAGAAAGAAAAGAAAATGAATTCATGGGCAGGTGAGAAGTATCGAGGAGACACGAAATTAAGATGACAGGCAGCCAGCTGGACAGCCACAGCCTCATCAAACCCAAACATGCAGAGGCTGGCCTAGGGGGGTGACACAGAAATTGCCAGGCATGATGGCTCATGCCTGTAATTTCAGCATTTTAGGAGGCCTAGGTGAGCGGATTACTTGAGACCAGGAATTCAAGACCAGCCTGACCAATATGGTGAAACCCCAACTCCGTTCAAAACACAAAATTAGCCAGGCACGGTTGCAGGTGCCTGTAACTCCAGTTACTTGGGAGGCTGAGGCAGGAGAACTGCTTGAGCCTGGGAGACGGAGGTTGCAGTGAGCTGAGATCACACCATTGGACTGAAGTCTGATCAACAGAGTGACTCTGTCTCAAAAAAAAAAAGGACACATCGAGACGATTTCTACGCAGAATTGTGAGTGAGTGTCCCTCCTTTTCGGGGTAATGTCAGGAAATTTCCAGAATCTGGGAGTGGGCACCAAGCATGTGGCTGAGAATCCTGGACAGTAGCAACATCCAGATGTACTTAGCAGAGGAATCAGGGATGTGCCTGACTGGGGTATCAACAAAGACTTCAATTCCAGCTGGCTGTTCATGTTGATGCTATATATCCAGTATATAAATTCTCCTGTCAGAAACTCTAGTTAGAAAGGCAAAGAAGAAAGAAAATCGTCCTTCCGTTCCCCGAAGGAAAGGGCAAGAAGGCAGGAAAGTGGAAGGGAACTTCCTGGTGCTGCAGCCTGAATCTCCACTCGTGTTGCTGTCTTCCCCACTAGACTCTGTACTTCCAGAAAGGGCTGGAGATGAGCACAATGCCAGCCCCTCCCTTCTCTCCAGAAGTATTCCCCAATGCTGACATTCACAGTAATTGCTGATTTCTGTTCCTCTCTCTCTTTTTGTTTTGTTTTTTTTGAGGCAGGTTCTTGCTCAGTTACCCAGGCTGGAGTGCAGTGGTATAAACATGGCTCACTGCAGCCTTGACTCTTGGGCTCAAGTGATCATCTCCCCTCAGCCTCCTGAGGAGCCAGGACTATAGGCGTGCATCACCATTCCCGGCTAATAAAAAAAAACTTTTTTCTGTAGAGACAGGGTCTTACTATGTTGCCAGGCTGATCCCAAACTCCTGGGCACAAGCGATCCTCCCTTCTCGGCCTCCCAAAGTGTTTGGTGTTACAGGTGTGAGACACCACACCTGGCCTCTTTCTGTTTCTTTAGAGTAGAGCAGCCCTAGTATGCATCTCCAACCCATAACTGTTTCCCAGCATTGTTATGTCTTTTAAGCCTCTTTCAATTTCCAAGTTTGTTAGCTGGGTGAGTGCTCACACCTGTAATCCTGATGTGATAGGATCATTTAAATTCAGAGGTTTGAGACCGACCTGGACAACAAGGGGAGACTCCTGTCTCCACAAAACCTAATTTTTTTTTTAACTCCAGCCAGGCTGCAGTGCAGTGGTGTGATCTCAGCTCATGGCAACCTTCACCTCCTGGGTTCAAGCCATTCTTCTGCCTTATCCTCTCGAGTAGCTGAGATTACAGGCACATGGGACCATGCCCAGCTAATTTTTATACTTTTAATAGAGCCAGGGTTTCACCATGTTAGCTTGGCTGTCCTCAAACTCCTGACCTCAGGTGATCTGCCCACTTCAGTCTCTCAAAGTGCAATGATTGTGATCACAGGTGTGAACAGTGCCCAGCAAAAACTAAAATTTAAAAAAATATGCAATCTACAAGTTTTTTCTCTATCCCTTTTCCCTTTTTATTCTTTTTTCTTTTTTTGAAAGAGAGTCTTGCTCTGTCACCCAGGCCAGAGTGCAATGGCACAATCTCAGCCCACTGCAACCTCCGACTCCCGGGTTCAAGTGATTCTCTTGCTTCAGCCTCCTGAATAGCTGGAATCACAGGCATGTGCTACCACACCTGGCTAATTTTTGTATTTTTGGTAGAGATGGGGTTTCTCCATGTCGGTCAGGCTGGTCTCAAACTCCTGACCTTGTGATTTGCCCACCTTGGCCTCCCAATGTGCTGGAATTACAGGCCTGAGCCAGCTTGCCTGGCCTATCCCTTTGCCTTTCTATGAATTTTGGAAGACTCCACATTGTTGGGTCTTTCTCAAAGTCTAAATTTCCTTGGTGAAGGTGAACCCGTTCTCTGTCTTTTGTATTTGTGGCACATTTGCAGCTGGATTCATGGTCACCCCATTAGATTAGAGTTTGATTATGTTGGCAAGATTCAGTGGGTGATATGATTGATCTCTTATTGGTGATGAATACTATCCTATTGTCTCTATTATTTTGTTCATTTTTTAAATTATTTTAAATTTTTAAAATAGGGGTCTCATTTAGTCACCCAGGCTGGAGTGCAGTGACTCCACCATAGCTCACTGAAGCGATCCGCACACCTCAGTCTCATGAGTAGCTGAGACCACACACCTCCACACCCAACTTTTTTTCTTTTTTGAGATGAAGTCCCGCTCTGTCGCCCAGGCTGGAGTACAGTGGTGGCATCTCAGCTCATTGCAGGCTGCGCCTTTTAGGTTAATGCAATTCTGCCTCAGCATTCTGAGTAGGTGGAATTGTAGGCACCTGTCACCACACCCAGCTAATTTTCATATTTTTAGTAGGGATGGGCTTTCACCATGTCGGTCAGGCTGGTCTGGAACTCCTGACCTCAAGCGATCTGCCTGCCACAGCCTCTCCAAGTGCTGGGATTACAGATGTGTTCCACCGCACCGCACCTGGCCAATGCCCAGCATTTTCTTTTTTTAGACCGAGTGTTGTTTTGTTACCCAGACTGGAGTTTAGTGGCGCAATCTCAGCTCACTGCAATCTCCACCTCCTGGGTTCAAGCGATTCTGCCGCCTCAGCCTCCTGAGTAGCTGGAATTACAGACACCCACCACCACGGCCAGCTAATTTTTTTATTTATAGTAAAGATGGTGTTTCATCATACTGGCCAGGCTGTTCTTGAACTGACCTAGTAATCCACCCATCTCAGCCTCCCAAAGTCCTGGGATTCCAGGCGTGAGCCACCATGCCTGGTACCTAATTCTTATTCACTGGTCATGGATGGGAGCTATGGAACGTTTTTACAGAACACATGCTGGCCCCATCAGAACATCAGGGTTCAGTCTCCTAAGAGATGTTCCTCTGTTTGTGCTACACACCCAAATAATCCATCACAGTCCACTGTTAGAATATTTCCAGAAATTACAGTGGCTACAGTCTAGATGAAAAAACACTGAAGTAGGAGTCAGCAGACCCCGGGACTCTTTTGACTCAGCCACTAACAACTTCATGTGGACTTGGGGGAAAAAAAGCTGGAGCGACCACACCTGTAATCCCAGCATTTTGGGAGGTTGATGTGGGAGGATTGCTTGAGCCCAGGAGTTTGAGAGCAGCCTGGGCAACATAGCAAGACCCCATCTGTACAAAAAAACTTCAAAAAATTTTCCAGGTGTGGCTGTGTCCCCCTGTAGTCCCAGCTACTCAGGGGGCTAAAGCTGGAGGATTACTGGAGTCCCGGAGGTCAAGACTGCAGTGAGCCAAGATCATGCCATTGCACTCAAGCTTGGGTTTCAAAGTGAAACAAAGCTGGAGCTTTTGTTTTCGCATTTGTAAAAGGTAAATGATACTATCTCCTTCATGGAGTTACTGTGAGGATAGAAATACAATTATTTCTTTTACCTCTTTTTTTAGAAATACAATGAGATAGGCATAGTGGCGAGGTGAGGTGGCTCATGCCTGTGATCCCAGCACTTTGGGAGGCCGAGGTGGGTGAATCACCTGAGGTCAGAAGTTCAAGACCAGCCTGGCCAACATGGTGAAACCCTGACTCCACTAAAACTACAAAAATCAGCCCAGCGTGGTGGCACGTGCCTACAATCTCAGCTACTCAGGAAGCTGAGGCAGGAGAATTGCTTGAACCCAGGAGGTGGAGGTTGTAGTGTGTCGAGATCGTCCCACTGCACTCCAGCCTGGAAGACAGAGCAAGACTCCATCTCAAAAACAAAACCAAACAAAACAAAACCCGGTGTGGTGGCTCATGCCTGTAATCTCAGCACTTTGGGATGCCGAGGTGAATGGATCACCTGAGGTCAGGAGTTCAAGACAAGCCTGACCAACATGCAGAAACCCTATCTCTCCTAAAAATGCCAAATTAGCCAAACATGGTGGCGCGTGCCTGTAATCCCATCTACTTGGGAGGCTGAGGCAGGGGAACTGCTTCAACCTGGGAAGCAGAGGTTGCAGTGAGCCGAGATTGCACGCCAGCATAAACAACAAGAAGGAAACTCCGTCTCAAAAATAAAAATAATAGATAGGCACACTGCACAAGACAATGTCAGGTGACACCTGTGCCACAACTTAATACCACTTTGAGTCCGGACAGACAACATAGGTCTCTGTGCCTCAGTTTTTCCACCTGTCAGATAAGAATCATATGAGGATGCTCTCCTAAGATGATGCTCAAGGCTAAATAATGTTACCCACGAACGAGCCTAGACAAGGACCTCCTGCATTTTAAATACTCTTCCCTTTTGGCTGTTGTCCTTACTGTTATTATTTTACTAACTAAAGTGCTTTCTAGCCTGCAAAAAAAGGATCTGAAGTCTGTGAGCAAGACTGTTACTCTTATCAACTGATTAATAACCCCAATTTTTCTTTTTCTTTTCTTTCTTGGTTTTTTTTTTTTTGGTCTGGGAGAAAGAGGTGGAAAGGCAACTTTCCATATACATTTATATATATATATATATGTACATATATATGTTTGTATGTGCATATATATATACATATAATTGCATTTTAGGTTTTGGGGTACATGTGAAGAACATGCAATATTGTTGCATAGGTATATATGTGGCAATGTGGTTTGCTGCCTTCCTCCCCATCGCCTATATCTGGCATTTCTCCCTATGTTATCCCTCCCTAACTCCCCACCCTATGCTGTCCCTCCCCTAGTTTCCCACCACAGACCCCAGGGTATCATGTTTCCCTCCCTGTGCCCATGTGTTCTCATTGTTCAACACCCACCTATAAGTAAGAACATGCAGTGTTTGATTTCCTGTTCTTGTGTCAGTTTGGTAAGAATGATGGTTTCCAGGTTCATCCATGTCCCTACAAAGGACACAAACATCTTTTTTTATGGCTGCATAGTATTCCATGTTGTATATGTGCCACAATTTCCCTGTCCAGTCTACCATAGATGGGCATTTGGGTTGTTTCCAAGACTTCATTATTGTAAAGAGTGCAAAAATTAACATTCGTGTGCATGTGTCCTTATAGTAGAACGATTTATAATCCTTTGGATATATACCCAGTGATGGAATTGCTGGGTCAAATGGAATTTCTGTTTCTAGGTCCTTAAGGAATCGCCAGTCTTCCACAATGGTTGAACTAATTTGCACTCTCACCAACAGTGTAAAAGTGTTTCTATTTCTCCACATTTTCTCCAGCATCTGTTGTCTCCAAGTTTTTTAATGATTGCCATTCTAATTGACATGAGATGGTGTCTCAATGTAGTTTTGATTTGCATTTTTCTAATGACCAATGATGATGAAGATTTTTCATATGTTTGTTGGTCTCATTTATGTCTTCTTTTGTAAAGTGTCTGTTCATATCTTTCAGTCACTTTTGAACGGGCTTGTTTGTTTCTTTCTTGTAAGTCTGTTTTAGTTCTTTGTAGATTCTGGTTATTAGCCCTTTATGAGATGGGTAGATTACAAAAATTTTTTCCCCTTCTGTTGGTTGCCAGTTCATTCTAATGATGGTTTCTTTTGCTGTGCAGAAGCTGTGGAGTTTGATTAGGTCCCATTTGTTTATTTCGTCCTTTGTTGCCAATGCTTTTGGTGTTTTAGTCATGAGGTCCTTGCCTATGCCTATATCCTGAATGGTTTTGCGTAGGGTTTCTTCTAGGATTTTTATGGTGTTAGGTCTTATGTTTAAGTCTTTAATCCATCTGGTGTTAATTTCAGTGTAAGGTGTCAGGAAGAGGTCTAGTTTCTGCTTTCTGCACGGGACTAGCCAGTTTTCTCAACACCATTCATTAAACAGGGAATCGTTTTCCCATTGCTTATTTTTGTGAGGTTTGTCAAAGATCAGATGGTTGTAGATGTGTGGTCTTGTCTCTGAGGCCTCTGTTCTGTTCCATTGTTCTATATCTCTGTTATGGTACCAGTACCATGCTCTTTAGATTACTGTAGGATTGTAGCATAGTGTGAAGTCAGGTGGTGTGATGCCTCCAGCTTTGTTCTTTTTGCCTAGACTTGACTTGGCTATGTGGGCTCTCTTTTGGTTTCATATGAAGTTTAAGGTGGTTTTTTTCCTGTTCTGTGAAGAAGGCCATTGTGGCTTGATAGGAATAGTGTTGAATCTATAGATTACTTTGGCCAGTATGGCCATTTTCATGATACTGAATCTTCCTAATGAATACAATGGAATGTTTCTCCATCTGTTTGTGTCCTCTCTTATTTTGTTGAGCAGTGGTTTGTAGGTCTCCTTGAAGAGGTCTTTAAATTCCTTGTTACTTTTATTCCTAGGCATTTTATTTTCTTGGTAGCAATTGTGAATGGCAGTTCATTCTTGATTTGGCTCTCTTTAAGTCTGTTATTGGCGTATAGGAAGGCTTGTGATTTTTGTGCATTAATTTTTTATCCTGAGACTTTGCTGAAGTTGCTTATAAGTTTCAGGAGATTGTGGGCTGAGACAATGGGGTCTTCTAGATATACAATCATGTCGTCCGCAAAGAGAGAAAATTTGACTTCCTCCTTTCCTATTTGAATACCGTTTATTTTTTTTTCTTGCCTAATTGCTCTGGGTAGAACTTACAGTACTATGTTGAATAGGAGTGACGAGAGAGGACATCCTTGTCTAGTGCCAGATTTCAAAGGGAATGCTTCCAGTTTTTGCCTATTCATTGTGATACTGGCTGTGGGTTTGTCATAAATAGCTTTTATTATTTTTAGATAAGTTCTGTCAATACCTAGTTTATTGAGAGTTTTGCCTTCTCTGCATCTATGGAGATAATCCTGTGGTTTTTGTGTTTGGTTCTGTTTATGTGGTGAATTATGTTTATAGACTTGTGTATGGTGAACCAGCCTTACATTCCAGGATGAATTTTCTTTTCTTTTCTTTTTTTTTTTTTTTTTGAGACAGAGTCTCACTCCCCCTCCAAGGCTCAAGTTATTCTCCTGCCCAATTTCACAAGTAACTGAGATTACAGGCACCCACCAGAAGGCCTGACTAATTTTTGTATTTTTTTTTTTTCATAGAGACGGGGTTTCACCATGTTAGCCAGGCTGGTTTCAAACTCCTGATCTCTGGTGATCCACCCACATCGGCCCCCCAAAGTGCTGGGATTATGGGCGTGTGCCACCATCCCATCGTATAACTCCAGTTTCTTTTTATCAACTTTGATTACAGAAATTGGCATGACTCCCAGATTCCCATAATGCAAATTGTCCTCCCAATTATAACTGCTAGTTTGTTTTCATCTAAGAAAAACAAAACAAGACAAACAAAAAGTGAAATGCTGGTCATTTCTGTGGACAAAAAGATAAGAATGGCCGGATGCAGTGGCTGATGCCTGCAATTCCAGCAATTTGAGAGGCTGAGGTGGGCAGATTACTTGAAGCCAGGAGTTCAAGACCAGCCTGACCCACACGGTGAATTCCCCTCTCTACTAAAAATACAAAAATGAGCAAGGCAGGGTGGCATGTGCCTGTAGTTTCATCTACTCAGGAGGCTGAGGCAGGAGAATCGCCCAACCCAGGAGGCGGAGGTTGCAATGAACAAAGATCATGCCACTGCACTCCAGCCTGGGAAACAAGATCAGAGCGTCATCTCAAAAAAACAAAAAAATGTAATGTGACTGCTATTTTCTTGTTATAATCACAGAGTTCATGTGGAAAAGCTAAGCAATATGCAAAAAAAATACAGAGTTAAAGTTATAAAAAAATTACCCCACATTGGATCAGGAAACTTTTTTTTTTCTCTTGAGACAGACTAGGTCTTGCTATTGCCCAGCTGGTGGGCAGTGGCACAATCACAGATGCCTGCATCCTCGACCTCCTGGGCTCACTCTGTGCTCTTGCCTCCCAAGGAGCTGGGACTACAGGTACACACCCCTACACCAAGCTATTTTTTTTTAATTTTTTTGTAGAGGTGAAGTTTCACTGTGTTCCCCGGGCTGGTCTTGAATTCTTGGCCTCAAGTGATCCTCCCACCTCAGCCTTCCAAAGTGCTGGGATTACAGGCATGACCTTATCTGGAGACTGGGTCTTTACAGAGGTTATCAAGTTAAAATGGGTCATGATGGTGGGGCCCTGATCCCATATAACTGGTGTCCTTACTAAAAGGGAAATATGTTGCCAGTAAAAGAAAAAGAAAGCGTAAAATATTTTTTTTTGAGACAGTCTTGTTCTGTTACCCAGGCTTGAGTGTAGTGATGTGATCATAGCTCAATGCAGCATCAATCTCCTGGGTTCAAATGATCCTTCCACCTCAGCTTCCTGAGTAGCTGGGACTACAGGTGTGTTCCACCATGCCCAGCTAATTTTCTGTATTTTATGTAGAGATGGTATCTCACTATGTTTCCCAGGCTAAACTTGAATTTCGAGGCTCAAGCAATCCTGTCTCAGCCTCCCAAAGTGCTGGGATTATAGGTGTGAGCCACTGTGCCTGCCCAAAAATAAATTTTCACACAGAGACAGACATGCATAGAAGGACAATGGCCACTATAAGTCAAGGGATGCCTGCTGTCCCAGAGCCTCCAGAGAGAGCCTGGCCTGCAGACACCCAACTACACTTCCGGCCTCCCAATTGGGAGACAATAAATTTTTATTTTATTTATTGATTTATTGAAACAGGGTCTCGCTCTGTCGCCCAGGCTGGAGTGCAGTGGCATGACCTCAGCTCACTGCAGCCTCATTCTCCCTGGTTCAAGAAATCCTCCCACCTCAGCCTCCAGAGTAGCTTGGGATCACAGGAACATGCAACCATGCCTGGCTAATTTTTTTTTCTGAGATAGATTCTTGCTCTGTCCCTCAGTCTGGAATAAATTGGTGTGATCTCAGCTTACTGCAACCTCCACCTTCTGGGATCAAGCATTTCTCCTGCCTCAGCCTCCTGAGTACCTAGGATTACAGAGGCGCACCACCACACCCAGCTAATTTTTGTATTTTTTGTAGAGAGGGTTTCACCATGTTGGCCACGCTGGTCTCGAACTCCTGACATCATTATTTGCCTACCTCAGCCTCCCAAAGTCATAGGATTACAGGTGTTGGCCACCACTCCCGGCCTTGTATTCTTTCAGTAGAGATGGGGTTTTATCCTATTGGCCTGGCCAGTCTCGAACTCCTTACCTCAAGATATCCTCTCATCCTCCCCAAAGTAAAGGGATTACAGACATGAGCCATCATGCCCTTGATCATTCATGAATGTGTAATTAGGTTTTGTCCAGGATCAGAGGCTCACGCCTGTAATTCCAGCACTTTGGAAGGCTGAGAAGGGAGGGTCCCTTGATGCCCAAAGTTTGAGAACAGCCTGGCCAACACGGTGAGGTCCCATCTCCACACACACACAAATATTAGTTGAGCATGGTGGCATGCACCTGTAATCCCAACTACTCAGGAGGCTTAAGTGATAAGATTGCTTGAGCATGGGAATAAGAGGCTGCAGTGAGCTATGATTGTACCACTGCACTGTAGCCTGGACAACACAGGAAGTCCCTCTCTGTCTCTAAAAAAAAAAAGGCGTTGTTTGATTTTGTGTTTCTGCTGTTGTTACTGTTGTTTTTTGAGATGGAGTCTCACGCCCTGCCCAGTCTGGAATGCAATGGTTCAATCTCGGCTCACTACAACCTCCACCTCCTGTATTGAAGTGATTCTCCAACCTGAGCCTCCCGAGTAGCTGCGATTACAGGTGTGCACCACTACCCTAGGCTCATTTTTATATTTTTAGTTGAGATGGGGTTTCACCACGTTGGCCAGGTTGGTCTGAAACTCCTGACCTCAGGACATCCACCCGCATTGGCCTCCCCAAGTGCTAGAAGTACAGATGTGGGTCACTGAGCCCAGTCGATTTCATGTTTTGGCTGGGTTGGGTCTGGTAGGTGTATGGTTAATGAACCAGGTCTTAATTTTTCTAGGCTACCGGGGGCTTGGGCACGCACTGACAGCAATGTCGTGGGTGGTGACATTGGCTTCAAACATGGATGAAAACAAGATCTGGTCTCCTTTTTTTACCCAGACGGTGTTGACCAGCTGACCTAGGAGATAAAAGAACTGGTATATGAGGCCATGTGTACATCCTGGGAAAGGGGATGCCAACTGCTGGGATCCCAGCCCCCCTGCCACCAACCAGCCCACCCGGCCAGTGGCTCTTCCATGTTTGTTACAGGTTTTGAGAGGTTCACTATTCAAAGGAGGATGAATAGTGGGTTTTCAAGAAAACCCACAGCCAGACATGGTGGTTCACGCCTGTAATCCCAGCACTTTAGGAAACCTAGGTGAAAGGATCACTGGAGGTCAGGAGTTCGAGGCCATCACGACCAACATAGTGAAATCCCATCTCTACCAAAAATACATAAATTAGCCAGGTGTGGTGGCATATGCCTGTAGTCCAGCTACTCGAGAGACTGAGGGCTGAGAATCCCGGGAGGTGGAGGTTGCAGTGAGTAGAGACCACACCATCGTACTCCATCCTGGGTGACAGAGTGAGACTCCATCTAAAAAATAAAAGAAAAAATAAAGTGAGAAAACCAGGCATGGGGGTGCATGTCTGTAATCCCAGCACTTTGGGAGGCTGAGCTGGACAGATCACTTGAGGTCAGGAGTTCAAGATCAGCCTGGCTAACACGGCAAAATCTTGTCTCTGCTAAAAATACAAAAATGAACCAGGCATGGTTGCGTGTGCCTGTGATCCAAGCTACTAAGGAGGCTGAGGCAGGAGAATTGCTTGAACCCGGAGGTGTAAATCGCAGTTAGACGAGATTTCACCACTGCACTCCAGCCTGAGGGACAGAGCAAGACTCCTCTTTAAAAAAAAAATCAGAGAAGACCGAAATATCCGCAGATAATGCACCGTGTCACTTTCCCTGTGCACTTTTCCTGCCTCTTGGTAGACAGTTCCTAACATCACCATGAGATCCTGGTGAAGGAAGGGTGGATACTGAGGTTGCTACAGTTTTATGAACCATTTTTCCCCAGAGAGAGGTGGTCATCTTCTGTCAGATTCCTTTGAGTGTTTTGCCAACCCCTGCTGTGGGAGGTTTACCCTCAGGGCACTCCTCCATGAAGCCACCAGGTGACGCCATTGCCGTATAAATGAAACAAACTGACCCGACATTAGAAAATGGTGTTCTACTTTCTTTGAGCTGAGTGGGGTGGGTCAAACCTGTAATCCCAGCACTTAGGGAGGCTGAGGTGAATAGATCACTTGAGTCCAGGAGTTCGAGTCCAGCCTGAAAACATGGTGAAACCCTGTCTGTTTTAAAATATAAAAATTAGCCAGGCATAGTGATGCACACCTGTCATCCTAGCTACTCAGGAGGCTGAGACAGCAGAATCGGTTGGGAAGCAGAGGTTGCAGGGAGCCAAGTTCGTGACTCTGCACTCCAGCCTGGGTAACAGAGGGAGACTCCATCTCCAAAAAAAAAGTGTTCCTAAGGACTGAGAGGGGAAATTGAGGCATGCAGAATGGAGTTGGGGTGGGGCTCGGTGAGAGAATGGGTTCAAGTAACTTGTGAAGGGCTCTCAGAAAGTCAGAGCAACATAAAAATCATTTATTCTACCTCCCACTACCACATTTTCCAGATATAGAAATCAAAGCTGAGAGGCAGGGGGATATGTATCCCAAAAGCACCACGTTGGTAGGGAGCAGGGTTGCCAGAGAAAACACAGGACATCCAGTTAAGTGAGAGTTTCAAACTCTCAGTGTATGTCTCAAATAATGCACAAGACTTAAACTAAAACCTTATTTACTTTTTGTCTTCAAAGGTGACTGGGCATCTGTATGATGATTTGCTAAGTCTTACAACCCTCATGAAGGTAAAATGAAGATTAGAAAGATACTTAAATGTAATAAGCAAACATGCAAAATGAGGGCAACTCTTTCCCATTTTGCAGACAAGGTAACTGCACGTTAGGGAGGGGACTTGCCCCAAAGCCACCCTCACAATCCTCAGAGTCAGGATTTGAACCCAGTCCTTATTCCAGAGGTCTCAACTTCACTGTTGTGGCCAGGAACAGCTCCCAGTCCCACTCGTGTGTGTGCATGTTCTTTCTTGAATATGACTCTCTCCCCATCGTGTAAGTGGGTGGTTCCCCTCCCTGACATTGACGGACTCCGTCTTCAGCAGGCGCCTCCTGACCCAGCAGACCCCCATGAGCCCAGATCCCTGGGACCCGGTGGCTGTCCTTATCACATTCCTTGACTCCACATCTTAGGATCCAAATCTGACCCTCTTCAGGATCTGCAGCTGTGTTACAGAAAAGGGGACCCGATCCAGACCACAAGGGAGGGTCCTCGGATCTCGTGTAAGAAGCAATTCAGCATGAGTCTGTAAAGTGAAAGCACAATTGTTTGTTTGTTTGCTTTTTTTGTTGTTTTGTTTTGGTTTTGAGATGGAGTCTTTGTTGCCCAGGCTAGATAGAGAGTAGCGGTGTGATCTTGGCTCAGTACGACCTACGCCTCCCGTGTTCGAGAGATTTTCCTGCTTCAGCCTCCTGAGTAACTGGGATCACAGGTGCATGTCACCACACCTGGCTAATTTTTATATTTCTAGTAGAGATAGCATTTCACCATGTTGGCCAGGCTGATCTAGAACTCTTGACCCCAGGTGATCCACCTGCCTCAGCCTCCCAAAGTGCTGAGATTACAAATGTGAGCCACAGTGTAAGTTTATTCTTTCCTTCAAAAGCAAGTTTTTTAAGAAGATGAAGATGAAATAGCTACTCCATAGAGCAGCCCAGAGGGCGCTGGTGCCCATCTTTAGGGTCATTTCTTCCTGACATGCTAAATGAGGGCTAGACTATTCATGACTCCCCTTTTATAGATCTTATAGGGAAACTTTCTGATGTTGCCATGGCATTTTTAAACTGTCATGGCGCTGGTGGCAAATGTAGGAGTGAGGATGAGCAGAGGTCACTCTGGTCATCATCTTGGTTTCGGTGGGTCTTGGACTGGCTTCTTTACTGCAGCCTGTTTTACTGACAAGGTCTCTGTGACCTGTATCCTGTGCTGCCCTCCTGTCTCATCCTGTGACTCAGAATGCCTTCACTGCCTGGAAATGAAACCCAGTAGGTCTCAGCCTCCTTTTACGCATCTCCTATTCAAGATGGAGCCGCTGTGGTTCACACCCCTCTGGCAGCTGGGCTCCCCGGGATCTCCTGAGGTTCTGTCCCCTCCGTGCCTAGCTCCTGGGTCCCTCCACCATCGCTGTCTTCCTGAGCCACCTGCCTCTGAGTTTCTTTATCAGCAAGAAGAGGAATCACTTTCAGGTTCGGCTTTTGGGGGAAAAGACGGACCAGGCAGGAAGTAGGGAGGAAGACACAGGCCCTGGTGTGGGCGATGGGGAGGGCAGAGCTGAGTGGGATCCGGCGGGTCTGGCTTTGTTCTTGTCTCTGCGAGTTGCCCATCGTGCAGACCTGCCCCTCTCCTTCCCCATCGCATCGGACGGCGGCTCTTCCCTCCAGTGTTCAGACCCCAGGCCCCGGGTCAGATCAATGCCTTTTTCTTCTGCACCCCATCAGTCAGCAGATTTGCTTGGCATCATCTGAAAAATGCATCCAGCAGCAAGGCCCTGGCTCACTCCTTACTTCCGCCCCAGCCTCTCTCCACTTCCAGCCACAGGAGACCTGTGTGAGCTGAATTCATCACACCCTCCTCTGCTCAGACCTACAGCAGCCCCATTTTCCTCAGTCTGAGCCAAAGGCCCCACAGTGGCCCACCTGGCCCTCCCTGAGCTGCCTCATTGACTCCAGCCTCACCTTCCACCCATCTCCCTCCCTTTCCCACCTACCCCATCCTCACACCTGCCTGATGTTCACACATCTCTCCAGGCATCTGCTTTAGCTGCTCTCCACCTGGACCACCCTCACTCTAGAAGACCCTTGTCCCCTCCAGCACCCCCTGCAGTCAGGTCCACCTTCCTCAACATCGTTCAGCAAGGACACACCCCACCCATCCCTCTCCTTTCAGCATCTCTCTTCCTTGGCCTGTTTTGGGTTCATTTTTGCTGTATCCCAGCACTTCCCACTTCCTAAAGGGCCCTTCAAGAAGCACCCAGAAGGGGCCAATGGCCTTGCTTTCCTTAGACTAGAAGCTCCACGGCAGCACAGCACACTCTTTGTGGCAGATTCAGTATCTAGTTAGTGCTCGGCATGCAGAAGGTGCTGGACAAGTGTTTGAGAACTACGGAAGAAGGGAGTGAGGGGAGAAGGGTAGGAAAGAGGAAGGGAAGAAGGGAGGGATCGGGAGAAAGGAGGGAGGGGAGGAGTGAAAAGGAGGGAGGGAAGGAAAGATAGGAAAGGGGAGGACAGATGGAGGGAAGGAAAGAGTTGAAAGAGGAAGAGAAGGAATGATGGAGGCCAGGAAGAAAGGGAGGAGGGAGGTGAAAAAAGAGGGCAGAAAGCAAGGCAGGAGAGCAGAAGAAAGGAGTAGGGAAGAAAAGAAAGGTGGAAGGGGGATAAAGGGAAGGAACTTATTTTCTCTCTAGGCCCAGCTGTCCCAATTATCTGTCATTTGGCCAGCCTCCTGCATGGCCTCCTCCCAGCACAGTGACTCATGCCTCTAATCCCAGCACTTTGGGAGTTCGAAACAGGTGGATCACCTGAGTTCAGGAGTTCTAAACCAGACTGGTCAACATGGCAAAATGCCATCCCTCTTAAAAAATACAAAGATTAGCTGAGCATCGTGGCAGGCACCTATAATCTCAGCTACTCCAGAATGTCAGGCAGGAGAATCACTCGAACCCAGGAGGCAGAGATTACAGTGAGCCAAGATCGCGCCACTGCACTCCAGGCTGGTAACAAAGCAAGACTCCATCTCAAGAAATAACAAAATACCTTCTCCAGGCAGCTGCCTTCTGATGATGCCCCTCCCCGGTTAAGCACAGACCCCGAACTCCTGCCTGACCCTAAAGTGCCAAGTGACGCCGCGCATGTACTCCTCTGGCCACACTGAGTGTCCTCTCAGTCATGCTGCTCCCTCTGCCTAGGTGTTTGCTGTCCCCTGTCTCAGAGCCTTCAATCCCTCTTCCCGGCTCCATCCCCTCATCCTCTGCCTGCCCAGCACCCACCTCCTGGCCATTTAACATGTAGCTCAGGTTGTAATCCCAGTACTTTAGGAGGCCGGTGGCAGAGGGTCACTTGAGCCCAAGAGCTTGAGGCCAGCCTGGGCAACAGAGTGAGACCCCACAACTCCACCAAAAATGTAAAAGGAAGAAAGATGTAGCTCAGGCATTACCCACCTCCAGGTAGCCTTCCTGATGGTGCCATACCCAGGTGGGCTCAGGGGCAGCCTCTGTTCTCTGGGCACCAGAATCCTCCTTTCTGTGGCAGTGGTCCTGGGTCAGCTCCTGCAGGAATCCAGGCACAGGATGATGGTGGATGGATCAGGACTGAGGGTCAGAGATGCAGAGAGGCAGACAGCTTTGGGAAGCAGTAGGAAGGATCAGCAGGATTTGCTGCACGGTGACTGTCAGGGTGCAGGGGAGAATTCCGGATCAGCTGTGTCTTCGTCTCTCTCTTCCCTCCAATCCCAGGAGAGCAAACGAGGCAGAAGGACTTGTGGGCCCGATTCACCAGCTCTATCCTCAGGAACTCGAGGACCATCAAGTTCCATGGCTGGGAGGGAGCCTTTCTGGACAGAGTCCTGGGCATCCGAGGCCAGGATCTGTGTACCTTGTGGACCTCTGGCCTCATCTTCTTTATGTCGCTGGTGTCTTTCCAAGCGTCTACATTTCTGGTCATGTCACTCTAGTCTCTATGGTGATCAGGACTGGGGAAGGAGTGTGGGGCTCAGGAGGTGAGGTAGGTGGAGTTTCCCTGATCCTACCACCCTGTCCATCAAAACCCACACATTCTGGATCCTGTTCTCACCGGGTTTCTGCTATCTTCTGCGTGAATGAATTAATTCCATCATTCTGGTGAAAGTGACAGCGGCCGTTGAGGTCTGCTCTTCTGAGAGTTCCAGGCTTCCACTGATGTGGGGAGGAGAGTTCAGGTGCAGACAGGCTGCAGAGATAGAATCCAGGGTATGAGTGGCTTTTTTGCTGCTGGCCAACAAATGTCCATAGCCACCCTGTCACTGACGTGATTCTTGTTCTGCCGTTGTCATTTATTTCTGATTGCTGTCAGAACACTCTTCCTAAAGCACAGCTTTCTGAAGAATTTAAACATGTTGATGCATAGGCAAGGCACAGTGACTCACGCCTGACATCCGAGCTCTTTGGGAGGCTGAGGTGCCTTGAACCCAGTTGGTGGAGGTTGCAGTGGCCCCAGATTGTGCCACTTCACTCCAGCCTGGGTGACGGAGCAAGACTTTGTGTCAAAAACCAAACAAAACAAAACAAAACAAAAGGATCACAAATGGGACCAATACCTAGGGCCCTCCCATGCTGCTCTCTTCAGGAGTCCCCAGGCTCAGCCCTCATGTCTATCACCTTCACAGAGAGGCCTTTCCTGACCACCTTCATCACCACCTGAGCACCCCTGCTTGTGCTAGTGCACTCTAAGCTGCACCCGATTTCTCTTTACTTTTTTATTTTTGAAGACAGAGTCTTGCTCTGTTCCCCAGGCTGGAGTGCAGTGACGCAATGTCGGCTCACTGCAACCTCCACCTCCCAAGTTCAAACAATCCTCCCACCTCACCCTCCTGAGTAGCTAGGATTACAGGCAGCTGCCACCACACCTAGGTAATTTTCTTTTTTGTACCTTTAGTAGAGATGGCATTTCACCATGTCAGCCAGGCTGGTCTTGAACTCCTAACCTCAAGGGATCCATCCTCCTCAGCCTCCCAAAGTGCTGGGATTACAGATGGGAGCCACTGCACCTGGCCATACCTGCTTTCGTTTTTATTCTTCATAGCACTCTCCACCTGATGTGCTGTCTTGTGTTAATGGTTTGTTTATGGATCGCCTGTCTCTTTCCCCCTCATTAGAATGATGGATCCATTAAGAGAGCAGCAACTTTGTTTTGCTCATTGCTGTTTCCCCAGAGCCCAGAGCCCTGTCAGGTATATGATAACCAGGCATTAGTTATTCATAGAATGAATGAATGTAAGAATGAATAAATGGCCGGGTGCTGTGGATCACGCCTGTACTCCTAGCACTTTGGGAGGCCGAGGTGGGTGGATCGCTTGAGGTCAGGGATTCGAGACCTGCCTGGACAACATGGTGAAACCCCATCTCTACTAAAAATAAAAAAAGTTAGCTAGGAATACTGATGCACGCCTGTAATCCCAGCTACTCAGGAGGCTGAGACAGGAGAATTGCCTGTACCCAGGAGGTGAAGGTTACATTGAGTCAAGACCATGTCACTGCACTGTAGCCTGGCAGAAAGAGACTGTCTCAGAAATAAATGAAAATAATTTTTAAAAAGAATGAATGAAAGACCAGAAGGCCTAGATAGAAGGAATATGTTACAGTAATCAATAGTGCACAAGGGAAATTACAGTGAATGAGAATTTATTTGAATATTTCAAGATAGCTAGAAGAGAAGAATTTTTTTGTTCCCAAAACAAAAGATAAATATTTGAGGTGATGACTGTCTCAGTTACCCCGATTTGATCATTACATATTGTCTACAGCTTGGGTCCCCAACCCTCCTGGCCACGGACCTGTACCAGTAGCCTCTTTTTGTTTTTCTTTTTTTTTTCTCTCTCTCTCTTTTTGAGACAGAGTCTCAGTCTGTGCAGCGGTGCTATCTCAGGTAAATGTAACCTCCATCTCCGAGGCTCAAGTAATTCTTCCACCTCAGCCTCCTGAGTAGCTGGGATTACAGGCATATACCACCACACCTGGCTCATTTTTGTATTTTTAGTAGAGACAGGGTTTCACCATGTTGGTCAAGCTGGTCCCAAACGCCTTACTTCAGGTGATTTGCCCTCCTCATTCTCCCAAAGTGCTGGGATTGCAAGTGTGAGCCATTGAACCCGGGATTTTTTTTTTTTAATTTGACAGGGAGTTTTGCTCTTGTTGCCCAGGCTGGAATGCAATGGCATGATCTTGACTCTCTGCAACCTCTGTCTCCCAGATTCAAGCCAGTTTCCTTCCTCAGACTCCCAAGTAGCTGTGATTACAGGTATGAGCCACAATGCCAGGCTAATTTTTGTATTTCTAGTAGAGACAGGGTGTCTCTATGTTGGTCAGGTTTGTCTCGAACTCCCAACCTCAGGTGATCCACCTGCCTCAGTCTCCCAATGTGCTGGGATTACAGGCACGAGCCACCGTGCCCATCGCACCTGTTAGAAACTGGGCAGGCAGCACAGCAGGTGAGCAGCGAACGGGCTAGGGAGGCTTTATCTGTGTTCACAGCTGCTCCTTATTTCTGGCATCACCACCTGAGCTCCACCTTCTGTCAGATCGGTGGCGTTGTTAGAGTCTCATAGGAATGCAAACCGTACCGTAAGCAGCACATGCGAGGGAGCTGGACTGCGTGCCCCTTATGAGAATCCAATGCCTGTTTATCTGTCAATGTCTCCCGTCACCTTCAGAAGGGATGCTCTAGTTTCAGGAAAACAAGCTCAGGGCTCCCACTAATTTTACGTTACCGTGAGTTGTGTAAATATTTCATTATATATTACACTGTAATAATAACAGAAGTGGGCCGGGCACAGTGGCACATGCCTGTTATCCTATCATTTTGGGAGGCTGAAGCAGTCGGATCACCTGATGTCGAGGGTTCAAGACCAGCCTGGCCAACATGGTGAAACACCGTCTCTGCTAAAGGTACAAAAACTGGCATGGTGGCAGGAACCTGTCATCCCAGCTACTTGGGAGGCTGAGGCAGGAGCATTGCTTGAACCCAGGAGCGGAGGTTGCAGTGAGCCACAATCATAGCATTTTGGGAGGCTGAAGTGGGCGGATCACCTGAAGTCAGCAGTTCGAGACCAGCCTGGCCCACAGGTGAAACCTCGCCTGTAATAAAAATACATAAATTAGCTAGGTGTGGTGGTAGGAGCCTATAAGCTGACTTAATCGGGAGGCTGAGGCAAAAGAATTGCTTGAACCGAGGAGGTGGAGGTTGCAGTGAGCCAAGATCATGTCCCTGGACTCCAGCCTGGGCAATATATGAAGATTCTGGTTTTGTTTTTGTTTTTGTTTTTTAAAAGGCAAGCCAGTTACAATGGCTTATACCTATAATCCCAGAATTTTGGAGGCCAAGATGGAAAGATCACTTGAGGCTAGGAGTTCCAGGTAAACCTGGGCAACATAGCATGACCCCATCTCTACAAAACATTTTTTAAAAATTGGGCACAGTGGCATGTGCCCATAGTCTCAGCTACTCAGGAGGCTGAGGCAAGAGGATTGCTGCAGCCCAGGAACTGGAGGCTGCAGTGAGCCATGCTTGTGCCACTGCACTCCAGCCTGGGTGACAGAGTGAGACCCTGCCTCTCAAAAAAAAAAGAATTCAGAGTAGAGAAAAGTATGAATTGTAAGTTCAAGCATTGCACGTCCCACATTTCCTTCAGAAGTGTGGATGCGTGCCCCAAGAACTCTGCATTCATTTCCCAGCGCTGCCTTAACAAAGTACCCTAAACTGTGTGGCTTCAACCACAGAGATTTATTCTCACAGTTCTGGATACCAGGAGTCTGAAATCAAGGGATTTTTTATTGTTTGTTTGTTTTTTCTCTGAAGGCTGTGAGGGAGATCTGTCCCAGGTCTCGCTCATGGATTCTCAGAGCCTCCAGAGTTCCTTGGCTTGCAGGTGGTCTTCTGTCTCTGTCTTGAAACCGTCTTCCCTTTGTAGGTGTCTTTGTCCACACATCCCCTTTTTATAAGGACACCAGGCACACTGGATTAGGATTCACCCTCATTACCTCAGCTTAGCTCGATCACATGGGAAGAGGCTATTTCCAAATAAGGTCGTATCCACAGACCCTGCGGCATAGGGCTTCAGCATCTTTTGGGGAGACAGAGCACAACGCATAACACTATAGATTTGCAAATATTTTTAGTTTGAGTTTCTGGGTTTTATTTTTTATTTTTTCGTGTCGGATGAGTGATGTGATGATACCGTAACAAGTTTTGAGAATGGCACATATCATAAAATAGCCTGATAATCCAATTGTCATGCTTAGGTTTTGGTTTTTTAAAATTTTAGTTTTTCTTGAGGCAGGGTCTTGCTGCAATACTCATGCTGGAAGGCAGTGGTGCAATCATGGGTCACCGCAGCCTTAACCTCCTGGACTCCAGCGATCTTCCCACCTCAGCCTCCCAAAGAGCTAGGATTATAGGAATGAGCCACCAGCCCCAGCTGTTCCCTATTTTTTGTTGGTACGTTGTTCATTTTTCTAAAAAAACACACCTTTTTATCTGTGCATTCTGGCTCATGCCTGTAATCCTCAGTACTTTGGGAGGCCAAGGCAGGTGGATCTCTTGAGATCAGGAATTCAAGACCAGCCCGGCCCACATTGTGTAACTCCTTCTCTACTAAAAATACAAAAATGAGCTGGATGTGGTGGTGTGTACCTGTAATCCCAGTTACTCGGGAAGCTTAGGCAGGAGAACCGCTTGAACCCTAGAGGCAGAGGTTGCAGCGAGCCAGGTTCATACTCCCACACTCCAGACTTTGTGGCAGAGCGAGACTAACTCAAAAAAAGTGAAATATACATACATATAAACGTGCACATGAACACACACACACACCTTGGCAATTTTTTTATACATCAGCATTCACTGGTACAATGTAAATTCTATGGTAGATTTTATTTAGATTAATACAATCTAAATACTATTCTATTAAGTGCTACAACTAAAAAAAATAGGCCAATCATTTAAATGATTCAAAGTTCAAAAACTATGAAAGAGTATAGAAGCCAGTCTCCCATATGGCAGCTCATGGCATATGTGTTTATGAAATCTACGTGAGGCTGGATACGGTGGCTCATGCCTGTAATCCCAGCATTTTAGGAGGCCGAGTCGGGTGGCTCACCTGAGGTCAGGAGTTTGAGAGCAGCCTGACCAACATGGTGAAACCACATGTATACTAAAAACACAAAAAGCAACCGGATGCGGCGGAGAGCCCATATAACCCTATCTACTTTGGAAGCTGAGGCAAAAGAGGTGCTTGAACCTGGGGGACAGAGGTTGCGGTTAGCCAAGATCATGCAACTTCACTTCAGCCTGGGCAACGGAGCGAGACTCCATCTCAAAAAAAAAAAAAAATCTAAATAAATTAAGATTTAAGAAAATGAAAGATTTGGTTCTTTGGCTGCGTGGGCCACATTTCAAGTGCTCCACAGCTGCAGATGGCCCGGAAATATGGTCTTTATTGCAAAAAGTTCTATCGGTTGGTGTTGGTGCAGCCTTAAAGCCGCTCTCCCACCCCTCCTCGAAGCGAACCACTGTTACGGTTCCTTTGGTGATTCTTTTCCGAGATGATCTATGCACACAATCAGCACGTGGAGTTAATATATGTACCTAATAAAATCAGCATCTCCCGTGTAGTGCAAATGACCATGTAATAGTCCATGGAATGGAATGTATTCAGCTAGTTTCATAATGAAGAGCTCTTGAGTTTTTCCCAGGTTTCCTGTTAAAATTATTCTGTCGAGAACACCATTCTCTCACAGAGTACATTTTTAACAGTGGAATTCCCTGGCCAGAATGTTTATATGTTTTTCTCATTTCTTTTCTATTTTCTTTCTTTTTTTTCTTTTCTTTTCTTTCTTTCCCTCTCACTATTCCCTCTTCCTACTTTTTTTCTTCCCTTTCCCCCTCTCATCCTCCTCTTTTTTCTCTCCCCCACTTTTCTCTTTCTTTTACAAGGTCTTGTATTTAATGGCATAATCCTAATTCACTGCAGCCTTGAACCCCTGGGCCCAAGCGATCCTCTTTCCTCAGCCTCCCAAGTAGCAGAGACTAAAACCTGTGCCCCCATGCCTTTCTATATTTTTATTTTCTTTTTAGTGGAGATGGGTCTTACTATATTGTTCAGGCTCGTTTTCATCTTTGTAGGTGCTTTTCAAGAGATCTTACCAAAAGGTACCTGGATAGAACTTAGTCACTTGAAGCTCTTGTCCTTGTGTTGAAATTTTGTGTCTGCCTCCTCCATCCCGGGGAGATTTAACACTTCTATCCCCTTTTCAGGCAGATACATGACTTCAAAAAGTGTACGAATGTCGTGAGGCAAGGCGGAAGGATCACATGAAGTCAGGAATTTGGGCCCAGGCTGGCCAGGAAGGTGAAACCCTGCCTCTACCAAAAATACAAAACTTACATGAGCGTGGTGGTGCACGCCTGTAGGCCCAGCTTCTCAGGAGGCTGAGGCATGCGAATTGTTTGAATCTGGAAAGCGGATGTTGCAGTGAGTCGAGATCGTGGCGCCGCACTCCAGCCAGGTACAAATAGCAGCTTTAGACTTGATCTCGCCGGGCATGACCACTGGGCACGTTCAGCATAGGATCACCGATTCTGCCTCAGTTTTCAGTGTCTTCTCTGGGGCCTGGAGTGTAGCATCTGAAGCCGAGCTGGATGTCTTGCTGCATAAATACTCTCTCCACTTCCACCTGTGCCATCAGCCTGGGTGAAGACTCATGTCAGGGGAGAGCCATCGTCCTCCTACAGCCCCACCTGTCTGATGGCTGAGACTTCTGCCTCATTTCCAGAACTCCAAGGGGCCCTTGAACGTCTTGTTATTTGCTACATATGCAAGCACAGATTGCCTGTACCTCCCCTCGGACCTTCCTGCCACTCTCTATAGAGCTGTCTGAAGCCTCAAAATGTTTATTTTCCTTTGGAGAAATTTTACTTCCATCTGCCCCAGACTCATCAAAATTACAGTAAAAGCCAGCACTCCAACTTTCTGGAGCCTGTTCCAGCAGAGAGGAAGTCTGTTCTTCAAGTCCTCTTTGTAACCCCATTTAAGATGAGGAAACTGAGGCAGATGAACTCATGAATACAAAGTGCCAGAGCTTGGGTCAACCTCGAATCCCTGGGCCCAGGGGTTCGAGGCTTGTGTTCAACCTTAGAGTTTATGGGATTTAAGGTTAATGTTGGAAGTGTTCTGTTGGCACCCCCTATCCTGGTGTGTGGGGGTTGTGTCCTGGGTTGCCTGCAGAGCCCCAGTTTTTGCCTGCTGACCTGACGCATTTGTGACTAGTGTTGTCTTTAACTGAAAAATGTCGTGGTTTGGGAGAGAAATTCTGTGCTCACCCAGTTCACCCGCACCCTGAGGAAGCTCTGACACCACCGCACAGCTTCTGATACATACTGGAGAAAGCCAGCGCTAGGAGGTGCCTGTCAGCAGGAAGAGCTGCAGGCATCTTCATCCACATGTAGACATATCTGTACGCATACATTCATATACACACATTCATATATATACATCTTTATGTACATCCACACACACGTCTGTATACCCACACATTCATACACATGTCTACATATCACCACCTCCATGTACACATCACAGTACACACAATCTATATCCACACATTCATACACACATATGTGTGTATTTTGGTATATCTGTATACATACACTTCTACATACATTTATGTTCAGATAGATCTGTACACAGATGCATACACATTTGTACACACACATCTGCACATACGTCGGTGGGGATCTGGGAAATACAGCATTAAATAGTGACGGTCTGATAATAGCTAGTATTTTGACATCTTTTGGGTGAACTGACTAGCTAGTGGCTATCAGAGGGGTGTGTGGGGTGTGTCTGCAGGTTGGCAGGGCCATCAAACCTGGTATTTGTAGTTGCTCGTGACTTTTCTAGAGATCTCCCACGTGGAGCCTTGGAGTGTAGTGAGCTGTTCCTGTGGCCCGACTGCCAGTGTCCGTACCAGTGACCAACAAAATTCTAGCTTCACCGGCCTCAAGGACTTTGGATTGTACTGTAAATAACGCTATATGCCATCATCGGATGTGTCTGGTCGGCAAGTGGAGATCCGTTGCCAGTAGCGGGATGGGAGCTGGGAGAACCAGGAGGATGTTGCAGTCAGACAGGTTCAATAACCAGGGCTGGAGCTGGTGTGCAGCAGAGGTGGCAGATGGGGTTGATTCTAGTCACATTCTATAGCGACGGTCGACTGAGTTCCTGATGGATCCAATGAGGGGGTTGTCAAGGAGAGAAGAGGAGTCCTCTGTGTTTATAACACAGGTTTCTAATTTAGAGAAATCCGGAGTTTAAAGAATTGGGGAAGGCCTGGGCATAGTGGTTCACACCTGTAATCTCAGCACTTTGGGTGGCCAAGGTGTGTGGATTACTTGGGCTCAGGAGTGAGATCAGCCTCGCCAACATGGTACAACCCCGTCTCTACTAAAAATACAAAATTAGCTGGGCACTGTGGTGTGCATCTGTCATCCCAGTTACTTGAAAGGCTGATGCAGGAGAATCATTTGAACCCGGGAGGCAAAAGTTGCAGTGGACCTGGATCCTGCCACTGCACTCCAGCCTGGGTGACAGAGTGAGACTCCATCTCAAGAAAAATTAAAAAATTGGGGAAGAATCGACATAGAAAGCCATTAGCCGGGCTATCTCCTTCCCTCTCTCTCGTCCCAGCTTATGTGATCACGGCTGGGCTTGCTGGCCAAGCCTGTCATTCCAGATGACACCAAGGCCTTTTCAGGGCTAGAGAGACCTGCTGCCACCCATGGTCGGCAAGGCTGAGTGGTTTTAGGCACAGCTGGAGATGAAACTGGTGATGGGGGCAGCCCTGTCATCTTTACAGGGAACCTCACACAGCAGGTGGGCAGCAAGCTGGCCTCTCCACATCGCTGAGCCATCTGCTGAGTGACCAGGCCCATGTGACAGGTAGGAGATGCAACTCCCTGTGCCCTGTCTCCTCCGTGACCAGGCTAGGGTGTGGGCCAAATGCCTCCTGATGGTCTTCATCACTTCAGCTTCTCAATATCAACATCCCATCTAAGGACAGACTCAGGCTCAGTGTGAGCCCCAAGAACTTCCCACAACATCCAGCGGTCCCCACAAACCATAAAATAGCAGATTTTGGGTTGTTCTCATTCTCACCCACAATAAGAAACATATGTAAAACTTTGGCCTAAAATACACAAGGCATTTAAAACACACACACACAGGCTTAGCAGATGCTGGCACTGTGCCAGAGCCAGGGCGGTGACACCAGGGTGTGCCGCTTATGTGTTCTGAAAGATTCTAAGGTAAGGACAGGAGCTTGGGCTGGGGGCACTCGGAGCGGTGGCTGTTGACCACCTCAAGTGGGTGTTTGGGAGTCATAACAGCTGGCCCATTTCCACCTGTCTGTTCTGGATGACCTTCAGTGTTGCAGACGCAGAAGCTTCAGAAAGTGAAATTTATTTAACGACCCATGATGTGTAGTTAATTCTTTTGTCATCTGTCCTATTTGATTTTGTTTCATTCTACTTCTTTTTTTTTTTTTTTTTTTTTTTTTGATACTGAATCTCACAGTGTTGCTCGGACTGGATGCAATGGTGCAATCTTGGCTCACCGCAGCCTCTGCCTCCTGGGTTCAAGTGGTTCTCCTGCCTCAGCCTCCCAAGTAGCTGGGATTACAGGTGCCTCCTGCCATACTTGGTTATTTATTTATTTATTTGTATTTTTGTTGAGGCGGTGTTTTACTATGTCGGCCTGGCTGGTCTGAAACTCCTGACCTCAGGAAATCTGTCTGCCTTGGCCTTCCAAAGTGCTGGAATTACAGGAATGAGTCACTCTGCCCGGCCTCATTCTACTTTATCCTTGGGCCAAGCACAGTGTCCCACACCTATAATCCCAGAACTTTGGGAAGCCAAGGCAAGAGAATTGCTTGAGCCCAGGAGTTCAAGACCAGCCTGGGAAACATACTGAGATCCCTGTTTCTACAGAAAAAAAATGATGTGTATATATATATATATATATATATATGCACGTGCACACACACACACACACAAGTTAGCCAAGGTGGTGGCACATGTCTGTAGTACCAGCTACTTGGGAGGCTGAGGTGAAAGGATCGATTGAGTCTTGGAGGTCAAGGCTGCAGCGAGCCACGATCAGGCCTGTCTGTGGGCTGTTGTGCAGGGCACAGGTGTTGACTCTTCAAGGATCCCCCAATCCCAAGGACCCTGGGGTATTCCTGAGTCCTTTCTTTGCCTGGGGCTGGGGGTGTCGGTCCCTGGGGGCTGACCCTTTCATTTGCCTGCTCTCTATCCCTGCAGCACCGATGGAAAGGAAGGAGGCTGGATGATGAGTGTCTGCCCCGGATGCCAAGCTGTTCGTGTCAGGACTGTCAGGGCTGCATGCCCTTGGCCTGCTGCAGCAGCGGGGCTGGCTGCGGACCGACTCCCTGAGGATCCCGTATGGCCTCCCGGGTAAGGCACTGCATGCCTGGCTGCGGGGAAGGTGGAGGTGGCAGGGCCTTCCCCGGTTCCTGTGGCTGTGGCTCTGTGAGCTAAAATACGCTGTCACCACAGGATTTTCCATCAGTCATTCTGTGGGCTCTGAGTAGGACTTAGTACCTGCTCTTTAGTAAAAAAAGAAAAAAAAGGTGTGTCTTTTTAGGGGACATTCATTCATCTCTTAAGACCTCCCTACGGACAGGTTTTAACGGAGTGACGGGTGAAGCAGACCACAGGGCTGGGAGAACACGGCAGAGGCCAGGCTGGGCTTGGGCCTCCTCCTCTTGGAGCCCTGGTGGAGGGCTGCCTGGCAGAGGAGGGTAGGGGTTCTTTGATCGATCCTCACAGCTCAGGCAAAGCAGCCAGCGCACCAGTGCAGCACTGGCCAGAGGCTGCAGACAGAGAGCGGCTCAGACGGCGCCTACAGGCCGGGGCCGGGCCGCACACTCCACTGCACACAGATCCTGGCTTTCAGTCACAAGGCGGGTGCCCCGGCCAGGTGGGTTGTCCAGAGAGAGCACCTGAGTCTGGCAAGTGGCGATCTGAGTACCCTGAGCTCATCCCCAGAGATGAACTTGCTTCCAATAGCATAGCCATATAGGAATGAATCCAGGGCTGGCACTTCAGCTTCAGTCTTATGTCTATTCATCTAGGATTGCTTCAGCCCTGGAGGCAGAGGTTGCAATGAGTCAAGAATGTGCCACCGTACTCCAGCCTGGGCAACAGAGTGAGATCTTATCTCTAAAATAAACAAATAATGTTAAAAAAAAGCCAGTCACAGTGGCTCACACTTGTAATTCCAGCACTTTGGGAGGCTGAGGCAGGTGGATCACGAGGTCAGGAGTTCAAGACCAGCCTGGCCAACATGGTGAAAGCCTATCTCTATTAAAATACCAAAATTAGCCAGGCATAGTGGCAGCTGCCTTGTTCCAACTGCCCTCCTGGCAGGACTAGGTACTTCTGACCTCTCTACCATCCGTGGCTAAGACCTTGCCCAATGTCAGGGTTGGCGTCCCTCTGACTGGCTGTTGAACGTCACCTCCATAGCCTCTCTTCTGTGCCAGAGTCCCATGGCCACCCACAGGGCAGTGAATTTGAAAAAGTGCTCAGGACTCTGCACACTATGCTGCTCACAGCTGTCATTGACTACAGTGAGAGAGGAGGCAGGAGTGTTGGCACAGGGAAGGGGGCCGGGGCGGAGTCTAGGATGAACCACGGCCAGCACCTAGTATCCTTTCCCAGTCCCTGTGCCTTCAGATGGGATGCACTTGTCTGTCCCAGCACTATGTCACCCAGGGTGTTTGGTGTGGCTGCCTAATTGGCAGGTGCCGCTCGGCTCAGAGCACACTGTCAGACTCCTAGGAGGAAAGCAGGGGTCTGGCATAAACCACGTTTGTACAAACAGTTCAGACGCAGAGCGCCTCGTATCACTCCTAGGATTGGTGGGAACCCTCCCCCAGTCCAAGTTCCCAGACAAGCTATGAGCAGGCCATGCAGAGGCAGCTCGGGTCTGCTGTGACAACTGACTCGCAATCTCCAGTGCCTGCTGCTCTATTCCTTTTCCTCCACTCCCCCCACCATCTTAATCCCAGGAAGAGGCCCTATCTCTTTGAGGCCTGGGCTGGGCCTCTGAGCTGCCCAGAGGCCTCACGGTGGGTGTTGGCTGCCAGTTGCAGGGCCCCTGGCCACACTGAAGGACTCCTACCTGGAAGTGATGCTGCGGCCCCTGGAGGAGGTGTGGAGGGAGAGGGCAGAGGAGGCCATGTGGTGGCTACAGGCCTGGGTGGCCGGGATGCCAGGCAACCAGGGTCCCAGGCCCATCAGGTTGACCCTGGGGGCCATGAAAGGCACTCTGGAGCTGGTGAGTGAGAGCAAGGATGAGATGTGGCTGGCAGTTGAGGATGACCGAGACAGCTCTCACCGTCCCCTCCCTTTCCAGGTGGCCCACCAGATGCTGTCCTGGGCTGAGGCCACGTTCTCATGGGCACTGAAGAGGCTCTGCAAAGCCCTGCTGGACCTGTATGGCCTCACAGCCAGGTAACGCTGGGTTTGGGGTGTCCCATGCAGCGTTCCCGCCATGTATCAAGTGCAGTGCTGAACGCTTCAACACGCTGTGACTCACTGACTACTTTGACCGCCCTACACAGAGGCTTCTTCACTCCTTATTTCACAGGAGAGAAAATGGGGTTTCTTCCTCACTCCAGAGAGACCTCGTGAGCACAGTCCCAGTGCAGGCAGCATTTTAGGAGCTGCTGCAGAGGAGTGCAGTGGGCAAAGCTGACCCCTGCCTTCAGGAAGCTCAGTTTTACTGAGAGACAGACACGAAGCCCAAGAAATCATCTACAGCAGAGTGTGCACAGCTCCCTGCAGAAAGCCCGAGAGTCCCCTCTTAAGCAGGCCATTCTGCTCTGTCACATTTCCTTGCTTTTGCTTTGTAATCATCTTTTTTTTTGAGACGGAGTCTTGCTCTGTCTCAGTTGTGTGATCTCAGCTCATTGCAACCTCTGCCTCCTATGTTCAAGTGATTCTCCTGCCTCAGCCCTCCGGGTTGCTGGGACTACAGGTGTGTGCACTACTGCACCTGGCTAATTTTTTTGTGTTTTTAGTAGACAGGGTTTTGCCACTCCAGGCTGGTCTCAAACTCCTGATCTTCAGTCATGTAACCCCTTTGGCCTTCTAAAGTGTTGGAATTACAGGCATGAGCCACTACTCCCGACCTGTTATGTAATATTTTAAACACATAAAAGCCCTTCTTTCTTGCAGGCGGTGCAGAAGCCAGCTACAGGCTGGGTGTGGCCCACCGCTCATCGTTTACCACCACTGAGCCATACCTTAGGTGGCAAATGCTTGAGATGGAACATTGGTGAGACGGTGAGCTGGGGATCCTATGGTGTGGCCATGGCCAGCTTTGAGTAGAAGGTACAGTTCAAGCAAGAGCCACGGGGCAAGTGTGGAAAGAGAGCTCCAGGTGGGGGCTCCACTGCACAGGGACTGGAAGAGGGATGTGCTTGGCCTGTTTTTTTTTGAGATGGAGTCTCATTCTCCGTCACCCTGGCTGGAGTGCCGTGGTGTGATCTCAGCTCACTGCAACCTCTCTCAAATTCAAGTGATTCTCCTGCCTCAGCCTGCCAAGTTGCTGGGATTACAAGCATTCACCACCATACCCGGCTAATTTTTGTATCTTTAGTAGAGATGGGATTTCACTGTATTTTCCAGGCTCGTCTCAGAATCCTGGGCTCCAGAGACTCGGTGCAGGGATTACGGGCATGAGCCACCGTGCCTGTCTTGTTTGAATAGCAAGGTGGTGGGGCTGATGCGACTGGGAGGTTCCAAGGCTAGGGGATGAGAGGAGGACTCTGGCTTCTGCACTGACCTACGAAGGTTGTGATCACCCATTCACTTCAAAAGGCCCCTTTTGTCTCTGTGTTGAGAACACGGGGGTGGTGGATAGAAATGGGGAACCCAGTCTAGAGCAGGGGCCTGGGGACCAAATATCCTTTTCCCTCACAGCCATGATGCCCACCAGGAACCGGGCTACAGGCAAGGGGGCCGACCCTTCTTCCATGCCGGTGGCCTTGCAGAGCATCTGGATTCTGACTCTGCCTCTTCCTGGGATGTCTCTGCATCAGCTCTGTGTGCCTCAGTTTCCCCAGCTGTAGAATAGGGACCGGACCCACATCATGGGAAAAAGGCTCCACGTAATACAAGTTCCCGCTCCTGCCACCTTGCGGTCAGAATGTAGGCTGAGGAAGGGAAGAGCTCCCAGGGCGGGGCTTTGGCTTGGTTGAACAATCACCTTCCTGGTTATTTGCCTACCCGGTGAGTGGAATCTCGTGGGGATACCAAAAAATGGATTTAAATGGCAGTGAGGGTGTCGAAGCTGCTTCCCGCCCCCAGCTGCAGGGCCTCTAGGCTCCCTAAAAGTAAGCGAGTCCACCCGCCCGTCCCCCTCAGTGGCCCATCAACAACAGAGCGTGCAATATTTCTCTTCCCACTCCACCCCCACATGAGCCGAGATCTCCCCGATCATTCAGATCTCACAGGCTTGACCCTACTCTACATATTGAGAAAGTTCCAGTCCTCCCCTCAACTGTAGAAATTTCCTAGACCTGTCGGTCAGGCACACTGGCTTATGCCTGTAATCTCAGCAATTTGGGCAGATCACTTGAGGTCGGGAGTTCGAGACCAGCGTAGCCAACATGGTGAAACACTGACTCTACTAAAAATTTAAAAATGAGCCAGGCATCGCAGTGAGCGCATGTAGTTCCAGCTACTCTGGAGGCTGAGAAAGGAGAATAACTTAAACCCAGGAGGCAGAGGTAGCTGGGAATCGAGATCTTACCACTATACGCGAGCTTGGGAAACAGAATGAGATTCTGTCTCAAAAAAAAAAACAATTTCCTACACCTTCCAGCTCCTAGTTTTTGCATCCACACACACAGTCCCCATGCTGCCCAAGACCCAGGGGGCAGATCAGACATGACATAAGATATCTGTGTCATGAAAATAGGGCAGCTTGTTTCTGTCCCGGCGTCACCCACCACCTCCGCTGTCATGCCAGCCTCTGTGCTCCTCCAGCTCATTATGTGATTTTCTAGAACAAGGACAGCCCTCCCCAAGATGCACCCCAATGCTCTCCATGGTAGAGCTCTTCCTGCAGACCTGTGAGCTCCCCCTCTGCAGCCAAAGAAAGCACGGCTCAGCAGCTTGTCCTGCAGGTTCCCTCTAGGAACTACTCAGTGGTGGTGGCGCCGCTGCTGCCTGGGGGTGATGTGGTGTGGGGGACTGGCTACCTGATGGAGGAGAAGCTGCCGTGGCCACTCCGACACCTGTCCAGGGCCAACATGCCATCCGAGTTCTACCGGCTCAGATGCCGCCTGCTGCAGGGTCTCTGGAGGAATGAGTCCTGCCCCGGGCTGTGCCACCCTCCTCCCTGGGAGCCCCCCACCCCGTGGGCACAACAGCAGGGCCATGCAGGGGCAGGAACTGTGGGGGCACAGGGAAGCCTGCAGAGGCCTGTGGCATTACCGTGCCAGGCCCAGAGCCTATTGGACTTCCCAAGGTCCTATGGGACTAGGGCTGAGGCTACACACCCTGCTTTTCTCCAGATTATAAGACCTGGCCCAGCAGTGCAGCCAAGGGCGGTGCTGGGACGACGAGCTCTGGGCTCCCGAGAAGCTTGCCTGTGGCTCAGGTGAGTCTGCTAACATCTGTGGACTCAGCTTCCTTTACTGTGAAATGCAGGTAACCACATGGCTCACTCACGTGGGTAAGGAGCATGTATGGTTCTTAATGCACGATGGAGCCCCTCATGTCCGTGGGGGAGCCACCGTACCCAGGCTTGGCAAGTAGCGGTTTATCTGTGTGCGACTCACATGAAAATGTACGGCTCCCTAGAAGCATGGGTGTAGTCAGGTCTAAGCAGCACGCTGATCTTGTAAAAAAAAAACAAAAACAAAAACAGCCCGGTCTTGAAGTCCCGTGCGTGTGATCATGGGCTTCTCTGTGCCCCTCAGTTCTGACAGCTGACCGCGGGGCTGGTAGCACCTCCTTTGGGATGCTGGCCCTGGCCAACAGGTGTCTGGCTGTGCACGATGGATGGTGCTTTCCCACCCTGGGCATGAGCACCCCCAAGGCACATCTCAGGGGCTACACTGGCTGGACTGGTGAGACCTGTTCCTTCACAGGCCATCTCTTCCCTACCCTGAACAGGGCTGGTCTGCAGGACACCAGTGTCATGTTTGAGGGAGCCGTTGACCATCCACTTAAACGTTCAATGTTTTTTCCCCACCTGAGCAGCTTCGTTGAGATTAAATGGATGACTTGTATAATTTTTTTTTTTTTGAGACTAGGTCTCACTCTGTTGTCATGGTTGGAGTGCAGTGGTGCGCTTTCAGCTCCCCGCACCCTTGACCTCCTGGGTTCAAGTGATCCTCCTTCCTCAGCCTCGCAAAGTGCTGGGATGGCTTAGCACCACCGTGCCCGGCTGATGTGTGAATTTTAAGTGCACGATTCAGTGGCTTCCAGTTTATTCAGAGTTGTGCATGTCTTACCACAATTGTTTTTAAAAGCTAACAGTCTGCCTGCTGTGTCCATGGCTGTGCCTGCTGTGGACATCCGATGTAAACAGAAGGATGACTATGTGGCCTCTGAGCCAGGCTATGTTACTTAGCACAGCAGTTTTGTAGCGGTTTTGGGGACTCCATTCCTTGTTAGGGCTGAATCGGGCCATAGCCCTTCAGCTCACGTCATCCTGAAGCTGGTGGGGGATCACTGGGCCTCTGGTTGCCACACCAGGGGAGGGGGACTCCTGGTCTCAGGGCAGGCTAAGCCAGGGTTCTAGGCATCGGGGTACCGAGCAGGCATCGTGCTCCCACTGCGGTGGGTGGAGCTGGCTCCACTCAGCGTGCCTTTGTGGCTGCTTCTCCCCAGACCAAGCCCTGGTGGCCGGGGCCCCGCACGTGGTGACTTTTGACGGCCGGGTGTGGGACCTCAGCGTCCAGTGCAGCAGCATCCTCCTGTCCCAAGACTTTGCTCACAGCACATTCTCACGGATGCTGAGTCGGACATGCTTGGGGCTCATGGCCCTGAGCTTGGAGCTGAACCATGTGACCCTCATCTACTCCAGCCTTTAGGTGAGGAGGAGAGGCCCGAGCTTCCCCTGGAGACCTGTGCCTGTGGCAGGTTGCCTGGGGGATGGCACTTTCAAGCTCGTCCCCTGGCTGTCGGTCATCCCTCCTGCCCACTTCCTCCGGTCCACAGGCCTACAGGCTCTACAACTCCTCCTTGCCACGGGATAGCCGTCCAGACCTCCGGCTGCCTTTTGCCATGAAAAGGAGGGATGTCCCCAGGATTGAGCCGGCCAGTGAGGACGGGGTCTCCTTCTCCTGTGACGTGGCCAGCAGCCTCTGCAGCCTGACTGTGCACCTGTTGCACCACAGTTAATCTGGGCCCTGGCAGAGTTGGCCCCACCACCAAAATCCTGTTCGGGATGCACCATTCTCAGCTTCCAGTGCAACAGGTCCCCGAGCTGTAGGCAGCCACTGTGGTTGAGAGGCTGGCACCAAGGCCCAGTGCTTTCTTCCCGCATCCCTTGGATATATGGCTCCAAGGTGGAGTTGGCCTTTCTGTGGTGCCTCTGCCAAGGAACACAAAGGGCAGGCCTGGATTCTGGCCACTCGTGCTCACGATGTGGAGAGGGGATGGGGGGACACATGCTGTCCTCAGTCTCTGTGCTTTCTCTCCTTCTTGTGTTGAGGGTTTGGGTCCAGAGCTCTGGGAGTCTGGGGTGGAGGGATTTTACCAATCCTTCGTGTGCCTGAGGCTCATCTCTCATCCAGGACCCCTGGGGGAGGATCAGGGGCTCTCAGGATCACCTCATCTTTCCTCCTCCCCACAGGCATATCCGCTGGCCTTCTGGACACCAGCGACAACGAAGCAGGCACCGATCTGATGTTGCTGGACGGCTCTGTGGCTCACAGCCTGGAGGAGCTCAGCCTGGCCTGGCAAGTGAGCAGGTGCACCTGCTTTTCTTCCCTCTGGCTGAGTGTCTCGAGGGCCGCTCGCTGCAGAGTCCCAGGAGCGGCAGGTGGCCTGCCGGCTCTGCAGTGGTCTTTGCGGACCCAGGGTTGGGTGGAGTCTCCCGCTAAGGCCAATGTATGTGGGGGAGCCACATGGTTCAGCTGCATGCCTGAGTCTTGCGTCTGTCCCACCAGGTGGATGGTGACTGCAGGGCCACCGAGAAGCCTGAGCCAACCTGCCCAGGACAGAGCCCCTCCCGCCGGCCTTCTTCCAGGACCCCTCTTCCAGCTTGGGGAACTGCTTCCGGGTGGTGAGTGTGAGCCTGTGCCCTGGAGCACAGCAAGCTCTTTCCCCAATCTACCCTGGGGATTGGCATGGAGCAGAGGCCTAGGCTAGAGACAGTGACTGGGTGGCCCTGATTTCAGATGGAGCCTGCACCATTCCTTAGCCTTTGTGTGCAGGACTCATGTGGCACCTGGGAGCTCCAGCCTGCCTGCACTCTTGCAGCCACCTATATCCACCTCTGTGCCTGCAGCTTCGTGTCCCTGACCCTCCTCCACAGTGCGGTAAAGTGCCCCATCCGGCGGGCACTCTGCCCCCTGGCTGGCATCTGCCTTCCAGCCTGAGGGAAAACCTTTCTCTCTCTCTATCTCTCTCTCTCTCTCTCTCTCTCTCTCTCTCTGTCATCAGAAAGAACAAATAATTGTCATTTAAGGAGCTAAGAGTCTAAACAAATCATTTAAGGCCTGATACAGCCTGGATGTGTGTCTCCTCCAAATCTCACTATTGTTAGAGGGTGTACATCCCTCATGGATGGCTTAGCATCCTGCGTTTGGTGAAGTGTGAGTCCTTGCTCTATTTGTTCAACTGAGAGCAGTTTGTTTATAAAGAGCCTTGCCTCTCCTCTGTCTGTTTGCACTCACTCCCATTTCTGCCACGATCGTAAGCTTCCCAAGGCCTCACCAGAAGGCAAGCAGATGCTGGAGCTGTGCTTGTACAGCCTGTAGAACTGTGAGTCAATTATATGTCTTATTTATGATCTACCCAGGCCGGAGTGCAGTGGCACAATCTCACCTCACTGCAACTTTCACCTCCCAGATTCAAGCAATACTCCTCCCTCAGCCTCCCAAAAATACCGGCAGGTATTTTTGTAGAGATGATGTTTTTTAAGTTGTCCAGGCCGGTCATGAATTTCTGACCTCTGGTGATCCACCTCCCTCGGCCTCCCAAAGTGCTGGATGACAGGCGTGAGCCACCACGCCCAGCCTCACGAGGGATTTGAATGTCTACTATCGTTTAGGGAAAATGCTCAGCCACAGTTTTTCCTCTGCTCTCCTATTTCAAAAATCATCATCAACACAGAATATTACTTCCATGAGCAAACGTTTGGGGATTCGTCTCCACTACCAGGGCGGACCTCTAATTCAGTTCTGACACTAGCTACCTTGAGCTCCTTCAGCCAGCGCTGCATACAATCGCCACAGCCAAAGCCCCACTAAAAGGGCATAAATGTCAGTATCAACAAGAGGAGTGGACTTCCAAGGGCTACGGATGCCAGAATTCGTGGCTGCCATTCGTAGACATTTAAAACTTAATTGGAAAATACAACAAAGGGAGGATGAAATGAGATGATCCAACTCGTCTCAAAGAAATGACAGGCCAGGTGTGGCAGCTCATCCGTGTAATCCCAGTACTTGGGAGGCTAAGATGAGCGGACCACCTAAGGTCAGGAGTTTGAGACCAATCTGGCCAACATGGTGAAAACCCATCTCTACTAAAAATACAAAAATCAGCCAGGAGTGGTTGTGTGTGCTTTTAATCCCAGCTACTCAGAAGGCTGAGGCAGGAGAAACGCTTGAACCGAGAAGGTGGAGGTGGCAGTCAGCCAAGATCTTGCCACTGCACTCCAGCCTGGTGACAGAGTGAGAGTCTGTTTAAAAAAAAATTCCAGAATAAAAACAGAGAGGACCCAGGATCCTTCAGAATCAGGAGGCACAATCCCCAAGACAATAAATCCATCCGTACCTAGACCCATTCAACACAATTGCAGAAACGACAAAGGAAAGGTCCTAAAAGCTACTGAGGAGGGTGGAAAGAAGCAAGAACATGTTGACAATTGCTTTCCCACCGGCAGTAACAGAAGACAGTGGAGTAACAGAAAGTAAGCATGAGATTAGAGATGATCCCCAGGTCAACTATTGCTGAATGAAATAACCTCTCAGCACTGATCTGTCTAGGATCTCTTTACCACAAACGGACACTTACTCAATGGACACATCCACATGTTTATTTATGTACTGTGTGTGTCTGCTTTCCCGCTAAAGGGGCCGAGTATCTGCAAGGGAGACCACATTTTTGCTCTGTGAAAGACTCAATTCGGAGTATGAAAAGGTAAGCTACAGATTGGGAAAAATGTTTACAAACCACCTATCAGACCAAGAACCCATCTTAAGAGACTCATCTGTACAATACATAAATAACTCAAAGCTCAAAAGTAGGCCACAGTTGTATTCCCAGCACTTTGTGAG